>NW_005364063.1:13210-24300 GCF_000412655.1 Myotis brandtii
CTGCACCCTAAATTGGGGATTCCTGGTGGCATTGAACTGGCACCAATGACCATCAGCTGACAAAACAAAAACACAGAAAAACAAAATCAATTTGGAGTATATAGATGAGATTCAGAGGGGCTAGTTTGCCCTGTAAGAGGTGATACATTATGTCATGTCAGTGATTCACACTTAGGCAAGAACTAGGCCATCAGGTCCTTGCCAGACATCTGAGTTCACCTAGACTCAAAAAGGTGCTCATCTCCTGAGTAATCCACCCTCATCTAGGATTCTACTGCCAGGGCCCAGACTCCTGCTCTGCCTGCCCTGCTTCCCCACCATGCTCCTTCTTCCACTGTGCCCCAGCACCCAGCCCCCAGTGCCGCCCTTCCCTCCACCCCACCCCACCCTATTCCTCCGCCTGCAGGCCGAGAGCTGCACCCACCTCAGGGACATGTTTGCACTGCAGGCATCATCAGAAAAACCCTAAGAACAGTTCATTTATATGCAGGCTTTCACTCATTATTGAGTTTATACTGAGCACATACTATGCACCAGGCACTGTTTTTTATTTGGCTGAGGATACAGTGGTGAAGAAAGCTGTGAAAGCCCGGGTGGTGTGGTTCTTCTCTTTCAGTGGGAAAATCTTTGAAGGCATCTCCTCTCACCTCAGATTTTGCAGTTTCTGTTTTGCATGCAACCTGCTACTCATTAATAAATGCTTGCTATGTAATGTTACATTTCAGCACAAAATAACACAGGGAATGAAGGAAGTTGGAGGTGGAGAAGTGGGCGGTGGAGAAATTGGCCATGTTGCCCTTTTGAGGGAACAGGCCACCATGTGGTTATACAGTTGAGGCCTAGTCCTGTGCCTGGCACAAGTGCCTGTGTGGGTAGGGGGGCCTGAAGCAGAGGAAAGAAGTGAGGTGTGGTGGCTGCAAGAATAGGGCCAAGCCCTGGGTGGTATGGCAGGGCCCTGTTACAGGGAGAGAAGCAGTAATGCCTGGCCTTCCACCTGGCCTTGATGGGTGTGGGGCCCACCACTGTGCTGTGTGTTCTTTTTTGAATTCTGAAAGGGGAACTCTAGCTCTCCTTGAAGTAGGGGAAAGATTACATGGTTCCAGTAACTGGGGAAGGTCCAGCTTTGGATTCAAGTTTATCCATCTTTTCCAGCTGCAAATCCTTTATTTCTATACTAGAGCCTGGTGCATGAAATTCATGTACTGGGGGGTTGCAGGGTGGGGGTTTTCCCTCAGCCCAGGTTGCATCCTCTCCAATCAGGGACCCCTCAGGGGATGTCTAAATGCTGGGTTTTACCCGTTCCCACAGGGACAATCCTGCTCACAGTCGGGGACTGTTTCCTCTAACCGCTAGCCTTCCTTCCTGCCTGATTTCCTCTAACCGCTTCTGCCTGCCAGACTGAATGATGCCTAACTGCTCTCCTGCCGGCCTGATTGCCCCCAACTACCCTCCCCTGCAGGCCCAATCACCCCCAACTTCCCTCCTGAACAGGCTTGGTCCCCGCCAACTGCCCTCCCCTGCCGAACTGGTCACCCCCAACTGCCATCCCCTGCAGGCCTGGTTGCCCCTAACTTCCCTCCCCTGCAGGCCTGGTTGTTCCTAACTTCCCTCCTATGCAGGCCTGGTCCCCCAAACTGCCCTCCGCTGCATTCCTGGTCTCCATTAACTGCCCTCCCCTGCCGACCCTATTGCCCCCAACTTCCCTCCCCTGCTGGTCAGTTTGCCCCCAACTGCCCTCCCATGTTGGCCATGTTGTGACAACATGGGCGTAGCAATCTTGTGACCAATTGGGGGTGGTCTTCCTGTGACCGCATGGGTGTGGCTATCTTGTGACCACATGAGGGAGGCCAGCTTGTGCGAGGGCATGATAGTCAATTTGCATATTACCTCTTTATTATATAGAATTTTATGAAAATTCAATGGTCTTTACAACTGCAGACATGAAAGCATTTTTATATTTCCCAAAACCCACTTTTTATTTTATCCCATGGTAATAATAGTTGCTTCTTGTAGGGTAATGTCAGCTTCTATTTTGAGGTTTATCAGGAGACTGTATTGCCTTAGCAATACAGTTGTAAGGGTTCCCCTGCTTTTCCATTAAAGCAGATCTATCATCACAACTGTGCAAACATTCTGTATCTTGGTGTGTAACTGGACTTTGTACATTGTGTAGATTTATTCTTTGTGTGTTAAAATAAGGAACCAGGCCAGGACTCATAAGACCATAAAGGGTTCTTGATTTGTAACATGAAAATTAAACTTTTGCTGAATGTTAAGTTTATAGATGTTATTTTTAAGTTACTGATGCTTATAGTGTAGTTTAAAAATCCCCTCAATTCTGTAATAACTTTGTGCTCCCAGAAAGAGATTGAGTCTTAATTTTACTGTTTATTCCTGAGAACTTTCAGTAAAACTCTATTTGGTGCAGATTTTATATATGAAGATACCAGTTATGATTTTCTTTGGAGAAAAAGCAGACATAGATAAATATTTAATCTATTAACCACTTACATTCATGGGACTATAATTATAAAAAAGTGATATAAAAAGAACTTCTGATGTAATTATGCCTCACAAACCGATACATTTTAGATTCTTTATTCTTTTGTTCTCCAATGAAAGTTTAATAAATTATTGTGCTGGGGATTATTGATAATTAGTAATAAAAGCATTAATTTAATTTGATAGAAGCAAATGTCAAGGAATCCGTTTCAAAATAAATGCCTATAGAAGGAATCTTTTCTTTATTTTAGACTCTTCACTTTGATGCGGTTAAGGAGATTCATTCAAGTTTTCAGAGTCTGAATGCTGATATCAGTAAGCGTGGAGCTCCCTATATTCTGAAACTAGCTAATAGGTTATACGGTGAGAAATCCTATGAGTTCCTCCCGGTGAGTACTTTACACTCACATTCTACAACTCATGAAATAGTCCAGACATTTTCCAGCACAATCAAGTCACAGAAGTCAGTTTTTATTTTTATAAACATTCAGAAATAGATACAGAATTTAACATATGGCAGTATTTCCATTAATGTTTCGATTTCATTTGATAGTCTTCACAGGAAAAGATTGACCCTGGCATATTACTAAAGCAAGAGTGAATTCCATAATTCACTTCCAAGAATAATCAGCGTATACTTATTTATGAAAATGTTAGCCAACAGTTAGAAAAGAATTGGTAAATTTTATGCAACACCAAAACTACTGAACTGTACACTTAAAATGATTAAGGTGGTAAATTTTGTGTTATGTGTTTTTTACCATAATGCAAAAAGTGTAAGGGTTAGAATTTTTTTGTTACAATGAAATTTATTTCTTTTAGAACAATTTCTACTGCTTTTCATGATTTTAGAAAACCATTTCTGTATGTAGTAGGACTTATTTGTGTTTTTGTTTTTTAACTTTCCTATTTTAAACAGGAGTTCTTAGCTTCAACCCAGAAAATGTATGGTGCTGAACTGGCCAGTGTAGATTTCCAGCGAGCCTCTGAAGGTGCAAGAAAGGTGATAAACGAGTGGGTCAAAGGGCATACTGAAGGTAAGAGAGTGAGAGTGGGCCCAATGTGGGCATTCATTACACACTGGCCATTCCTCCTCCTTCCACTTTCCCAGCCTGCAGATGATTCCCTGCCCTTTTCCTCTGCGCTTACCTTCTCGCTGGGGGTAAACTCTGCCAGTGCCCAGTGCCAGACAGCTTTTAAATGTGGAAATTCCTCAAAGTGGGAACTTCAACATGCTTTCACTGAAGCAGCTAAATATTTTCCCCATAAATGCACCAAACGAAATTTTAACATTAAAATTAACATTGAATGTAGGATAAAAAGGATAAAGCTTTGAGGAAAAATCTACCCTGGCCCAGATTATGGAAAAAAATCCTATCTAATAATAGACAAACATGGTAATTGACCATACCTTTGCTACACCTCCCATTGGGTAATCAGTGTGATATGCAAATTACCGCCAACAAAGATGGCGGCTAATTTGCATACTGCAGGCAGGGTGGGCCAGCGCAAGCCACCATCTGAGCCCCTGTGTGCCCCCTAAGCCTGCCCCCAGCAGGGACCCCCGTGTGCGGCCCTGGGTGGCCGTTATCGTGATCGTGATCGGAAACTGGGCCACAGGCAAGGCGGCACCCCGGGACCCAGGAGCCGCCCTGCCTGTGGCCCATGATCCTGATCATGCTCAGAAAGCTGGGCCGCAGCCAAGGCCGCACCTCGGGACCCAAGAGCCGCCTTGCCTTCAGCCTGTGATCCTGATCGTGATTGGAAAGCCAGGCCACAGGCAAGGTCGCACCCCGGGACCCAGGAGCCGCCTTGCCTGCGGCCCGTGATGGTGATCGGAGAGCCGGGCCACAGGCAAGGTGGCCCCCTGGAACCTAGGAGCCCGTCGGCGAGGTCTGCAGGCAAAGCAGCAATCAAGCTATGAGGGGAAGGGTGGGGGGCAGAAGGAGCTACAGGAGCAGCTCTGGCCGGATACTGAAGACTCCCGCCGGAGCGAGGAGCAAAGACTGAAGGCTCCAGCTGCAGCAAAGACTGTGTCCAGAGCGAAGATGGAAGGCGGTGGCCAGAGTGAAGGTCTGGGTCCCAGGTGCCAGAGGAAAACTGGTGCTGGCAGCCAGGGGAAAGAAGGCCTATTGCACGAATCTCTTCGTGCAACCGGTCTCTAGTCCTATATAATAAAAGCCTATTATGCTAAGTGTTGGGTCATCAGGTCAGTTGTCTGTTCAACCAATCAGAAGGCAACATATTGATTATATGCTAAGGCAAGTCAACCGCTCGCTATGATGTGCAATGTTTACCAGGGGGCAGACAGTTGTTCGGTCAACCAGTCGCTATGATGTGCACTGACCACCAGGGAATAGACACTCTGACCAATAGGTTAGCTTGCTGCTGGGGTCTGGCCAATCGCAACTGAGCAAGATAGGCCGGACATGTCCTGGCACCCTCCCACAGTCCCTTTCTGGCTGGCAAACCTCCCGCATCACTCCTGGCCGCGATCATGCACCAGTGGGGTCCCTTGGCCTGGCCTACACCCTCTCACAATCTGGGACCACTCAGGGAATGTCAGAGAGCCACTTTTGGCGCGAGCCTGCTCAACCCTGGAGCTTCCACTTGGTGGTCAGTGCACTCCAACAGGGGGAATGCCACTCAGCCAGAAGCCGGGCTCACAGCTGGCAAGCTCAGCAGTGGTAGCAGGAGCCTTTCCCACCTCATAAGCAGTGCTAGGGATGTCCGACTGACAACTTAGGCCCGCTCCCCACTGAAAGTTGGTGGTCCCTAAGCCACCAGTCAGACATCCCCCGAGGGCTCCCAGACTGCGAGAGGGGGTGGGCCGGACTGAGGGACCTCCCCACCGAGTGCACGAATTTCATGCACTGGACCTCTAGTCTATAATAATAAAAGCATAATATGCTAATTAGACCAGATGCCCTTCTAGACAACCTTCAGGATGAAGCTGCGGTGGTGGAGGCTGAGCCCCTGGCATGAATTTCATGCAACGGGCCTCTAATATTCTCATACTTGTGACACAAACTTCTGTGGCCATAAGTATTTTGGCATATATCTTGTCTACGCTGTCATGGGTGGCTCAGTCTCAGCTGTTTCTCCACCACTACTCTCTCTAACCTTGTCTAGGTCTGAGTCAAGGTACCTCCCTAACACCTGTCTCCCATCTAAGTCATTCTTCATGGCCCTGCTGTGGTCACAGGGGTACTGGTGTTTCAGAGGAGTAATTGTCCTAGCCTTTGAATATCTGTTAAAATATTTTCTATGAGAGCAGCTTCCACTTGGAGGCTTTGAAGAAGTGACTTATTTAACAACTAGAAGTCCAGTATACAAAATTAGTGCATGGGGGGTAGGGTCCCTCAGCCTGGCCTGCACCATCTTCAATTCAGGACCCTTCGGTGGATGTCCAAATGCCAGTTTAGGCCAGATCCCTGCAACAGTTGGGCATCCTTCTTGCAATCCAGGACTACTGGCTCCTAACTGCTCACTTGCCTGCTGGCCTGATCACCCTACTCTTCCCTGCCACCTCATCCCCTTAACTGCACCCCCCTGCTGGCCTGATCCTCCTAACTGCTCTCTCCTGCTGGCCTTATCCCACTAACTGCTCTCCCCTGCTCCCTGATCGCTGCTAACTGCCTCTGCCTTGGCCCCGTCATCATGGTTTTGTCACGAAGAACGTCCACAAGGTCATCTGGAAGATCTTTGGTCTAATTAGCATATTACCCTTTTATTAGTATAGATCATTTTCATGAAAAAATATTTTTTATGCCTGCCAAAGAATAGCCATCAAAAAGAATGCTCATTGTTTCTCATACAATGCAGAAAAGATTGTCCTGTTTTTAGCTTTTAAACCTTTTAGTTGGTTTATTTACAGTCAAAACATACTGGTAGGGCTTCCCTAACTTAACACATTAATGGGTATTAAATAAAAAGTATGAATTTGAATTGCATTTCAATGCAGTTCAAGAATGGGATGCTAATATGTGAAATTTTTTTTTTTTAAAAAACTTACTTTATTTCTTTAGGGAAAATTCCAGAATTGTTGGCTGTAGGCGATGTTAATAATATGACTAAACTTGTGCTAGTTAATGCCATCTATTTCAAAGGAAACTGGCAGGAGACATTCAGTAAAAAGGCCACAACCGAAACACTGTTCAGACTGAATAAGGTGAGGTAATGTAATTATAAAATTGCTCTTTGCTCTAAGACATCGGTTCTCAACCTGTGGATCTCGACCCCTTTGGCGGTTGAACGACCCTTTTACAGGGGTCACCTAAGATCATCCTGCATATCAGTTATTTACATTATGATTCATAACAGTAGCAACATTACAGTTATGAAGTAGCAACAAAAATAATTTTATGGTTGGGTCACAACATGAGGAACTGTATTTAAAGGGCCAGAAGGTTGAAAACCATTGCCTAAGAGAATGCAGATAATAATGTGAGTGACTTGGTTTCTTCAACTGTTCAGAAAGACACAAAAACAGTGAAAATGATGTATCAGAAGAGCACATTACCATTTGGCTACATCGAGGACCCTAAGTGCCGGGTGCTGGAGCTGCCTTACCAAGGCAGGGACCTCAGCATGCTCATCCTGCTGCCAGATGACATCGAGGATGAGGCCACAGGTCTGAATAAGGTAACGGCTCCCACGCTCATGCTTCATGTTTCCTTCTAACAAATCGGTTCTGACTGTGTGTATGTTTTGTGGTAGTAGGTCATCAATGTTTGCTACTCTGAAGTCCTAAGATTAACTTTTCAGGGACTCTCAGTGAACAGTTGTGGTGGGGACATCTAAGAATCTATATAAAATTTAACATGTCAGTGGCAGCTCACAGGAATTTTCTTAAATATACTTTAGAGGAAAGTGCAGTAAAATTAGAATTGTTTTATTGAAACAAATTTACTAAAATTAAAAATCCCAAAACATTTATACTAGGTAGCTTCAACTTGTACAATGAGGTCCCATTATTACACTGCTCCTTCTCATCACAATTCATATAGATTGTGAATTAAATTTCTCACAGCTGCGTGGTAGAAAAGACCCATATGACACACTAGCTTGAAAGCAAAGCCTATGTTCTCATATGAACTTTGTATGATGTTTCTATTTTATTTCAGTTAAAGGCAAAGACATTTTTGTCAGGCTAGGACTAGGCAAAACTGTGAAGATTATGGTTTTTCTTTAGTGTCTCTAGCCTGCTGTGTGGTTTTTCTCTACCCTCTCCCTAACCAAACTTGTTAACAGGAAGAGGTCCAATATTAATTGTTGGCATATATAAAGTATGTATTAAAATCAGTATGTTCCTTTTCTTAATTGTATTTTCATATTTGTCTCTTCTCTGATTGTAAAGAGAAGTTCTCCAGCCTCATAAAAGAGATAATCAGCATCAGTAAAACAAGGGGAATGAAGGGTCCATTCTAGTCCAATAGTAGTAGTAATATGGCAATGATAATAACTGACATTCTTGTGGCACTAACTAGTACTGTGTGCCAAGTGCTTTGCATACATTAAATCATTTAATGCTCACAATAGTGCTATAAGGTAGGTACTATCATTAACCCTCTCCCAATTTTAGATGAGTAACCTAGTCCCTTTTTTTTTTTTACCCACAAGCTAAATCTATTAGAGATTACTTTTTCACAGTGACTTCACAGATAACCACAGTTGGCTTGGACCACAGCTCTGTTCTATGATCACCAATTGCTGAAAAGAAAAGAAATCCTCCAAATGGAATCTATTTTGGTACAAAACATGAAGGAAACTACTTAGGAACTGATAACATGAGTCCATTCATGTAAATAATGTTTATTGCCTTGCTTATGTGAAATAGTTCTCACCTCTTCTTTTGTCCATTCTCATTTAAGATCGAAGAACAATTGACCCTGGAAAAACTGCATGAGTGGACCAAACCAGAGAATCTGAGTTCCATTAAAGTCAACGTCCACCTGCCCTGGTTCAAGCTGGAAGAGAGCTATGACCTCAACTCTCACCTGAGAAGCCTGGGTATAGAGGATCTCTTTAATAGCAAGGCTGATCTGTCTGGCATGGCAAGAGCCAGAGATCTTTTTATATCAAAAATTATCCACACGTCTTTTGTGGAAGTTAAGGAGGAGGGCACAGAGGCAGCAGCTGCCACAGCCCTAATTTCGAGGGGTTGTGCGCTTATGCCAGAAGAAAATTTTCTGGCTGACCATCCATTCATTTTTTTCATTCAACACAATCCCTCAACTAACATCCTGTTCTTAGGCAGTCTTTCTTCCCCTTAGAGAATGTGGAAATCCAAAGTCGAGCTTAGAGCTTTATAACTGGCCCTTTCAATGGTGACAGTTTTAATATATCTTCTGCAATAAATCTACCACCCCAAAACAAATCTGTAACTTCCTTTGTAATGTCAGCTCTGTTTGGTGTTTACACCCATTAATTTTGGATAGGTATCTATTTTCCTTTCTTTATATTGAAAAATTTAGTGATTGCTTTTGAATGCACCAAGCAGATATGTAGACTCTTGACAGTGTAGTAAACTAAGAAACTGCTGTACTCTCTTGATAGCCATGAGAAAAATTATAGTACTGTAATTTATTTCACAGATAGACTTCTGGAAGCTATGATAGAGAGACGTTCATTGTTGAAGGGAGGCTTAAAAACAGACATTGAATTGAAATGTAGGAGAGCTGCCCAATTAAGGGTTGGATTATGAAAATAAATTTGCCTTGGCCAGTGTTTCTGACCCTTTGTTCTACAGGATTAGTATTCTATTATACCCACTCTGATTTCAAATGATTAAAGAGCGTCTTTTCCTTTATTAACTTTGTTTGTAGTTTGTGGGGGATCACAAGGAGTGAAGAAGTAAGTGTCTTATCTTAAAAGATGCCATGAAACTACGAAAGAGAAGTGAAGTAGGAGAGACTGTTAAGTAAGAGGGGGTGCAAAGATCACACTGTTACCAGCTTCTTGTGTGTTTTCTGATAAGGGCTCTTGATTTCCATCATCTAGTCCAGATTGTGATAGCAATGGGATGGCTTTTTGCAATGCTGGATGGGGGAGGGGCTCTGTGATCAATATAAGCCTTAGTCAAATGCATTACTTGGAATGGGGCTGGAAATGCTGCATTTTCTTGCTCCCACAAAGCTGGTGGGCTGGCGGCTAATAATTCCTAATTCTTCTAGCCAGACTGATCTCAGTCCTCTTCTTATTTGTATCTGATCTCAGAAAAGACAGGACTAATGGGGTTCTTGGACTGACAATATTGACATCCATGATGGTTGTCAGTGACTCCCTGAAAGAAAACGAAGATTTTAGCAAATCTGTTGACAAGCTTTTCTCTCTTTTTTTCTTAAAATACTTGCTGGCAACTACAATATTAAAGGTTCTCTTAGCTATAGAAAAAATAAGAAAAGCAAGTCATTGCATTCTGTAATCCTTCTCTTAGGGCTCTTATGCTAAAATCTACTCAGTGATATAGAGTAAATTGTGCTAATTAGGTAGAAACTGAACTGCAGGGCCCCATACAACTCTGCTCAAATCCTTCTTTTTATATATGAGGGAACAGGCTCATGGAGTATAAATGAATTATTGAAGGTTAAACAACTAGTAAATTTCAGAGAGAACCTAGAATTCAATAAATATTTTATGTGGAGAACATCTAATTCTTTACTGCAATGTGAAGTAAGTAACTCAGATCTGTTAACACAACCAAAAACAACAACAACAACAAACCAAGTAAACATGAGCCAAAAGGCAAGGGAGCTGCCATGATTATGAAGAAGTACTCAACAATCCTGGGTAAATTGGTGTCTATGGAAACTGGGGCCACTTTTACTCCAGAGGCATTTCCCAATCCTACTGAGTTAAAAGGGCATGTAGCTGGCATTTTGATGATATTCAAGGCCAGGCAGGCAGAATTTCGGCCTGTCAAGTATGTCAAGCACATTGTGACCCTGTGCTTTCACATGGCAACATAAGAACTACACTCTAGGAGTATGACTGAAGCAGCTCAGAATGTAGCCCTGATGTAAGTCATTGGAGAGTCCCCCAAATTCCAATTCCTGGAATTGGATTACATCTATTCTGGTTTGCTACTGTACTGGGCTGCATATCGGGGCGCGCTGTGCTGTCTGTTCCTGGAACAGACAGATAGGAAGGTACTGACATCAGGTCAGGCCTTGAGATATGGTCTCATGGTCCCTCCTCAATATGCTGTGCTCTCTGTTCCCGGAAAACATAGATAGGAAGGTGATAATGCTATACTGTGTCGGGAACAAATTGCGTAAACAAGGCTTTGTAACTTTGTAGTTTTTGCAAATAAATATGCTGTAACTTTTGCAGTCTGTACTACAGTTCAGCCTCTTGCTTCGGCGGGGTGCTGGAACTGTGGTCAGCTGGCCAGCTTAATAAAGGCACCTAAATTTAAATTCTGAGTCGGTGGTCTATCTCACTGAGTCAACCCATAACAGTAAGTCTATTTCTTTCACCAGATAGGGGAAGTTTTCTGTCATTATTTCTTCAGATAGGTTTTCAATATCTTGCTCTTTCTCTTCTTCTGGCACCCCTATAATTCAGATGTTGGTACGCTTGAAGCT
>NW_005364063.1:31529-34940 GCF_000412655.1 Myotis brandtii
TGTACTGGGCTGCATATCGGGGCGCGCTGTGCTGTCTGTTCCTGGAACAGACAGATAGGAAGGTACTGACATCAGGTCAGGCCTTGAGATATGGTCTCATGGTCCCTCCTCAATATGCTGTGCTCTCTGTTCCCAGAAAACATAGATAGGAAGGTGATAATGCTATACTGTGTCAGGATCAAATTGCGTAAACAAGGCTTTGTAACTTTGTAGTTTTTGCAAATAAATATGCTGTAACTTTTGCAGTCTGTACTTCAGTTCAGCCTTTTGCTTCGGCGGGGTGCTGGAACTGTGGTCAGCTGGCCAGCTTAATAAAGGCACCTAAATTTAAATTCTGAGTCGGTGGTCTATCTCGCTGAGTCAACCCATAACACTACTACCTAGAGGCATATGGAAGAAGCAGACAAAAATCATCCCTAGGGGAAGATTACCCATAAACCTCAAATCCTACATAATAAAAGTCTAATATGCACATTGTCCCCTCGGATGGTGGTTCGGGACCAAGAGTTCGACCATTCACTATGACATGCGCTGATAACCAGCGGGCATCATGGAACATGGTGGGTGTTGGCCATGTGATGCTGGAAGCAGGCAGCATTGGAGGGGCTACTGCCCGATGGGCCTCAAGGCAAGCAAGAGTGGGACACCGGTGGGATTGTGGCTAAGTGAGGGGGTGCACCAGGCGAAGGCAGGCGCAACCAGCCAAGGTAGAGCGGGGTGGGGACGCCACCCTGCTCCCAGGTAATAAGGGAGAAAGGGCAAATAGCAATCCTATCTAATAATAGACAAAGATTGAAATTAACCGTACCTCTGCTACACTTCCCTTGGGCTAATCAGCGAGATATGCAAATTAACCGCCAACAAAGATGGCGCCAGCAGCCACACAGCTGACGCAAGCAGGAGGCTTGCTTGCTCCAGTGATGGAGGAAGCCAAGCTTCCTCCCTCCTGCGGCCGGGCTCTGAGCTCCACTTTAAGCAACAAAGTTGCAATTATAGAAGCTAAACAAACCCCAGATACCTGCTTTCAGCAGGCCGTGGCCTCGGAGCTGGAGCGGCAACAAAGTTTGAATTATAGAAGGTAAAAAAATCCCAGAAAAAAAAAAAAAAAGATAAAAAGGAGTGGCTGGGAGCTTCAGTCGCCGGCGGACTTGGCCAGCCTGAAAACCCTCAGCCCCTCATTCAGACTGACCAGGCACCCCAGTCAGGACCCCCACCCTAAAGGGGGTGCAGGAAGCCTGAAAACAGCCATCAGCCCCTCACCCAGGCTGGCCAGGCACCCCAGTGGGGACCCCCACCCTGAAGGGGGTGTGACCAGCTGCAAACAGCCATCAGCCCCTCACACAGGCTGGCCAAGCACCCAAGCGGGACCCTCACCCTGATCCGGGACACCCTTCAAGGCAAACCAGCTGGCCCCCACCCATGCACCAGGCCTCTATCCTATATAGTAATAGGGTAATATGCAAACTGACCCTAACAGCAGAAAGACTGGGAATGACTGGTCACTATGACACACACTGACCACCAGGGGGCAGATGCTCAATGCAGGAGCTGCCCTCTGGTGGTTAGTGAGCTCCCACATGGGTGAGCTCTGTTCAGCCACAAGCCAGGCTGATGACTGCCAGTACAGCGGTGGTGGTGGGAGCCTCTCCTGCCTCCTAAGCAGTGCTAAAGATGACTGCAGCTTAGGTGTGCTCCCTGCTGGCAAGTGGACATCCCCCGAGGGCTGCCAGGCTGCCAGAGGGATGTCTGATTGCCAGCTTAGGCCCAATCCCCCAGGGAGCAGGCCTAAGCTAGCAGGTGGACATCCCCCGAGGGGTCCCAGACTGCGAGAGGGCACAGGCTGGGCTGAGGGAACCCCCCCCCAAGTGCACAAATTTTTGTGCACCGGGCCTCTAGTATTAAAATATTTCTTCTAATTATTTCCCTTTCAATGTGCACAAATCTGTGCACCAGGCCACTAGTTATTTTTATAATCAGCTTATCTAAGTACACTATTTCACACATAATCAAAGATAAGTGGGATGGGTGAGAAGCTATGTATGACAACATGAATAAAAATCAGCATGAAAAAAACAGATAATGCAAACTGAAGTACAAGGGCTCTAAGTATTGGAATAATCACACACAAATTATAAAACAACACTGTTTTATCAAGTTGATAAAAACCAAGGTTAAATATTTCAGCAGATAACTAAAATTTTAAAATATACTGCATATTTGAATAAAAATGAAATAGAGCCCAGCCATGTATGGCTCAGTGGTTGAGCGCTGACCTATGAACCAGGAGGTCACAGTTTGATTCCCAGTCAGGGCACATGCCTGGGTTATGAACTCTACCCCCAGTGGGGGTGTGCAGAAGGCAGCCAATCAATGATTCTCTCTCATCATTGATGTTTCTGCCGGGGTTCTTGTCCCAGATTAAGAAGCATTCAGGAAATCTGGAGAAGGCTGTGCATAGATTAAATAGGAGTACAAAAACGAAGAATAATTTTGAAAGGCATTTGGGGGTCAGAGGAGCATAGCTAAAGGAGCTAAGTTCTAAGATCTTATGTTCTCAGGTCTAAGATCTCCTTGTCTCTGGACCCCATACTTTTTATTAACACAACTTGTCCTGAGGCGAGGCAAAGATATACACTTCAAAGGGTATACACTAGCATTGTCAGAATGGGGGAATTAGCCTAGGGCTGTTCAGGTGTTTGGCCAGTAGGAGGCAATAACCTATAGATTAAGATGCCCTTTAACTGTCTGGCAGCCAAGCAATAATCTCTTTTCAGGTTTGGGAAAATGCTTTCAGCCAATGTGTCTCAGATTTTTATTTAACAACCTCTCAGAGCAGCCTCTCTTTCCTGACTTTCTCACATTGACCTCCTTGAAGAAGCCAGTGATTGGTGCTCTTGTTCTGTGAGAAATTGTGGAGAGCTTACCAGATCTAATCAAACCACTTGAATATAGCAATAAGTGGCTTTCAATAAGCATTAGTTTCTTTATTTAATAAATTGTAAATCAGTCTAAAATCTTTATCATTAAACTCTTCCTGATTAAAAGAAAGTCTCTGGAGAGTATTTTTATCCCTTGTTATTGAACCTTCCTTGATCCTTTTCATGATAAACAACTTCTCAGAGTAAAAAACAAACAAACAAAAATCTACAATCCCTTTCACACTATATTATCCATACTAACACACACACACACACACACACACACACACACACACACACACACAAGTGCATGCACAAAATAGGACTTTTTCTTTCTTTTTTTAAAAAATATATTCTATTGGAAAATTACCTAACAAACTGCAGCTGGCCTAAGGCCCCACAGCAACTTGCATTGCTTCACAGCTGAGCTCCTACTGGGTAGCCTCAGGCAGAGGCTAGATTAGCACCTCCTTAGAGATCCAGGAGCCAGTGT
>NW_005364063.1:36537-36898 GCF_000412655.1 Myotis brandtii
AGCTATGGGGGGGAAAAAAGAGGAACAACTGTAATAATCTGAGCAATAAAGATTTAATTTCAAAAAAGTCACAATTGAAAAATAAATATGAATTTAAAATAGATTCTATTTGTTATTACTGCAAATATATTTCATCTTTATCTTTCCATATTGGGCCTCAAATCTCTCCCCATCTTACAAAAAAATAAAAATAAATAAATAAATAAATATATTTTATTGATCTTTTACAGAGAGGAAGGCAAAGGGATAGAGAGTTAGAAACATTGATGAGAGAGAAACATCAATCAGCTGCCTCCTGCACACCCCCTACTGGGGATGTGCCTGCAACCAAGGTACATGCTCTTGACCGGAATCAAACCTG
>NW_005364063.1:38287-45994 GCF_000412655.1 Myotis brandtii
CAGTGCCCAGACTCCTGCTCTGCCTGCCCTGCTTCCCCACCATGCTCCTTCTTCCACTGTGCCCCAGCACCCAGCCCCCAGTGCCGCCCTTCCCTCCACCCCACCCTATTCCTCCTCCTGCAGGCCCACACCTGCACCCACCTCAGGGACATGTTTGCACTGCAGGCATCATCAGATCCCAAGCCCCTCCCAGGCTGCACCCATCTCAGGGACTATATAAGGGCGGTGCTTGTGGCTGCTGGGCATCTTCAGATCTGGAGCCCCTCCCAGGAGCAGCGAGCAAAGGGTGAGATCTGGGCACCAGGCACATTAAGGAAGTGGGACTGAACCCATGGGGGCTGCCCAGGGCTGGGATCTGCCAGGTGCCTACTCCTGGCTCTGCCCTGGCCTTTAGGGGCCTGGGTACCCGCAGCCCCTGCCCTTTCTCTGGGATTGCTGCCTGCACCTCTGGGTTTGCTGCCTACACTGCTCATCTGAGCAGGAGGCAACACTGGAAAAACCCTCCTCCCAACCCCCCAATTCAGGGGTTTGTGGGGGAGGGTCCTGAGGTCCAGCTGGCCTGTGATGGATTGGACTCATCCTTTGGCCTGAAGCCAGAGCCAAGCCTGAGATCATAATATTTTTATTACTTTCTCAACTTTCTGTCTCCTTAAGCAGTTTGTGACAGTTTTTAGGCAGCCCAGGGGGCATAGCTTTTCATTGCTGAAGAAGGGATAAAGGGAGGGAAGAAGGGAGGGAGGGAGAAGTGAGGGAGGGAGCAGGGAGTGGAGGCTAATGTGATCCCAGAGGTTACGTTCCAGTAACAAAAGTGTTAATTCAATGTATTACTAACAGGGAAGCAGCTAGCACCACTATTATTCTTCCTTGCCCACCTCTGTGGAAACAAACTCTGAGAGGGGTCAGGATTGGTAAGCAGGCTTCTGAGCTGAGGTGGAAGGCCAGTCACCTGCACCTGAGGGGTGGGTGCCAGAGAGGATGCTTGGCCCCTGCTCCTGGTGGGCTGCACCGCGACCCTAAGGCCTGTGCTGGGTTTTCAAACTCTCACATCCTCTACCAGCCACGAGGCTTGGGACACTTCACTTCTCTAAACGTTAGCAACTGAATCTTGAAAATGAGGAAAATAGATCACTTTGCTGAAATTTGCTTTAATGTGGAGTAGGTAGCTATAATTTTCTAATAGAAAATAATCATTTCAGGTAAAGGGTGGGAACTGTGTGTGCTCCCCAGCTGAGTAGGAAAGGCCCAGTCCTGGCTGCTGAGTCTGCAAGTCAGAGCTCTCTTGGCTCCCTGAGTCCTGGCCCTGGGTCGCTGATGGATCCTTGTCCAGTTCCCACCTGTGTGCTCATGAGACAGTGCTCTTGCCCTCCTGGAAAAAGAAAAGGAAGTACAAGTTTCCGGTATTTCAGGGCGAGGGAGACGTGGAGAAATGTCATTGCCATATTTGCTGGTGTGCTAGGCCTCTGTCCTGTGTTGTAGCCTCACCATGGAGCAGCTGAGCTTGGCCAACACCCGGTTCGCAGTGGACCTCTTCCGCACCCTGAAGGACAACAACCCCTCTGGGAACATCTTCATCTCCCCCATGAGCATTTCCTCAGCGCTGGCCATGGTCTTTCTGGGGGCCAGAGGCACTACCGAGGCACAGATGTCCAAGGTCAGCAGAAACTAACAAAAGGAGTCTGGGTTCCCTGCAAGTCCCTCCTAAAAAGCTGTCTTTGAGCTCTTACACGGTGTTTTAAACACTGTGCTTGTGTGTTCCACAACTACACACGATGAGGTCAGACTTTCAGAAAAGCCCCAAGAGCAGTTCATTTATATGCAGGCTTTCAGTCATGATTGAGCTTTTACTGAGCACATAAGGATACAGCCGTGAAGAAAGTTAGGAAAGCCCGGGTGGTGTGCTGCTTCTCTTGCAGTGGGCAAATCTTTGAAGGCATCTTCTATCAATTTAGTTTTTTCAGTTTCTGTTTTGCATGCAACTAGCTACTCATTAATAGATGCCTGCTATGTAATGTTACCTTTCAGCACAAAATAACACAGGAATGCAACACACTGGAGAAGTTGGCGGTGTTGCCTTTTTGAGTGAATAGGCCACCATGCCGTTATACTATTGATGTCTAGCCCTATGTCTGGCATGAGTGCCTGTGTGGGTAGGAGGGCCGATTAAGAGGAAAGAAGTGAGCCCTAACCCGTGTGGCTCAGTGGATAGAGCGTCAGCCTGCAGTCTGAAAGGTCCCAGGTTTGATTCCGGCGAAGGGCTTGTGCCTTGGTTGTGGGCACATCCCCAGTAGGAGGTGTGCAGGAGGCAGCTGATCGATGTTTCTCGCTCATTGATGTTTCTAACTCTCTAACCCTCTCCCTTCCTTTCTGTAAAAAATCAATAAAATATATTTAAAAAAAAAAAAAAAAGAGGAAAGTGAGGTGTGGTGGCTGCAGGGACATGGCCAAGCCCTAGGTGGTATGGCAGGTTCCTGTTACAGGGAGAAGAAGCAATAATGCCTGGCCTTCCACCTGGCCTTCATGGGTTTGGGGCACACCACTGTGCTGTGTTGTCTTTGTTGAATTCTGAAAGGGGAACTCCAGCTTTCGGTGAAAGTAGGGGAAAGATTACACGGTGCCAGTAACTGGGGAAGGTCCAGCCTTGGATTCAAGTTTATCCATCTGTTCCAGCTTCAAATCTTTTATTTCCACACTAGAGCCGGCACACGAAATTTGTTCACTGGGGGTTAGGGGGTTGTTCCTCAGCCTAGCCTGCATCCTCTCCAATCAGGGACCCCTCAGGGGATGTCTGAATCCTGGTTTAGGCCTGATACCACAGGGACAATCCTTCTCACAATCGGTGACTTTTGGCTATCTACCGTTAGCCTGCCTTTCTGCCTGTTTTCCCCTACCCCTTCTGCCTGCCAGACTCATCGATGCCTAACTGCTCCCCTGCCGGCAAAATCGCTCCCAACAGCCCTCCCCTGCAGGCCTGTTCGACCCCAAATGCCCTCACCTGCTGGCTGGGTCGCCCATAACTCCCCTCCCCTACTGCCCTGGTTGCCCCTAACATTCCTTCCCTGCAGGCCTGGTCCCTTCAACTGCCCTCCCTTGCGGGCCATCTTGTGACGACATGGGCAGGACCATCTTTTGACCAAATGGGGGCTGTCATCTTGTGACCACATGGGTGTGGCCCTCTTGTGCGAGGGCATGATGGTAAATTTGCATATTACCTCTTTATTATATAGAAGTTTATGAAAATCCAATGGTCTTTACCACTGCAGACATGAAAGCATTTTTATATTTCCCAAAACCCACTTTTTATTTTGAGGTTTATCAGGGGACTGAATTGCCTCAGCAAAAAAGTAGTTTTAAGGGTTCCCCTGCTTTTCCATTAAAGCAGATCTATCATCACAACTGTGCAAACATTCAGTATCTTGGTGTGTAACTGTACTTTCTACATTGTGTAGGTGTATTCTTTGTGTGCTGAAATAAGGAACCCGCCCAGTTCTCATAAAACCATAAAGAGATTCTTGATTTGTAACATGAAAATTAAACTTTTGCTGAATGTTAAGTTTATAGGTGTTATTTTTAACTTACTGATGCTGATAGTGTAGTTTAAAAATCCCCTCAATTCTGTAATATCTTTGTGCTCCCACAAAGGGATTGAGTCTTAATTTTACTGTTTATTTCTAAGAACTTTCAGTAAAACTGTATTTGATGCAGAATTTATATATGAATATAACAGTTATGATTTTCTTTGGAGAAAAAGCAGACATAGATAAATATTTAACCTATTAACCACTTACATTCATGGGAATATAATTATAAAAAAGTGATATAAAAAGAGCTTCTAATGTAATTATGTCTTAAAAACCGATACATTTTAGATTCTTTATTCTTTTGTATGTCAAAGGAATCCGTTTCAAAATAAATGGCTATAGAAGGAATGTTTTCTCTATTTTAGACTCTTCACTTCGATGCAGTTAAGGAGATTCATTCAAGTTTTCAGAGCCTGAATGCTGATATCAACAAGCGTGGAGCTCCCTATATTCTGAAACTAGCTAATAGGTTATATGGAGAGAAAACCTATGAGTTCCTCCCTGTGAGTACTTTACATTCACATGCTAAAACTCACGAAACAGTGCAGACATTTTCCAGCACAACCAAGTCACAGAACTCAGTTTTTATTTTTATAAACATTCAGAAAAAGATACAGAATTTAAACAGATGGCAATATCCCCATTAATGTTTTGATTTCATTTGACAGTCTTCACAGGAAAAGATTGACCCTGGCTGTGTTACTAAAGCAAGAGTGAATTCCATAATTCACTTCCAAGAACAATCAGTGTATACTTATTTATGAAAATGTTAGCCAAAGGTCAGAAAAGAATTGGTAAATTTCTTATTCATGTGTTTTTTGTTTTACCTTTCTTATTTTATACAGGAGTTCTTAGCTTCAACCCAGGAAATGTATGGTGCTGAACTGGCCAGTGTAGATTTTCAGCGAGCCTCTGAAGATGCAAGAAAGGTGATAAACGAGTGGGTCAAAGGGCAGACTGAAGGTGAGAGAGTGGGCCGAATGTAGGCATTCATTACACACTGGCCGTTCCTTTCCTCCTTCCACTTTCCCAGCCTGCAGATGATTCCCTGCCCTTTTCCTCTGCGCTTACCTTCTCGCTGGGGGTAAACTCTGCCACTGCCCAGTGCCAGAAGCTTTTACATGTGCAAATTCCTCAAAGTAGGAAGTTCAACATGCTTTCACTGAAGCAGCTAAATATTTTCCCCATAAATTCACAAAATCACATTTGAAAATTAAAAATAACATTGAATGTAGGATAGAAAGGATAAAGCTTTGAGGAAAATCCATCCTGGCCCAGATTATGGAATAGAATCCTATATAATAAAAGCCTAATATGCTAAGTGTCGGGTCATCTGGTCAGTTGTCTATTCAACCAATCAGAGGGCAATATATTCATGATATGCTAAGGCCACTCAACCGCTTCTATGACGTGCACTGACCACCAGGGGGCCAGATAGTCGACCAGTCAACCAGTCACTATGATGTGCACTGAACACCAGGGGATAGGAACTATGACTGGTAGGTTAGCTTGCTGCTGGTTTCTGCCCGATCAGGACTGAGGGAGATGGGCCAGACATGCCTTTGCACCCTCCCACGGTCTCTTCCTGGCTGGACAACCTCCCTCATCACTCCCAGCCACGATCATGCACCATGGGGTCCCTTTTTCAGGCCTACACCCTCTCACGATCTGGGACCACTCAGGGAATGTTGGAGAGCCACTTTTGGCATGAGCACGCTCAACCCAGGAGCTTCCCCTTGGTGGTCAGTGCACTTCAACAGGGGGAACACCACTCAGCCAGAAGCCGGGCTCACAGCTGGCGAGCGCAACAATGGTAGCAGGAGCCTCTTCCGCCTCCCAGCAGTGCTAGGGATGTCCCACTGACGACTTAGGCCGGCTCCTCATGGAAAGTTGGTGGTCCCTAAGCCACCAGTCAGACATCCCCCAAGTGCTCCCAGCATGGGAGAGGGTGTGGGCCGGGATGAGGGACCTTCTCTCACCCCGAGTGCACAAATTTCATGTACTGGTCCTCTAGTCTATAATAATAAAAGCATAATATGCTAATTAGACCAGACGCCCTACTGGGCGACCTTTAGGACGAAGCCGCGATGGCTGAGGCTGAGCCCCTTGCATGATTTCATGCATCGGGCCTCTAATATTCTCATACTTGTGACACAAACTGTTGTGGCCATAAGTATTTTGGCAAATGTCTTGTCTAAGCTGTCAGGGGTGGCTCCATCTCAGCTACTTCTCCACCACCACTCTTGCTAACCTAGTCAAGGTCTGAATCAAGGCACCTCCCCAACACCTGTCTCCCATCCAAGGCATTCTTCATGGCCCTGCTGTGTCACAAGGGAACTGGTGTTTCAGAGCAGTAACTGTCCTAGCCTTCAGATATCTGTTAAAATATTTTCTATGAGAGCAGCTTTCTCTTGGAGGCTTTGAAGAAGTGGCTTATTTAAAAACTAGAGGCCCAGTGTATGAAATTCATGCATGGGGGCTGGTGGGGGTGGTAGAGTCCCTCAGCCCTGTCTGCACCCTCTTCAATCCAGGACCCCTCGGGTGATGTCTGACTGCCAGTTTAGGCCAGATCCCTGTGGCAGTCGGACATCCTTCTCACAATCTGGGACTGCTGGCTCCTAACCGCTCATCTGTCTGCTGGCCTGATCGCCCTATCTGCTCTTCCCTGCCACCTCATCCCCCGAACTGCTCTCCCCTGCTGGCCTGATCCCCCTAACTGCTTCTGCCTCGGCCCCACCTCCATGACTTTGTCTGGAAGGACGCCCGAAACGTCATCCAGAAGATGTTTGTTCTAATTAGCATATTACCCATTTATGATCTTCATTGAAAAGGCCAGTGATCTATACAAGTATAGAAGTATGTATACACTGTGGAAGCCACCACAGTGATCTATACATTATTTTTATGCCTACCAAAGAATAGCCATTCACAAAAGAAGGCTCATTGTTTTTCATACAATGCAGAAAAGATTGTCCTGTTTTTAGCTTTTATACCCTTTAGTTGGTTTATTTACAGTCAAAACATACTTGCAGAGCTTCCCTAACTTAAGATATTAAAGGGAATTAAATAAAAAGCATGAATTTGAATTGCATTTCAATGCAGTTCAAAAATGGAATGATGATTTGTGAATTTTTTTAAAAAAAAACTTACTTTATTTCTTTAGGGAAAATTCCAGAATTGTTGGCTGCAGGCAACGTTAATAATATGACTAAACTTGTGCTAGTTAATGCCATCTATTTCAAAGGAAACTGGCAGGAGAAATTCAGTAAAACGGCCACAACCGATACACCATTCAGATTGAATAAGGTGAGGTGATGTAATTATAAAATTGCTCCTTGTTCTAAGAAAATGCAGATAATACTGTGAGTGACTTGGTTTTTCAACTGTTCAGAAAGACACAAAAACGGTGAAAATGATGTATCAGAAGAGCAAATTTCCATTTGGCTACATCGAGGACCTTAAGTGCCGGGTGCTGGAGCTGCCTTACCAAGGCAGGGACCTCAGCATGGTCATCCTGCTGCCAGATGACATCGAGGATGAGGCCACAGGTCTGAGGAAGGTAACGGCTCCCACTCTCATACTTCATGTTTCCTTCTAACAGATCGGTTCAGACTGTGTGTATGTTGTGTGGTAGTAGGTCATCAATGTCTGCTACTCTGAAGCCCTAAGATTAACTTTTCAGGGACTGTCAGTGAACAGTCGTGGTGGGGACTCCTAAGACTCTATATTAAATGTAACATGTCAATGGCAGCTCACAGGAATTTTCTTAAATAAACTTTAGAGGAAAGTGCACAAAAATTAGAATTGTTTTACTGAAACAAATTTGTTAAAATTAAAAATTCCAAAACATTTAGAATAGGTAACTTCATCTTCTACTATGAGACCCTATTATTACACTGCTCATTTTCATCACAATTCATATAGATTGTGAATTAAATTTCTCACAGCTACGTGGTAGAAAAGACCCATAAGACACAGTAGCTTGAAAGCTAAGCCTATTTTCTCATATGAACTTTGTATGATGTTTCTATTTTATTTCAGTTAAAGGTGAAGACATTTCTTGTGAGGCTAGGACTAGGCAAAACTGTGAAGATTATCGTTTTCTTTAGTGTCTCTAGCCTGCTGTGTG
>NW_005364063.1:46299-52395 GCF_000412655.1 Myotis brandtii
TACTGTGTGCCAAGTGCTTTGCATACATTAAATCATTTAATGCTCACAACAATGCTATAAGGTAGGTACTATTATTAACCTGTGCAGAGCCAGCTCAGCCAAGGGTTCCACAAGCCTGAGTGAGAGTGGTGAAGAATGAAGAAATGACCTAGAGAATAAGCTGGGTCTAGGTGGATCTTCCTGTGCCTGGCAGAGGCCACAAGAGAGAGATCCAGAGGCAAGCTTAGACTTTATTTTATAGCCAGAGGTAATAAAGGTAGTGGTCACCATAGTTACAATGTTCTTGTGAGTTTCACTTGTTTTGGCAGCACTTGCTGCACCTCCCACAGCCCATTAGCTACCCAGATAAAATCTAGGAAGCATGATAATGTCAAGCCTAATTATGCTAACAGGACTGTGCCCTCTAAGCTGAGACTTGTTTGTGGCTTTGCCCTATAGCCAAGCCCTACATTAACCCTCTCCCTATTTTAGATGAGGAACTAGTCCCTTTTCTTTTTTTACCCACAAGCTAAATCTATTAGACATTACTTCAGCACAGTGAGTTCACAGATAAACACAGTGATCAGTAGGGTTCAGAATAGAAGAAATAGAAGAAAACTTTTGAATATTACCTTGCACCAATCAACCAGTTAAAGTAATAACAGCCATCTTGGCCTATCACACTATCCAGCATGGTAGGGGTTTAGGAAAGCCTGGGTGGATGGATGGTTGGGTGGGTGGATGGATGGGTAGTTGAAGCCTCTGATGTCCAAAGTCCCTGTTACTTGGGCCCTTGATGGCTTAGACCACAACTCTGTTCTGTTAACACCAATTTCTGAAAAGAAATGAAATCCTCCAAGTGGAATCTATTTAGGCACAAAACATGAAGGAATCTAATTAGCAACTGATAAAATGAGTCCATTCATGTAAATAATGTGTGTTGCCTTGCTTATGTGGAATAGTTCTCACCTTTTCTATGCCCTTTCTCATTTCAGATCGAAGAACAATTGACCCTGGAAAAACTGCATGAGTGGACCAAACCTGAGAATCTGCGTTCCATTAAAGTCAACGTGTACCTGCCCAGGTTCAAGCTGGAAGAGAGCTACAACCTCAACTCTCACCTGGTCAGCCTGGGTATAGAGGATCTCTTTAATAGCAAGGCTGATCTGTCTGGCATGTCAAGAGCCAGAGATCTCTTTATATCAGAAATTATCCACAAGTCTTTTGTGGAAGTTAATGAGGAGGGCACAGAGGCAGCGGCTGCCACAGCTGTAATTGGATTTGGTTGCTCGCTTATGCCAGAAACTGTTGAAAATTTTGTGGCCGACCATCCATTCATTTTTTTCATTCGACACAATCCCTCAACTAACATCCTGTTCTTAGGAAGACTTTCTTCCCCTTAGAGAATGTGGAAACCCAAGGTCAAGCTCAGAGCTGTACCACTGGCCCTTTCAAAGATACATGAAAATTATATATCTTCTACAATATATCTACCACCCCCCCAGAAATCTGTAACTTCCTTTGTAATGTCAGCTCTGTTGGCTGTTTACACCCATTAACTTTGGCAGAGCTATCTATTTTCCTTTCTTTATATTGAACAATTTAGTGATTGCTTATGAATGCACCAAGTATATATGTAGACTCTTGACAGTGTAGTAAACTAAGAAACTGCTGTACTCTCTTGATAGCCATGAGAAAAATTATAGTACTGTAATTTATTTCACAGATAGACTTCTGGAAGCTATGATAGAGAGACGTTCATTGTTGAAGGGAGGCTTAAAAACAGACATTCAATTGAAATGTAGGAGAGCTGCCCAATTAAGGGTTGGATTATGAAAATAAATTTGCCTTGGCCAGTGTTTCTGACCCTTTGTTCAACAGGATGAGTATTCTATTATAGTCCCTCTGACTTCAAACAATTAAAGAGCTTATTATCCTTTATCTACCTGGTTTGTAGTTTGTGTGGGATCACAAGGAGTGAAGAAGTAAGTGTCTTACATTAAAAGATGCCATGAAAGTACAAAAGAGAAGTGAAGTAGGAGAGACTGTTAAGTAAGAGGGGGTGCAAAGATCACACTGTTACCAGCTTCTTGTGTGTGTTCTGATAAGGGCTCTTGATTTCCATCATCTAGTCCAGATTGTGATAGCAATGGGATAGCTTTATGCAATGCTGGGGCAGGGTCTCTATGATCATTATAAACCTTAATTAAATGCACTCCTTCGAATGGGGCTTGAAATGCTGCACTTTCTTGCTCCCACAAAGCTGGTGGGCTGGCTAATAACATTTCCTGAGATTCTGCTAGCCAGACTGATCTCAGTCCTCTTCTTGATTCTATCTGATCTCAGAAAAGAGAGGACTAATGGGATTCTTGGACAGACAATACTGACATCCATGATGATAGTCAGTGACTCAATGAAAGAAAAAGAAGATTTTAGCAAATCTGTTGACAAGCTTTCCTTCCTTTTTTACTTTGAAATGCCTTCTGGCACCTTCAATTTTGAAGGTTCTCTTATGTATAGGACAAACAAGAAAAGCAAGTCACTGCATTCTGTAATCTTTCTCTTTGGGATCTTAGGCTAAAATCTACTCAGTGATTGAGAGTAAATTGTGCTAATCAGGTATAAACCGAACTACAGGGACCCATGCAACTCTGCTCAAATCCTTTTTATGTATGATGGAGCAGGCTCATGGACTACAAATAAATTATTGAAGGTTAGAACAACTAGTTAATTTCAGAGCAGAAACTAGAATTCAATAAATATTTTATATGGAGAACATCTAATCTTTTACTGCAATGTGAACTAGGTAACTCAGATTTTTTAACACACACACACACACACACACACACAAACAAAAAACAAAAAACAAAAACAAAAAAACAAACAAAAATAAACAACAACAAACCAAGCAAGCATGAGCCCAAAGGCAAGGGAGCTGCCATGATTATGAAGTACTCAGCAAATCCTGGGTAAATTGGTGACTATGAAAACTGGGGCCACTTTTACCCTAGAGGCATTTCCAATCCAACTGAGGTAAAAGGGCATGAAGCATCCATTTTGATGATGTTCAAGGCCAGGCAGGCAGCATTTTGGCCTGTCAATTATGGGGGCCCCATTGTGACCATGTGATTTTACATGGCAACATTAGAACTACACTCTAGGATTTGACTGCAGCAGCTCAGAATGCAGCCCTGATGTAAGTCCTTGGACAGTCCCCCAAATTCCAATCCCTGGGATTGGATTACATCTATTCTGGTTTGCTACTATCCAGAGGCATATGGAAGAAGCAAACAAAAATCATCCCTAGGGGAAGATTACCCTTACACCTCAAATCCTACATAATAAAAGTCAAATATGCAAACTGTCCCCTCTAGAGGTAGTTCAGGACTGGGAGTTTGACAGGGAGACCAGGAGTTTGACCGCTCACTATGACGTGTGCTTACCACCAGGGGGCGGCATGGAATATGGTGGGTGTTGGCCATGTGGTGCTGGCAGCAGGCAGCAGTGGAGGGGCTGCTGCCCCAATGGGCTCCAACTCGAGCATGAGCAGGACCATGGTGGGATGGTGGAGCAGGTGAGTGGGCAGCACCAGTCCAAAGCTGGTGTGACCAGCTGAGGTGGGGGAGAAGGGGACACCACCCAGCTCCCAAGTGCTGAGGGTGACAGCGCAAATAGCAACATTAAAGTATTTCTTCTAATTATTTCCCTTTCAATGTGCACGAATCTGTGCACCAGGCCGCTGGTTATTTTTATAATCGGCTTTTCTAAGTACACTATTTTTCACATAATCAAAGATAAGTGGGATGGATGAAGAGCTATGACAACATGAATAAAAATCAGCATGAAAACACAGCTAATGCAAACAAGTACAGGGGCTCTAAATATTGCAATAATCACACACAAATTATAAAACAACACTGTTTTATCAAGTTGAATAAAACCAAGGTTAAACATTTCAGCAGATAACTAAAACTTTAAAAGATACTGCATTTTTTAGTAAAAATGAAATAGAGGCCAGCCAGGTATAGCTCAGTGGCTGAGCACTGACTTATGAACCAGGAGGTCATGGTTTGAATCCCAGTCAGGGCACATGCCTAGTTTATGGACTCGACTCCACAGTTGGGGGTGTGCAAAGGGAGCCAATCAATGATTCTCTCTCATCATTGATGTTTCTATTTCTCTCTCCCTCTCCCTGTCTCTCTGAAATTAATTTAAAAATATTTTTTAAAAAAGATCAGAAGTGAAATAGAACTCCAAAACTCAAAAATATAACACATGAAAAACTAAATAGATAAATTTATCAACAAATTAAATAGAAAAAAGTGAATTGTCAGACCAGAAAAAAATTACCCATAATTTATTCCAGAAAGACAACTATAATGAGTGAAGCCTAGAAAGACAAAAGAATGGAAAATATAAAAGGAAGGATAAGAATAGTTAAAATAGTCAGTAAGAAGATGTTTAACAGGAAAAGATAAGAATAGAGACAATATGGTGCAGAATGATATTTAAAGATGTAACAATCAAAATGTGTATTCTAAACCTTATTTGTTAAAACATCAATTCACAGATTTTAGAAATCCTACTCAACCACCAAGCAGAATACTACAAAGAAATACATCTCTACTCACATTTCACTGAAACTACAGAAAACCAAAGAAATGATCATGAAAGATATAAAAAGACAAAGTACCCACAGAGGAGCAATAGTTAGAAGGACAATATATAAATCAACAGAAATTATGTAAAACAGAGATTACAGACTGATTAACATGCAGAAACAACATCACCCAAAACTCCTGCCAATCCAGAATTTTTCTGTACCCAGGAAAAATATTCCCTAAGATTTATTCAGTCAAACAAAAACTGAGAGAGACATTAAAAAATTCTAGAGAATATTATTTATGCAAAAACAACGTAAGAGTTGTAGGAAAAGAAATAGAGCAAGAAAATATTTAAATATAAATTTAAATAAATATTGACCATATAAAACAATAGTAATAATGTCTGCAGAATTTCAAACATACACAAAATTAAAATAAAGGAAACCATAGATGTTGGGAAGAAAAATAGGGGTAACATTTCTGGAGTCCTTGCATTTTCCGGGAAGAGAATAAAAGCACAATTACCATCACTAGCTGCTTAGTGACATTTTGGTCAACAACAGAGTGCATCTACCTTGGTGGTCCCACATGATCATAATGGAGCTGAAAATTTCCTATTGCCTGGTGATTGTAGACACCATAGCACTATAGTGCAAGGCATTACTTATGTGTTTGTGTTGACGCTGGTATAAACAAACTTACTGCACTGCCAGTCATAGAAAAGTGTAGCATATACAATTATGCACAGTACATGATATTTGATAATGATAGTAAATGTACTTATTATATTATAACTTTTATCATCATTTTAGACTGGGTAATTTTTCTATTTATGAAAGAACAATGTGCTTAAAACAGTATGGAATGTTACAATGGCAGCAGCCGCATACATTTTGTGTTTATTGTGTTTCTTGATTGAATCATTTTCCCTTGTGCTGGACTTAATCTCATGCTGTTTTTTAAAATAAAATGATATACAGAGTTTTATCTTAGAAACAGTAGGATATACCACACTGCTGAAATCCAGATTAGGCTGTACTGTCTAGGTTTGTGTAAGTGCACTTTATGATGTTTGCACTACAACAAACTTGCCTAACAACATGTTTCTTAAAACATCCCAAAGGTAGATGGCACATATCTGTACAATTATATTAGACTAGAAGCTCAGTGCACGAACTCATGCATGGGTTGGGTCCCTCCCTGCCAATTGGGGCTGTCTCTCCCAGTCCCAATTAGGACCAGAAGCAGGGAGGGACTGAGAGAGGTTGGCCAGCCACAAAAGGTTGGCTGTGTGAGTGAAATGACCATCAGGTCAGTCTGCCCCTGGTGGTCAGTGCTCACCATACTTACTGGCCCGTTGTCCAGTCATCCAGTTGTCCAGTCGTAATGGTCACTTAGGCTTTTATATATATACTAGAGGCCTGGTGCACAAAAATTTGTGCACTCGGGGGCGGGGGGAGGGGGTTCCCCCAGCCCGGCCTGTGCCCTCTTGCAGTCTGGGACCCCTCGGGAG
>NW_005364063.1:55391-56780 GCF_000412655.1 Myotis brandtii
AAAAATAAATGTGAAATGACTAAATATTTAAATTTAAAGACAAAAATGGTTAGGGTAGATTGAAAAAATATTGTATGGTGTCTACAGAAAATATATCTATAACATAGAAAAAAGAATTAGGAAAAAAGAATGGAAAGCTATATGATGCAAATACTAACCATAAAAGTAGATGTGCTGAGATTATTAGGTAAAGTAGGTTTTCCTGTTCTAGTGATAAAGACAGACACTTCATATGATAAAAAGATTCAGGAAAATATAGGAATTCAGGAAAATTCTAGGAAAATATAACAATTCTAAATTTGTATGCACCTAATACTAAGCCCTCAAAATTATACAAAAAAAAGAAAAAATGAAAAGAGAAATTAGTTAGCAATTTGACAAGATAAGAATGTATGTTCCCATCACTTATTCAAAATTTAATGAAGATCCCTAGCTGATATGGTAACTCAAGAAAAACAAAATATATAAAAATTTGAAAGTAAGAGCAAATCTTATAATATTTCAGATGAATATTTTCATCTAAAGTCTAAATTATTAGAATTTAAAAGTGTGTTAAGTAAGGCGTTGCTGGTTACAAGAACAAGTTACACAGCTAATTTGTATTTCTATGAGTTACAAAGTTTTAAAAATGTTTTAAAAAGCATTTATAATGATGTAAAAAATGTTCAAATGCCTAGGAATAAATGCATCAAAATATGTTAAGAAATTCTATACAGAAAACTGTAATAATTATTGAGAGAAAATAAAGTAGTTCTGAATAAATGGAAAGCTATACCATGGTCATGATTCCTTATTGAAATGTCAATTGATCTACATAATCAATGCAATTTCAATTAAAAAACAGGTTTTCTTTGTTTTGTTTTTTATTTGCTGAAACATGGCAAGTGATTCTAATCTATCTATATAATAGAGGAATATGTAAATTAGCTGGAATGCTGTAATATCCCGACCAAACAGAAGGGACATCAGGCCGCGCCCCTTGCCCCGTGGTGCTTGACGGGGGACCTCAGGCTGTGACCCCAAGCTCACTCCTGAGCCAGGCCTGGGAAAATCAGGCTATGCTCCCCCGCTCGACAGGGTTTGACAGGGGACCTGAGACTGCGCCCCCAACCTGATGCCAGTATGGGGGACCTGGAGTTTTGCTCTCTGCCTGGAGTAACTTGACAGGAGTTGTGGTTGGCTGAGTCTGGGTCTTATCCAATGGGGGTGGGGCCGGCCGGGTCTGGGTCTCTTGTTTTTTCTAAGTGCCTGTGGGTGGTGGGTGGGAACTTGACTCTAGGTCCTGCAGCATGCCCCAGACTCTGACAGGAGGGAGATTTTCATATACATTTTACTAATTTTCTTTCATCTCTGACACTTCTATTATAAAGGGCAAATATCAATATTAAA
>NW_005364063.1:57440-63169 GCF_000412655.1 Myotis brandtii
GGGTTGCGGGCACATCCCCAGTAGGAGATGTGCAGGAGGCGGCTGATCGATGTTTCTCTCTCATCAATGTTTCTAACTCTCTATCTCTCTCCCTTCCTCTCTGTAAAAAAATCAATAAAATATAAAAAAAAATGCTAGTGTCCTGGTGCACAAAATTCATGCACATTTAAAGGGAATAAATTAGATGAAATATTTTAATATTGCTATTTGCCCTTTCTCTATGATAGAACTGTCAGAGATGAAAGAAAATTAGTAAAATGTACATGAAAATCTTTCTCCTGTCAGAGTCTGGGGCGAGCTACAGGAATCAGAGTCAAGTCCCTGCCAACCCACATGTGCCTCCAAATCACACAAGACCCAACCCGGCCGGTCCCGCCCACATTGGGCTAGATCCTGACCCGGCCGGCCCCACCCCTGTAAAGCCATACCGAGTGGGTGGTGCTACATCAGATCACTTGGCCCAGTCCCAGGGTGAGGGGTGCATCTTGAGGTCTCCTAGCCTGGGCCATGGGGTGCAGCCTAAGGTCACCGATAAAGCCCCACCAGGAGGGTGCATAGCCTAAGGTCTACAGCCCAGGGTGGGGTGCATGTCCTGAGGTTTCCTGGCCCGGCCCCATGGTGGGGATGCAGCCTGAGTTCCCCCGTCAAGCCCCACTGGGCGGTGGGCACCGCCTGAGTTGCCCTGTCAAGCCCCGCCAGGTGGGAGTGCGGACTCAGGCCCCACTGCCTCGTGCCCAGGTGTGGGGCATGGCCTGAGGTCCCTTGGCCTAGTCCCAGGGAGGGGGTGTGGCTTGAGGTCTCCTGTCAAGCCCTGCCAGGTGGGGGGCATGGCCTGATGTTCCCTGTCAAGCCCCACCAGGCAGGGGGTGCAGCGTCAGGCCCCTTGTGCCAGCCCATTGCCACACAGCCTCAGGTCCCTGCTGATTGCTCAGTAAGGCTCATTATAGGAACTGGACCTCCACTGTGGGTACAGCCATCTTGTGTTACGGAATCCCTGCCTTGGCTATGGGCGCAGCCATCTTGACCATTATGGTGTGACAGTCAATTTGTACATAACCTTTTTATTAGATAAGATATCTTCATGTACTTGTGGAGAGAATGATTTCTTAGCAGGACACACACACACACACACACACACACACCACACATTTTTTGTTAGACTTGTTCCTAAACATTTGACATTTTTTATGTAAATTGAACCAAAAAAATTGTAAGAACTTCAGTTTTGCAGAACAGATCGTGAAGAGAAAGGAAAGGCAAGCTTCAGGAATGTGGAGGTAGACCAGCCCCCAAGGAAGGGTGAAACCTGATACAATGTCCCCTAAGGCAGGACTGCCATTCTAGAGCATTTTCCACTTTTATATTTCCCATGTGTGAACCCTGAGAAAAAAGATACCTACTAAAAAAGGCTCAAATTAAAAAAAAATACAATAATGAAAAGAGCAAACAAGCAAGGAGCAGAGCAGAGCCGTCTACCTACAGGGAGAGGGCTGCCTGGCCCTTGAAGATGTGCTCACTTTACAGAGTGCTGTGTCATAATAAAGCTTCCTTGTTCACTTCACCCAAATTGGAGAATTCTGTTGTCATTGACTTGGCACCAATGCCCATCAGTTCACACAGGCTACCACTAAAAAATACATATGGAAGGCAGCCAGACTTTGTGAAGTCACACTTTGGGAGAACTGGTTTCCAAATATTTTCAGACTTTTTATATACCAGAATCACAGCCTTAGGTTACCTACTAGGTGTACCAGTTAATAATGCAGATTTTTTTCAATAGATGGAGTTACACATATGTTGATATATATGCGACTTGATATGTATGCTATTTTGTTGTATTGACAGCAAGCTTCAAAACTTCATATGTCAAATTTGGTGAAGGTGTTAACATAGATATTTTTACATTTAAAAACATCGAATTTCATGCCAACAAAAGTGCATTTGTGGGATGTTTTAATTCATTACTTTATTTTGAAGAAAAAGTTATCCTACACTTTGGGAATCTTATGGTGAACATGTTCCATATCAAGATAATTGTGAACGCTGGTTTAAATGGTTTAAAAGTGATGATTTCGATTGGCGCAACAAAGAATGTCCAGGTCAACCAAAAGAGTTTGAAGACTAACAATTGCACACAATATTGGATGAAGAAGCATGTCAAACTCAAAAACAACTTGCAGAAAGATTAAACATTGCTCAACAATTTCCGATTGTTCACAAGCAATGGGAAAGACTTTAAAGAAAGGAAAATGGGTGCCATATCAACTGAACGAAAGACGAATGGAAAACCGAAAAGTCATCAGTAAAGGGTTGCTTCAATGGCACGAAAGAAAGTCTTTTTTGCATCAAATTGTGACTAGCGATGAAAAGTCGATTTATTTTGTGAATCTCAAGTGCACAAAATCATGGGTTGATTCAGGTCAACCATCAACATCGACTGCAAGGCCAAATCACTTCAGAAAGAAGACAATGCTCTGCTTTGGTGGGATCAGGAAGGTGTGGTATATTATGAGCTTCTAAAACCAGGTGAAACCGTTAATACCAATTGCTACCTACAACAAATAATCAATTTGAACCATGTTTTGATTGAGAAATGACCAGAATGGGCCAGAAGGCATGGCAAAGTAATTTTGCTTCATGATAACGCGCCACCACACACTTCAAAACCAGTTAAAGACATGTTAAAAGATTGTGCCTGGGAAGTATTAACCCGCCGCCATATTCACCAGACCTTGCTCCTTCAAATTACCACTTGTTCTGATCCATGGCACATGCACTTTCTGAACAGCACTTCAAAACATACGAAGAAGTGGAAAATTGGATCCCTGATGGTTTGCCTCAAAACAAGATGAGTTCTATGGGACGGTATCCACAAATTACCTGAAAGATGGGGGAAATGTGTAGCTAGTGATGGATGTTACTTTAAATAAAGCACTTTTGATGTTTCTCTTGAAACTATGGTGTTTTCTTTCATTATAAAATCTGCATTATTAACTGGTACAGATCCCTAGAAATCGGAAGCATTTGATACCACACCAGATGGGACCTGGGAAGCACCTCTGCCAGGAGGCACGCAGGGGTGAAGGCGAAGCCTTCTGGAATTCTTGCAGGTAGTAATGGGCAAGGCAGGATAGGTTCACTAGGTTTAAATTAGACGGTGTAAATAATTTTGGGCTATGAGCTGTCTATAAAAAGCAGTCTCTAGTGGTTTAGTACCTGTGCGGGGATAGTTTCGAGTAGGGGGACTATGGACTTGGCCTCTAAGAGTTTGATAAAGAAGATACTTGAGAGTGTGGTCACTGAATTTATATCAAAGGTACACTCACAGGGGCATCAGGGGGCCATTTGCTATCTCTAGGAATTAGCAGATCAAGGCCCCAACAACCAGAGCATGGAGAACAGAGAAAATAAGAAAATATAGTTAGTACAATGCCCCTTGCTCTCCAAAGAGAACTCTCCCCAGACTTCAAACCTCAGGGGTTAGTTCTGCCTGTTGTTGAACTTTGTATAACCAAACCACACAGCTTTCTGTGTCTGTTCTTTCATTCAACAGTGCAGCTGTGAGAGGCAGCCGTGTTGCTGTGCATTGCTGTAGTTTGCTCATTTTTATTACTGTATATTATTCTTCTGTATTTATTAGTCTGTTCTTCTACTGATGGGCATTTATGCGTTTTCCAAATGTGGGTCTAAGACACAGCACGTTGCTATGCACATTCCTGTACATGTCTGCAGGTGCACGTGCTCACACACGTTTCACTCTGGGGAGACATTCCTGGATGGGAGCTCGGGTAAGCATGTGCTCATTTGGTAGATATACCAAACACCGAACCTTCCTGAGTATGTAAGTATCTCTGAGCTTTGATTGTGGCCATTTATATTTTAAATTCACAAGGATAACACTCCAATGTTATTTGGCAGAACAGTTACTTTGCCTCCACACTAGAGAGTAAATGTATGGATTGATCGATGTATAATGATCAATTTTCTCTGAACCATATATGCAGTATACACATTGACTTAGGAAATGGCTTTGTTTTCAATTTAACCCAGATTGCTAACTCCAGGTAAGCACAAATACAACATGGCAGGAGAAAAAATAAAATTCAGAAAACTTTTTTCTTCAATTAATGTGTCTCAGATTTTAATTTATCCACTTCTCAGTGCAGCCTCTCTTTCCTGACTTTCTCACATTGGCCTCTTTGAAGAAGCCAGTGTTGGTGCTCTGGTTCTGTGAGAAATGGTGGAGAGCTTACCAGATCTGATCAAACCACTTGAATTTAGCAATAAGTGACTTTCAGTAAGTGTTTGTTTCTTTATTTAATAAACTGTAAATCAGTCTAAAATCTTCATTATTAAACTCTTTCTTTTTTAAAAAAAATATTTTATTGATTTTTTACAGAGAGGAAGGGAGAGGGATAGAGAGTTAGAAACATCAATGAGAGAGAAACATCGATCAACCGCCTCCTGCACACTCCCCACTGGGGATGTGCCCGCAACCAAGGTACATGCCCTTGACTGGAATCAAACCTGGCACCCTTCAGTCCGCAGGGCGACACTCCATCCACTGAGCCAAACTGGTCAGGGCTATTAGACTCTTTCTTGCTTAAAAAAATCTATGGAGAATATTTTTGTCACTCATTATTGGACCTTCCTTGACTCTTTTCATGATAAACAAGTTCTCAGAGTAAAAAACAAACAAACAAAAATCTACAATCCCTTTCACACTATATTATCCGTACTAACACACACACACACAAAATAGGACTTTTTCTTTGTTGCTGTTTCATGTTGAGGCATGTAAGAAAACAGGGGACAAGTTTCATGAATGCAGAATTATTTGAGACCCTCAACTACTATAAATTTTGGTGAAGTTACATTCCCAGGCATTTAAAGTGGGAAACAAACAAAGGACCCACAGAAATTGTGGTGTAGCCATCACTGTGAGAAGAATACTGGGGTAAATTCATTTTGGTCTCTAAAGATAGTGACATCAAGGTTGATTGGACCTGGGGACCCTGGAAGATACCTACCAAGAAGGACTCCTGCTGGCCAGATAGACTCAAATTTATAAGACAGACCCTTGTAGCCATTGCTATGGGAGGAGAAGGGGAGGATGCTCACCAGGAGGGCACTTCAAGGAGAAGACTGCACTGAACTGCCTGCCTGCACTGTGTTCCTGCATCTGAACCAGCCCTTAGAAAGGAGTCCCGAGAATATATTTCAATCATTAAGACTGAGACTTTCCCCATTTAATTGGAACTGTGTACTTATATCCTTATCTGCATTTTCACTAACCAATCAGAGCAGCTCCATTCTGACCAATCAGGACAGTGCTTTTTGGAGCAATGAAACTTTGAGGACTTGGAGTCTTCCTTTGCATGAGGATGGACCAATCAGAGACCAGGGGTGGGGACTTCTCTCTATTTAAGCCAGCTTCTTTCTGGCTCTGGGAGCACACTTTCTATTTTCACTCAAGATTGTTTCCTGGAGAAACAGGAAGAGGGAGATGGGAATGGAGCAGGTGGAGCAGACCAGAGCAGAGCAGAGCTGGCTAGCCAGAGAGGGCCACCTTGCCACCTGCTGCTTCATGCTAGTAACTGAGCTGTATCACAATTGAACTGTTTGCACTGAATGAAGTTTCCTTCTTCACTGCACCCTAAATTGGGGATTCCTGGTGGCATTGAACTGGCACCAATGACCATCAGCTGACAGGACTGTTTTATCTTATA
>NW_005364063.1:64643-70287 GCF_000412655.1 Myotis brandtii
TAGGAAAGGCCCAGTGCTGGCTGCTGAGTCTGCAAGTCAGAGCCCTCTTGGCTCCCTGGGTCCTGGCCCTGGGTCGCCGATGGATCCTTGTCCAGTTTCCACCTGTGTGATCATGAGACAGTGCTCTTGCCCTCCTGAGAAAAGTAAAGGAAGTACAAGTTTCCGGGTGTTTCAGGGCAAGGGAGCCATGGAGAAATGTCATTGCCATATTTGCTGGTGTGCTAGGCCTCTGTCCTGTGTTGTAGCCTCACCATGGAGCAGCTGAGCTTGGCCAACACCCGGTTCGCAGTGGACCTCTTCCGCACCCTGAAGGACAACAACCCCTCTGGGAACATCTTCATCTCCCCCATGAGCATTTCCTCAGCGCTGGCCATGGTCTTTCTGGGGGCCAGAGGCACTACCGAGGCACAGATGTCCAAGGTCAGCAGAAACTAACAAAAGGAGTCTGGGTTCCCTGCAAGTCCCTCATAAAAAGCTGTCTTTGAGCTCTTACACGGTGTTTTAAACACTGTGCTTGTGTGTTCCACAACTACACACGATGAGGTCAGACTTTCAGAAAAGCCCCAAAAAGAGTTCATTTATATGCAGGCTTTCACTCATGATTGAGTTTTTGCTGAGCACATACTATCTGCCAGGCACTGTTTTTTGTTTGGCTGAGGATACTGTGGTGAAGAAAGCTATGAAAGCCCTAATTCTCTTGCCGTCTGCAAATCTCTGAAGGCATCTCCTCTCACTTCAGATTTTTCAGTTTTTGCTTTGCATATAACCCGCTACTCATTAATAGATGCCTGCTATGTAATGTTACCTTTCAGCACAAAATAACACAGGTTATAGAGGAAGTTGGCGGTGTTGCCTTTTTGAGGGAACAGGAGATCATGCGGTTATATTGTGGATACCTAGTCATGTGCCTGGAACAAGTGCCTGTGTGGGTAGGGGGGCCTGAAGCAGAGGAAAAAAGTGAGGTGTGTTGGCTGCAGGGACAGGGCCAAGCCCTGGGTGGTATGGCAGGTCCCTGTTACAGGGAGAAGAAGCAGTAATGCCTGGCCTTCCACCTGGCCTTCATGGGTGTGGGGCCCACCACTGTTCTGTGTGGTCTTTGCTGAATTCTGAGAGGGGAACTCCCGCTCTCCTTGAAGTAGGGGAAAGTTTACAAGGTGCCAGTTACTGGGGAAGGGCCTGCTTTGGATTCAAGTTTATCCATCTGTTCTAGCTGCAAATAGTTTATTTGCACACTAGAGCCCGGTGCACAAAACTTGTACACTGGGGGGTTGTGTGGTGGGGGTTGTCCCTCAACCCAGCCTGCATCCTCTCCAATCAGGGACCCCTCAGGGAATGTCCAAATCCCAGTTTAAGCCCAATCAAACAGGGACAATCCCTTTCACCATCGGAGACTGCTGCCTCCCAACTGCTAGCCTTCCTTCCTGTCTGATTTCCTCTAACAGCTTCTGCCTGCCAGACTGATCAATTCCTAACTGCTTCCCAGCCAGCCTGATTGCCCCCACTGCACTCCCCTGTGGGCTCAATTGCCCCCAACTGCCCTCCTCTTCAGGCCTGGTCTCCCCCTACTGCCCTCCCCTGCCGACCTGGTCACCCCTAACTCCCCTCCCCTGCCAGTCGTATCATTCTCAACTTTCCTACCCTGCTGACCAGTACGCCCCAAACTACCCTCCCTTGCAGGCCATCTTGTGACAACATGGGCATAACAATCTTGTGACTACTTGGGTGTGGCCATCTTGTGACCACATGGGGGCAGGCATCTTGTGCGAGGACATCATGGTCAATTTTCATACTACCTCTTTATTATATTGAATTTTATGAAAATCCAATGGTCTTTTCTGCTGCAGACATGAAAGCATTTTTATATTTCAAAAACCACTTTTAATTTTATCCCCTGGTAATAATAGTTAGTAGCTTCCTGCAGGGTAAAGTCAGCTTCTATTTTGAGGTTTATCAGGGGACTGTATTACCTCAGCAAAAAGTCATTTTAAGGGTTCCCTGCTTTTCTATTAAAGCAGATCTATAATAGCAACTGTGCAAACATTCCGTATCTTGGTGTGTAACTGGTCTTTCTACATTGTGTAGGATTATTCTTTGTGTGTTGAAATAAGGATTCAGCCTAGGACTTATAAGACCATAAAGGGATTCTTGATTTGAAACATGAAAATTAAACTTTTGCTGAATGTTAAGTTTATAGATGCTATTTTTAAGTTACTGATGCTGATAGTGTAGTTTAAAAATCCCCTCAATTCTGTAATATCTTTGTGCTCCAGCATAGGGGATGATTCTTAATTTTACTGTTTATTTCTGAGAACTTTCAGTAAAACTCTATTTGATGCAGATTTTATATATGAAGATACCAGTTATGATTTTCTCTGTAGAAAAAACAGACATAGATAAATATTTAATCTATTAACCACTTACATTCATGGGAATATAATTATAAAAAAGTGATATAAAAAGAGCTTCTAATATAATTATGTCTCAAAAAGCTATAAATTTTAGATTCTCTATTCTTTTGTTCTCCAATGAAAGTTTAATAAATTATTGGGCTGGGAATTATTGATAATTAGTAATAAAAGCATTAATTTATTTGATAGAAGCAAATGTCAAGGAATCCGTTTCAAAATAAATGGCTATAGAAGGAATGTTTTCTCTATTTTAGACTCTTCACTTCGATGCCATTAAGGAGATTCATTCAAGTTTTCAGAGCCTGAAATGCTGATACAACAAGCGTGGAGCTCCCTATATTCTGAAACTAGCTAATAGGTTATATGGAGAGAAAACCTATGAGTTCCTCCCTGTGAGTACTTTACATTCACATGCTAAAACTCACTAAACAGTGCAGACATTTTTCAGCACAATCAAGTCACAGATGTCAGTTTTTATTTATATACATTCAGAAATAAAATACAGAATTTAAACAGATGGCAGTATCCCCATTAAGGATTTGATTTCATTTGATAATCTTCACAGGAAAAGACTGACCCTGGCTGTGTTACTAAAGCAAGAGTGAATTCCATAATTCACTTCCAAGAACAACCATTGTATACTTATTTATGAAAATGTTAGCCAAAGGTCAGAAAAGAATTGGTAAATTTTATGTGACACCAAACTACTGAACTGTACACTTAAAATGATTAAGGTGGTAAATTTAGTGTTATGTGTTTTTTAACATAATGCAAAAAGTGTAAGGGTTAGAGTTTTTTGTTACAATGAAATTTATGTCTTTTAGGACAATTTCTACTGCTTTTAAAAAATTTAGAAAACCATTTCTGTATGTAGTAGGACTTATTTGTTTTTTGGGTTTATTTTATCTTTTTTTTTGTCTTAAACAGGAATTCGTAGCTTCAACGCAGGAAATGTATGGTGCTGAACTGGCCAGTGTAGATTTTCAGCGAGCCTCTGAAGGTGCAAGAAAGGTGATAAATGAGTGGGTCAAAGGGCAGACTGAAGGTGAGAGAGTGGGCCGAATGTAGGCATTCATTACACACTGGCCGTTCCTTTCCTCCTTCCACTTTCCCAGCCTGCAGATGATTCCCTGCCCTTTTCCTCTGCCCTCACCCTCGTGCTGGGGGTAAACTCTTCCTCTGCCCTCACCCTCTTGCTGGGGCTAAACTCTGCCAGTGCCCAGTGCCAGAAGCTTTTAAATGTGGAAATTCCTCAAAGTGGGAACTTCAACATGCTTTCACTGAAGCAGCTAAATATTTTTCCCCATAATTGACAAAACCACATTTTAAAATTAAAAGTAACATTGAATGTAGCATAAAAAAGATAAAGCTTTGAGGAAAATCCATCCTGGCCCTGATTATGGAAAAGAATCCTATATAATGAAAGCTTAATATGCTAAGTGTCAGGTTATCTGGTCGGTTGTCTGTTCAAACAATCAGAGGGCAATATACTAATGATATGCTAAGGCAACTCAACCTCTCGCTATGACGTGCAATGTTCACTAGGGGGCAGACAGTCGACCGGTCAAGCAGTCACTATGATGTGCACTGACCACCAGGGGATAGACACTCCGGCCAGTAGGTTAGCTTGCTGCTGGGGTCTGGCCAATCAGGACTGAGCGAGATGGGCCGGACATGCCTTTGCACCCTCCCACAGTGCCTTTCTGTCTGGCCAAACTCCCTCATCACTACTGGCCATGGCCATGTACCAGTGGGGTCCCTTGCCCTGGCCTACACCCTCTCACAATCTGGGATCAATCAGAGAATGTCAGAGAGCCAGTTTAGGCTCGAGCCTGCTCAACCCAGGAGATTCCCCTTGGTGGTCAGTGAACTCCAACAGGGGAACACCACTCAGCCAGAAGCCGGGCTCACAGCTGGCAAGAACACCAGTGGTAGCGTGATTCACCCGCTTCCCAGCAGTGCTAGGGATGTCTGACTGATGACTTAGGCCCGTTCCCCACCAACGGTCAGTGGTCCCTAAGCCACCAGTCAGACATAACCCGAGAGCTCCCAGACTACGAGAGGGTGCAGGCCAGGCTGAGGGCCCCCCCCCCTTGGCACAAATTTGATGCATCAGGTCTCTAATATTCTCATACTTGTGACACAAACTGCTGTGGCCATACGTATTTAGGCAAATGTCATGTCCAAGCTGTCAGGGATGACTCCATCTCATCTGTTTCTCCACCACCACTCTCTCTAACCTTGTCTAGGTCTGAATCAAGGCACCTACCCAACACCTGTCTCCCATCCAAGGCATTCTTCATGGCCATGCCGCAGTCACAAGGGAACTGCTATGTCAGAGGAGTCACTGTCTTAGCCTTCGGATATGTGTTAAAATATTTTCTATGAGAGCAGCTTCCACTTGGAGGCTTTGAAGAAGTGACTTATTAAAAACTAGAAGCCCGGTGTATGAAATAGGTGCATGGGGTAGGGTCCCTCAGCCTGGCCTGTACCATCTTCAATCCAGGACCCCTCGGGGGATATCCAACTGCTGATTTAAGCCAGATCCCTGCAGTTTTCCGACATCCTTCCTGCAATCTGGGACTACTGGCTCCTAACTGCTCACCTGCCTGATGGCCTGATCGCCCTTACTACTCTTCCCTGCCAGCTGGATTCAACACACTGAACTCCCCTGGTGGCCTAATCCCCATAACTGCTCTGCCCTGCTGGCCTGAGCCCCCTAACTGCTGTGCCCTGCTGGCCTGTTCCTCCTAACTCCTTTGCCCTGCCGGCCTAATCCCCCAAACTTCTCTCCCCTGCCATCCTGAGCCCACTAACTGCTCTCCCCTACTGTCCTGATCACCTAACTGCTTTCCTCTGCTTGCCTGATCACCACTAACTGCCTCTGCCTTGGCCTGCCACCATGGTTTTGTCCCAAAGAACGACAGAAAGGTGATCTGGAAGGTATTCGGTCTAATTAGCTTATTACCCTTTTATTAGTATAGATCGTTTTCATGAAAAAACATTTTTTATGCCTGCCAAAGAATAGCCATTCACAAAAGAAGGCTCATTGTTTCTCATACAATGCAAGATTGTCCTGTTTTTAGCTTTTAAATCCTTTAGTTGGTTTATTTACAGTCAAAACATACTGGTAAGGCTTCCCTAACTTAACACATTAATGGGTATTAAATAAAAAGTATGAATTTGAATTGCATTTCATTGCAGTTCAAGAAAGGGATGCTAATATGTGATTTTTT
>NW_005364063.1:70468-72853 GCF_000412655.1 Myotis brandtii
TTCAGATTGAATAAGGTGAGGTGATGTAATTATAAAATTGCTCTTTGCTCTAAGAGAATGCAGATAATAATGTGAGTGACTGGGTTTTTTTCAACTGTTCAGAAAGACACAAAAACAGTGAAAATGATGTATCAGAAGAGCACATTTCCATTTGGCTACATCGAGGGCCTTAAGTGCCGGGTGCTGGAGCTGCCTTACCAAGGCTGGGACCTCAGCATGGTCATCCTGCTGCCAGATGACATCGAGGACGAGGCCACAGGTCTGAGGAAGGTAACGGCTCCCACACTCATGCTTCATGTTTCCTTCTAACAGATCGGTTCAGACTGTGTGTATGTTGTGTGGTAGTAGGTCATCAATGTTTGCTACTCTGAAGCCCTAAGATTAACTTTTCAGGGACTGTCAGTGAATAGTTGTGGTGGGGAAATCTAAGAATCTATATTAAATTTAACATGTCAGTGGCAGCTCACAGGAATTTTCTTAAATTCACTTTAGAGGAAAGTGCAGTAAAATTAGAATTGTTTTACTGAAACAAATTTACTAAAATTAAAAATCTCAAAACATTTATACTGGGTAGCTTCACCTTGTACAATGAGATCCCATTATTACACTGCTCCTTCTCATCACAATTCATATAGACTATGAATTAAATTTCACACAGCTACGTGGTAGAAAAGAGCCATATGACACACTATCTTGAAAGCTAAGCCTATTTTCTCATATGAACTTTGTATGATGTTTCTATTTGATTTCAGTTAAAGGCAAAGACATTTTTTGTCAGGCTAGGACTAGGCAAAACTGTTCCTTCTTTTAATTGTATTTTCATATTTGTCTCTTCTGTGATTTAAAGAGAAATTCTCCAGCCTCATAAATGAGATAATAAGCATCAGTACAACCAGTGGAATGATGGGCCTCTTCTAGTCCAATAGTAGTAGTAATACGGAAATGATAATAGCTGACAATCTTGTGGCACTTACTAGTACTGTGTGCCAAGTGCTTTGCATACATTAAATCACTTAATGCTCACAACAATGCTATAAGGTAGGTACTATTATTAACTCTCTCCCAATTTTAGATGAGGAACTAGTCCCTTTTCTTTTTTTACCCTCAAGCTAAATCTATTAGAGATTACTTCAGCACAGTGAGTTCACAAAAACCACAGTGATCAGTAGGGTTCAGAATAGAAGAAATAGAAGAAAACTTTTGAATTTCACATTGCACCAATGAACCAGTTAAAATAATAACAGCCATCTTGGCCTATCACAGTAATCCAGTGTGCTAGGGGTTTAGGAAAGCCTGGGTGGATGGATGGTTGGGTGGGTGGATGGATGTTGAGTTGAAGCCTCGGATGTCCAAAATACCTGTTACTTGGGCCCTTGATGGCTTGGACCACAGCTCTGTTCTATTCTCACCAATTGCTGAAAAGAAATGAAATCCTACAAATGGAATCTTTTCTGGCACAAAACATGAAGGAAACTGATTAGGAACTGATAAGATGAATCCATTCACGTAAATAATGTGTATTGCCTTCCTTACGTGGAATAGTTCTCACCTCTTCTCTTGCCCTTTCTCATTTCAGATCGAAGAACAATTGACTCTGGAAAAACTGCATGAGTGGACCAAACCTGAGAATATGCGTTTCATTAAAGTCAACGTGCACCTGCCCAGGTTTAAGCTGGAAGAGAGCTACGACCTCAACTCTCACCTGACCAGTCTGGGTATAGAGGATCTCTTTAATAGCAAGGCTGATCTTTCAGGCATGTCAAGAGCCAGAGATCTTTTTATATCAAAAATTATCCACAAGTGTTTTGTGGAAGTTAATGAGGAGGGCACAGAGGCAGCGGCTGCCACAGCTGTAATTTCAGGGGGTTGCGCGCTTATGCCAGAAACTGAAAATTTTGTGGCCGACCATCCATTCATTTTTTTCATTCGACACAATCCCTCAACTAACATCCTATTCTTAGGCAGACTTTCTTCCCCTTAGAACCCCAAGGTCGAGCTCAGAGCTGTATCAATGGCCCTTTCAAAAATATATGAAAATTATATATCTTCTACAATAAATCTACCACCCCCCACAAATCTGTAACTTCCTTTCTAATGTCAGCTCTGTTGGCTGCTTACACCCATTAACTTTGGCATAGGTATCTATTTTCCTTTCTTTATATTGAAAAATTGAGTGATTGCTTATGAATGCACCAAGGAGATATGTAGACTCTTGACAGTGTAGTAAACTAAGAAACTGCTGTACTCTCTTAATAACCATGAGAAAAATTACAGTACTGTAATTTATTTCACAGATAGACTTCTGGAAGCTATGATAGAGAGACAGTCATTGTTGAAGGGAGGCTTAAAAACAGACATTCAATTGAAATATAGGAGAGCAGCCCA
>NW_005364063.1:75005-77630 GCF_000412655.1 Myotis brandtii
AAAACCAAGGTTAAACATTTCAGCAGATAACTAAAAATTTAAAAGATACTGCACTTTAGAGTAAAATGAAATAGAGCCCAGCCAGGTATGGCTCAGTGGTTGAGCGCTGACCTATGAATCAGGAGGTCACAGTTCGATTCCCAGTCAGGGCACATGACTGGGTTATGGGCTCGACCCCCAGTTGGGGTTGTGTAGAAGGTAGCCAATCAATGATTCTCTCTCATCATTGATGTTTCTATTTCTCTCTCCCTCTCTTTCTATCTCTAAAATAATTTTTAAAAAGATCTAAAATGAAATAGAACTCCAAAACTCAAAAATATAACACATGAAACACTAAATAGATAAATTTATCAACAAATTAAATAGAAAAAAGTGAATTGTCAGACCAGAAAAAAATTACCCATAATTTATTCCAGAAAGACAACTATAATGAGTGAAGCCTAGAAAGACAAAAGAATGGAAAATATAAAAGGAAGGATAAGAATAGTTAAAATAGTCAGTAAGAAGATGTTTAACAGGAAAAGATAAGAATAGAGACAATATGGTGCAGAATGATATTTAAAGATGTAACAATCAAAATGTGTATTCTAAACCTTATTTGTTAAAACATCAATTCACAGATTTTAGAAATCCTACTCAACCACCAAGCAGAATACTACAAAGAAATACATCTCTACTCACATTTCACTGAAACTACAGAAAACCAAAGAAATGATCATGAAAGATATAAAAAGACAAAGTACCCACAGAGGAGCAATAGTTAGAAGGACAATATATAAATCAACAGAAATTATGTAAAACAGAGATTACAGACTGATTAACATGCAGAAACAACATCACCCAAAACTCCTGCCAATCCAGAATTTTTCTGTACCCAGGAAAAATATTCCCTAAGATTTATTCAGTCAAACAAAAACTGAGAGAGACATTAAAAAATTCTAGAGAATATTATTTATGCAAAAACAACGTAAGAGTTGTAGGAAAAGAAATAGAGCAAGAAAATATTTAAATATAAATTTAAATAAATATTGACCATATAAAACAATAGTAATAATGTCTGCAGAATTTCAAACATACACAAAATTAAAATAAAGCATACCATTGATGTTGGGGAAGAAAAATAGAGGTAACATATCTGGAGTCCTTGCATTTTCTATGAAGAGAATAAAAGTACAATTACCGTCACTAGCTGCTTAATGAAATTTTGGTCAACAACAGAGTGCATCTACCTTGGTGGTCCCACATGATCATAATGGAGCTGAAAATTTCCTATTGCCTGGTGATTGTAGACACCATAGCACTATAGTGCAAGGCATTACTTATGTGTTTGTGTTGACGCTGGTATAAACAAACTTACTGCACTGCCAGTCATAGAAAAGTGTAGCATATACAATTATGCACAGTACATGATATTTGATAATGATAGTAAGTGTAGCTATTATATTATAACTTATATCATTATTTTAGACTGGGTAATTTTTCTATTTATGAAAGTACAATGTGCTTAAAACATTGTAGAATGTTACAATGGCAGCAGCCGCATACATTTTGTGTTTATTGTGTTTCTTGATTGAATCATTTTCCCTTATGCTGGACTTAATCTCATGTTGTTTTTTAAAATAAAATGCTGTACAGAGTTTTATCTTAGAAACAATAGGATATACCACACTGCCGAAATCCCGATTAGGCTGTACTGTCTAGGTTTGTGTAAGTGCACTTTATGATGTTTGCACTACAACAAACTTGCCTAACAACATGTTTCTTAAAACAAATCCCAAAGGTAGGTGGCACATGTCTGTACAATTATGTTAGAATTTGATAAGTCAGGGATGCATTTCATACTGTCTAAGGTAACCAAAAGAAGAATAGTGAAAGGGTTTATAACTTCCATAATAAACCAAAGAGAAAAAAGAAAAAGAATACCGGAATCGAACCTGGGACCCTAGAGTACACAGGCTGATGCTCTATCCACTGAGCCAAACCGGATAGGGCACAACATGATTCTTAAAACATATCCCAAATGTAGGTATCACATATCTGTACAATTATATTAGACTAGAAGCTCAGTGCACGAACTCATGCATAGGTTGGGTCCCTCCCTGCCAATTGGGGCTGTCTCTCCCAGTCCCAATTAGGACCAGAAGCAGGGAGGGACTGAGAGAGGTTGGCCAGCCACAAAAGGTTGGCTGTGTGAGTGAAATGACCATCAGGTCAGTCTGCCCCTGGTGGTCAGTGCTCACCATACTTACTGGCCCGTTGTCCAGTCATCCAGTTGTCCAGTCGTAATGGTCACTTAGGCTTTTATATATATACTAGAGGCCTGGTGCACAAAAATTTGTGCACGCGGGGGCGGGGGGAGGGGGTTCCCCCAGCCCGGCCTGTGCCCTCTTGCAGTCTGGGACCCCTCGGGAGATAACGACCTGCTGGCTTAGGCCTGCTCCTGGGTGGCAGAGGGCAGGCCCAATCCCTAGGTGCAGCCCCTGGTCAGGCTCAGAGCAGGGCCGATTGGGGAGTTGGGGCGCCACCCCGTCATGCACAGAGCAGGGCGGATCGGGAGGTTGCGATGCCAACCTCAGTCACGCTCAGCATAGAGCTGATTGGGGGGTTGGGGCACCGCCCCCTGTC
>NW_005364064.1:0-220 GCF_000412655.1 Myotis brandtii
AGCAAAGAAATTGAAAAAACTTTCAAGTACACCAGTTCAAATCAATGGTTTTTCCTAGTAAGAGAGAAAAAGATCCTGAGGTCACTTTAAAAATTCTCTGGCCTGGGCCATAGCCGGTTTGGCTCAGTGGATAGAGCGTTGGCCTGCGGACTGAAGGGTCCCAGGTTCATTTCTGGTTAAGGTCACATGCCTGGGTTGCGGGCTCGATCCCCAGTTAGGG
>NW_005364065.1:0-724 GCF_000412655.1 Myotis brandtii
CTTCACATCTCAGTGCAGGCAGGGGTTTTTATGAGCAAGAAAGGGGAAAGCAGAACAAAGGAAACCAGAGGAAGATAAGGAGTGAGCTGTGGGCTTTCTGTTGATGGAGTCAACACAGTCTTCTCAATAACCATCTTGGAGCCAGTCAAGTGATGGTCTGGTTTTTGTTATCCTGATTTTAGGGTCCAAGGTAAACAAATCTGGAACTGAAATGCCTCAAGGCTTCCTGTCCTCCTAGAATCCTTTAAGCAAACAGGCTGTTTATGTAGCTACATGTAAAATTTACAAGTCATAATTTACAGAAACAATGAGTTTTTTGTTTGTTTGTTTGTCTTGTTATTGTTCATTCTCATCAGAGGATATTTTTCCCATTGAATTTTAGGGAGAATGGAAGGGAGGGGGAGAGACACAAAGAGAAACATCAATGTGAGAGAGACATATCCATTATTTGCCTCCCGCACACACGCCATTTGCGGCCAGGGATCAAGCCTGCAACTGAGGGACGTGCCCTTGATCAGAATCCAACCCAGAATTGCCTGGAGGCCCTTATTCTGCGGGCTGATGCTTTAATCACTTAGCCAAACCGACTTGTGCCAGAAACAATGTTAAAACAATGGTGGGGTATGTTATAAGGACAATAATAAAATTGTCTGCAAAGAATAGAATTGCCCAGAGGAGGAAGAGGTTGTATCTGTTCAGGGAAGTTGGTTAGGAAAGACTCCAA
>NW_005364066.1:0-852 GCF_000412655.1 Myotis brandtii
ATTTGATTCAGTAAACTCCAAGGTCCCAAGTTCCCAGTGGCTCTTGAAAACCACGTTTGAGGCTGGTAAAACAGGCTTGGCCCAGCCCTTGACTTTAAAACGACCATTTTTTTCTGGGGAAAGTCAAGAAGCAAACTTGTAGCTACATTATTTCTTGCCGGTTGCTTGCCTGCGGGAAATTTCAAAATTGGCCACGAGACCGCAGCCGCAGGGGAAAACCTGTTTTCAGCTGACGAAAATTTGGTCTAACCTGGACCATTCAGATGTAAACTGACCACATTCTTTCTTTCTCTGCTTAGAAAGCAACTAGCCCCTTTCTCCATTAGAAAGGCATGGCTAGCCTTTTTAATTAACAAAGGGCCAGTTTTTTTTTTTACCAGGCTACTTAGATTTTTATAATTAATATATTTCAATAATTCTTGAGATTTAAATCCAATTATTATTTTAAGGCATTTACTTTGGCAGATTTTTGTAACAGAGACAATTTTACTGAATTTTCTTTTGGAGGCTTGTTGCTAGAACAAGCCTGCATTACTTTCCTGGGTCAAAGTCTCCATTTTCTTAGGAAATAATCAGTCTTGGGTTTTATTCTGTACATTTGTAAAGAGAGTCCAGCTCAAAACTCTATTTAAACGTCCAAAAAACAGGACAATTGCGCGCATTAGTTCCAAGCCAGTTTTTTCTCTCTACACGTGAACAGAAACCCCAGACGCATATCTAAACTCTGCAAAACTTTTCAATTACAAGGAGACTTTAAATTAGAATACTCGGGGAGGAGGCGTCCATATTGGATCGCCGTGTGCTGCCTTCTTCCGTTCCCCACATCCTGCTTTGGGGAAGTTTCAGCAAATG
>NW_005364067.1:0-2115 GCF_000412655.1 Myotis brandtii
CCACCCCCCAAATCCTGGGTGCGCCTGGCTCTGCCGCTGCGCCACTCCTAAACCCAGCTGGAGCCTAAACCCACACTTCCAAACGTGGCGGGCTTGCCCACATCCAAGATTCCATCCTACGGCGAAAGATAATCAGCCCTTTTGAATTTCCTTCTCTGGGCTCTCCTTCCTCCTCACCCCACCAGAGCTTGTAGTAATTAGTTATCGTTTCCCTTTAAGTAGGGAAACCAATTCTGTTGATACAACCAAGTAGATCTGGAAATAATTAACAGTATTTGGGGGCAGTTAAACATGTCTCAAGGCCACGCTGTATGTATGGGCAGGGATGGTTTATCAAGAGTTTAGCCAAGAAGCAGCAGTGAGGACACCCTGCATGGGTAGACGGTGCTGTAAGAGTGTTCCCTCTGTTTGATAAAAATTACAATAGCTCTTTTTTCTTCACCTCGTCATTGCTGTGATTCAGACAATCTCTGAGTTTGAAAAGGAGATAGAGCTACTTCAGACACAGAAGATAGACGTGGAAAAACATGTGCAGTCGCAAAAGCGGGAAATGAGAGGTAACAAAACTATGAGGCACCTAGCCCATGGGTGCAGACTGAATGTGTCATAAGTGTCACTGGTGAGGAAATGCTCCTTTGACTGGCATGAGGCTGGTTGGTTAGCTGGTTGGTTGGGTATATGGCAAGCTGACTAGCTGGTTGGCTCCGTAGCTAGTTGGTTGGTTGGTTGGTTGGTTGGTTGGTTGGATAGCTGGTGGGTTAAATAGCTGGTCAGTTTCTTGGCTGATGGGATGGTTAGCTGGAGACTCTGTGAAGGTAACTGGGCCCTAGAAAGGGAACGGGAGAAATCAGGCAAGAATGTAATTTATACCAGCTCTGCCTTTTCCTCTCAGAAAAGATGTCGGAGATCACCAAGCAACTTCTCGAAAGCTATGACATTGCAGACGTGAGAAGCAGGTAATCATTTTTGCATTATCAAACATTTAGAAACGTGTAACACAATGAGAGAGATGATAGACTTTCTTACCCTCCTTATTTTCCAGGCTGTCTGTGGAAGATTTGGAACATTTAAATGAGGATGGAGAACTTTGGTTTGCTTATGAAGGACTAAAGAAAGCAACCCGGTAAGGAATTCCCCCAGGGTTTCTTTTTCCCCCAGAGATAATAAGACTATGGAAAGTGAAAAGTTTGTCTTACATAGATTTGATACATAAAATAACTTCTTACAGTAGAATGATCTAATAATCACTGGAAATATTTCTTTGAGTAATTGGTAACAGAACACTCTTTATGGGATAAAATGCTGAGTAATAAAACGCATAACCTATATAGTAAAACTGATTATATCAAACTAGAGGCCTGGTGCACAAAAATTCGTGCACTCGGGGGGCGGGGGTCCCTCAGCCCAACCTGTATTCTCTGGCAGTCTGGGACCCCTCGGGGGATATCCACCTGCCAACTTAGGCCTGCTCCCCGGGGGATCAGGCGTAAGCTGGCAGTCAGACATTCCTCTGGCAGCCCAGGAGCCCTCGTGGGATGTCCGACTGTGTCTTAGGCCCCCTCCCCACAGGGAGCAGGCCTAAGCTGCACTCAGACATCCTTAGCACTGCCGAGGAGGCAGGAGAGGCTCCCGCCACTGCCACTGCGCTTACAGCCGTCAGCCCAGTCTGTGGCTGAGTGGAACTCCCGCTGTGGGAGCGCACTGACCACCAGGGGCTGGTTGAGCTGTGCGTGTCATAGCAACTGGTCGTTCCGGGTTGTTCCGCTGTTAGGGTCAATTTACATATTACCCTTTTATTATATAGGACTAAAGGCCCGATGCACGAAATTCGTGCAAGAGTAGGATTTCCTTCCCCTGGCTACTGGCACTGGCTTCCCTCTGGCACCCAGGACCCGGGATTCCCTCGCAGCCCCGGCTTCGTCTAAAAGGTCGTCTGGAAGGACGTCCAGTCTAATTAGTATATTACGCTTTTATTATTATAGATAAGGTAGCCAGTGTTGCTATAGACAAATAGATGTGTTTAAATTTAAAGAGTTTGATGCATTTTTTTACATGAATAAACTTTACTTATAGAGTAGTGCTAGGCTTACAGTAAAATTGAGCAAAAGTTCAGAG
>NW_005364068.1:0-1715 GCF_000412655.1 Myotis brandtii
AAGGTTTTAAAGTAGAGAAATGCATGATAATATTTATAATTTTAAAGATATTTGTTTTTATTATGAGAATGAGCAAGAATTAATTCAAGGAATCACATTAGGAGGCTTTTTTTTTTTTTAGTAATCAACGTGAAAGATGATGGTAGGTAGGGTGAATGTGGCTACAGTAAAAATGTATAAAAATTGACATATGGAGAGGTGGTTGTCAAGGATAAATCTCACATTTATACCTTGCACAAGTGAGTAGATTAGGCGACTGACACCATTTGTTGTAATGAAGTTGGCTGAAGTAGAAATAAGATTAGTGGAATACCAAGGGACAAGATACTGACACCCCCGACCCACCGCGGGGCCCACATCCAAGTGGATATGTGGGTGTGAGACAAATAAGAGCAATTTAGACTGGAGATACAAAAATAAGTAACACCCACAACTGAACATCATTCAGAATGATAAAGCTACATAGGAGACTGGAATGGGGTTGTTAACGTATTGGGATACAAGTTTAAAACTATGATATTACAAAGAAGAAATAGTCATGCTTGGCAAATGTTGTTGAGTAAAAAGTAAGATGAAGATATAAAACAATTTATTATTTTTCTTTTGACCTGATCTTAACCTATTGTATGCCATAAGCGTCTATAGACGCAAGTGACAGACCTTCCCTACACACCACACACCTCTGTAGCCGCAAACCTCGCATATCAACTCTCGTCACCCAGTTTTAAAATCTGACTTGTTAGTGACATCTCTGGGTTTGTAAAGAAAATTATGGTAACTTAAATTCATAAATATTCCAGCGCATATGGAAAAAATCCCAATATCATCCCATTTTGGACGTGTGGCAGTTAACTGGTTAGTTCAGCTTGAGCAGCCATCAAAATATACCACAGACTGTGTGGCTTAAACAATAGATGTGCCGAGCTAGTTCAGCCAAGGGTTCTGAAAGCCTGAGTGAGGGCAGTGAAAGGATGAAGAAATGACAAAGAGAATAATCTGGTCTACTTGGATCTTCCTGTGCCTGGCTAAGGCCACAGAGAGAGATCCAGAAAGCAAGATGAGACTTTATTTTATAGCCAGAGGTAAACAAGGTAGTGGTTACCATAGTTACAATGTTCTTGTGAGTTTCACTTGTTTTGGCAGCACTTGCTGCACCTCCCTCAGCCCATTAGCTACCCAGATAAGATCTAGGGAGCCATAAGGTCAAGCCTAATTATGCTAAGAGGACTGTGCCCTCTAAGCTGGGACATGTTTGTGGCTGTACCAACAGGTCAGTCTGAGGATTAACCCTATAGCCGCAACCTACAAATAGAAATTTATTTCTCACAGTTCTGGAGTATGGAAGTCCAAGATTATGGCAGAGTTCTTGATGAAAATTCTCTTCTTGGCTTCTAGGTGGCTGTCTTCTCACTGTGGCCTCACAAGGTTTTTATAATTGCACTAATTATATTTATGAGGACTCTGTCCTCATAACCTCATCACCTCCCAAAGATCCCACATCCAAATACTATTACACTGGGAATTAGGACTTCAACATTAGGACTTCCTCAATGGATTAGGACTTCCCCAATGGATTAAGACTTCCCTAATTCATTAGGACTTGGGGAAGGTACATCAATCCATAGAAGATTTGGTAACCTTGATATAGATCATTTTTAATTGAAGGGCAGGGCTTGATAAGGGATTGATTAATTATTCTCATTGAAATGAATATT
>NW_005364069.1:0-221 GCF_000412655.1 Myotis brandtii
CGGTCCTGGGAAATGCCCGACCGAGTGAATATTTATCCTCCGGTTTTATTATTTCAACTAGAGGTTCAGTGCACAAAATTCATGCACGGGGTGTGTGTGTGTGTGCCCCAGCCCAGCCTGCACCCTCTCCAATCTGGGACCCCTCGAGGGATGTCCGACTGTGGGATCTGGCTTAAACGGGCAGTCGGACATCCCTCTCACAATCCAGGACTGCTGGCTCC
>NW_005364069.1:464-898 GCF_000412655.1 Myotis brandtii
GGCCTGGTCATCCCTAACTGCCCTCCCCTGCAGGCCATCTTGCAGCCATCTGTGTCCACATGGGGGCAGCCATCTTGTGTGTTGGAGTGATGGTCAATTTGCATATCACTCTTTTATTAGATAGGATAACATTAAAATTCACAGTCAGCACGTGGGAAATCCTAAGGCCCGATTCCCGCTACGACCCTGAGAACTAGGAGCACGAGGCCCAGAAACCTCCCGAGAACCTGCAGGCTCCACTGGCTGTGCGTGAACATTCCAACCAGCGTTTCTCCTTTTCCTTCGCATCGTTTCCTTTCTGCCCCGACGTGAACGGGATTTGAGGCAGACGATACACAAATGCCCCGGTGTCGGCCTCTGGAATATGGCTAGACCTCAGGGTGCTCAGAGGAGCGAAACCATTCTCGAGGTATTGAGGTCCCTTCCGGACAACT
>NW_005364070.1:0-838 GCF_000412655.1 Myotis brandtii
AAGGCACTCTTCTTCCACCATGCCTATCTGCAGTAGCTATATGCGTATACGTTAAAAATCTAGAAAGAAAAAAATAAAATAAAATTACACAGATAATAAATAAATCTAGGAAGGCTGCCTTTACAAGTGAAGTAAATAACTGAGTAAATGTCATAGTTAGTGTAAACAAGAAACAGATATAAAATCAAAGAAAATTACTCCAGGGAACTAATCATTCAATTCTCTACTTAACATCCCATTTCAGAGTTTATTAACACGTTCTACATAAAGTGTAAGTCGATCCTCTTATTTATTTATTTTTGAGAGTAGTTGATTAAAGTTGGTGACAGTGAAACAAGGAAGGGCCTAGGGATAGAAGAAGTAACAGGAGAGAGACTGGGCAGGGCTGCTTTGGCTCTAGAAATGTATGGGAAGGAAGTGAGCCAAGGCGGAGCTGCTGTCAGCTCACTGGAAAGTCAGAGAAGAGTGGGCCTTGGACACAGATTCAGGGAGTTAGCTTGGGACAAGCTACCACTGTCCATTGCTCCCCTTGTTGCAAATCTAATGGGGACCCTGAGAGTTTAGGAGAAGGAAAATTCCCTGGAAAAGGAGATTCGAGTAGGCGTGCCCCAAGGAGGGGGTACCTGTTAGCAGAATACTCTTGATTCAATACACACATACACACACACACACCTCTGCTCTTCTACACATCTCCCTACCACCACCCCACAAGTAAATCAGCCACTAATTCATCCAATTTTTCAAGCCTAAAATGTGGTTGTTATCCCCGAGACCCTCTTTCCTTTTCATTCCACCTCCCACCTATCTGCTGTCTCCACAAAACATGTATGTGTATACA
>NW_005364071.1:0-1106 GCF_000412655.1 Myotis brandtii
TTACTTTGATGTCTAGTTTACACAACCACTCCTACTTAGTTTTGTTTAAATTTTGATGGTGTATCTCTTTCATCCTTTTACTTTTTAACTTTTTATCTCATATTTGAAGTGGTTTTCTTTCCTTTATTTTTCTTTCTTTATTATTTTTTGAAAGAGGAGAGAGAGAGCACATAGGCCTGAATTTAAGAAGTGAAGTTAATTTTAAAAAATTAGGAAAAGAAAAGAGCAAGAGAGGAGAGACAAACAATTGAATAGCGAAGAAAGAGAAAAGAGAAGTGTAGTGGTTTTCTTTAGATATCATATACATGGGTCATTTTTTATCCATCTGCCAATTTCTTTGTCTTTAAATAGGTGTATTAGACCATTTGCACTTAGTGTAATTATTGATATGTTATGGCTTACTTCTGCATTTTATATTTTCTTTTCTGTTGTTTCTTTTTAATTTTGTTTCCCTCCCCTTTGTTTTCTTTTTCCTAACTGCTTGTGGATTACTTATATAATTCCATTTTGATTCATTTATAGTGTTTTAAATTATCTATATAAAATATTTTAGTGATTGCTCTAGGTATTACACTCATGTATCTAATTTATTACAACTTACTGATGTCTGCATTTTACTAGTTTGAGTGACATGCAAAACTTTCCTTCATATCTCTTCATCTTACCTTACCTGTTTACCATATTTCTTCACCTTACCTTGCCTGTTTACCATGTAACTGGAATATTCCCACTACATACATTGAGAACTACATCAGACAGCATTATAATTTTTACTTGAACCAATAAACATAATTTAGAAAACTCAAGAGGAGAAAAAAAAACCTAATTATGTTTATCCATTTTCTACTCTTTTCTTGTTCTTTCGTCCTTTGAATATGTCAAGATCCCTCTTCAATCATATTGTGTATGTTGGATAATTTTAAGCATTCTTTTGTGATGGATTTGATGGTGATACATTCTCTCAGTTTTCCTTCATGTGAGAATGTCTTGATTTCCCCTTCATTCCTGAAGAATATTTTCACTTGATATATATCATTGGGTTGAAGTTCTTCTCTTTAATCACAAAAATGTTGTGTCACTACATTCTGGCTTTCCTGGTTTCTAAT
>NW_005364071.1:1253-9919 GCF_000412655.1 Myotis brandtii
TTTCTTTCTTTCTTTCTTTCTTTCTTTCTTTCTTTCTTTCTTTCTTTCTTTCTTTCTTTCTTTCTTTCTTTCCTTCCTTCCTTTCTTTCTTTCTTTCTTTCTTTCTTTCTTTCTTTCTTTCTTTCTTTCTCTTCTTGGTTTTTTTTTTCCTGTCTTGCTGCTTTCAAGAGTTTTTCCTTTGTCTTTATTTTTCAGAAGTTTGAGTCTGATATGCCTTGGCATGGATATCTATGTGGTTAACATATTTGGGGTTAACTCAGCTTAGTGCTTCTGTAGGTTTATGGCCTTTGCTAAGTTGGGAGCATCTTCAGTAATCATATCTTTATATACTTTTACAGCCTTCGTACTCTTTTTCCAGAACTTCAGTGACCCAAATGGTAAATTCCTATTATAATCCCATAGGTCCTTGAGGCTTATTAATTTATTTCCATTTTTTCCCTATTATTCAGGTTGGGTATTTTCTATTGTTCTTTTCTCTAATTCATTAATTCTTATCCCATCTACTAATAAGTCCCTCAAAGACACTCTTTATTTCTGTTACAATGATTTTGATAGGTAGTATTTCTTTTTGGTTCTTTCTTAGAATTTCCATATGTTTGCATTACCCATCTGTGCTTGCATGGTGTCTGTTGTATCCATTAGAGCCCTTAAGATCTTAATCATACTTATTTAAATTTCTAGTTTGATAATTCTGACATCCCTGCCATGTCTGAGTCTGGTTTTCGTGCTTGCTCTGTCTCAATATTGGTTCTGTCTTTTAGTATAACTTTTTTGCTGTTGTTAATCCTCACCTGAGGATTTTTTCCATTGATTTTTAGAGAGAGTAGAAGCAGAAGGAGATACACAGAGAGAGAAACATTGATGTGAGAAAGACCCATCGATTGGTTGCCTCCTGCACACATGGTGACCAGGGCCAGAATTAAGCCTGCAATTGAGGTATGTGTCCTTGACTGGAATTGAACCCAGGTCCCTTCAGTCTGAGGGCCGATGTTCTATCCACTGAGCCAAATCTGCAGGGGCTTTTAGTATATCTTGTAATTTTTACTTGCTAGCTGGTGTGTGGTATGTGAGAACATGGGCCCCTCCCACGCTCCAACTCCCCCTCCCACCTTGTGGAATAGGATGAAGGCCATCTGTAAGCGGACTGTGAGACTTTGGGAGCCTGGCCAGCTCCTGGGTCTAAGAAAAACCAAGGAGAACCTGCTTCTAGATGTGAGCCCGACTGTAAACAACTGCACAGAAATAACCAGCGTTTTGCTCTGGCACAGCTTGTGGGCGAGTACATTCCAACCCAACCCCGTGTTCCTTACAGCCCTGTGTTTGGAAAGCCCTGTGGGGGAAACTACACCGGCCAGCCACCACCGGGGCGCAGGCAAGTCCTAATAAACCCATGTCCTTCCCTGCTGGTCCTCCAGGTTATTTTTTTGGAATCAGCAAGCAACACGCTGAGCTTCTCTCGGATCTCAGGGCACTTTGTGTAACAGCTGGACAGGATGCACTGGGTAAGAGAAACTGCAAGAAAGAGGCCTTTGGTCATGCGGTGTGAGGTGTGGTGAGTGGTCAGTGAGCCTGTGAGTAGGTCTCAGCCTTTTCTTGGGCCTGTGCCCTGCACTGTGAACTTCAGCTGTGCTTCTCAGTCTCCCCCTTAGAGTGGCGGGATTTGGATACTGCCCTTCTCCCACATGGAGGCTAGAGGAGGCTGGAGTTGAATATGTCCTGCTCCCTGGTCAGTTAGGCTCTGATAAAACCTCAGAAGACAAGGCTCTGGTCAATAATTTTTTCAGAGAACAGACCTTGCTAAGAAACACAGAATGTTCTAGGTATTTCAAAATGATTCCCTTTGCCTTTCCCTCCCAGATACAGGAGAGGGTTTTTCTCCAACATTCACTGTGAGAACCAGTGGAGCTTCTGGACATAAAGCTCACAAAGGGTGGGGCCCCAATGACAGGTTCCCCCTTGGAGTTTAACTCTCAGACTGCCCATGCTGGGCCTCCACCACTTGCCAATTAGAGGCCAGTGGTCCCCCTGAGCAGGTTTCCTGGAGCTTTGTGCTCTGTGCTTGTGAGCTACGTGCCTCCATAGCTGGGAGTCTCTGTATTTGCTGGATGGGCTCTGGAATTTGTGGGGGCAGTGCCTTGCCCCGTGACCCACTTCTCTCAAGAATCTAAGAAGCTGTTGATTTTTCAGTTTGTTCATTTTTTACATGTTTTTAGGGTGGAGTGGAGATTTATAGCTTCTCACATGCTGGACTGGAACCAAGAAGTTGTTTGTTGATTCTTTATGTTGTCCTCTCCATTCTATGGGTGAGTCTATCCGTTTAAAACTTTTTTGGGTTATTTTATTTTTGAGTTATAAAAGTTTCTTTTGGTTCTTCTTTGTAATTTTATAGGTTTTCTGTTGTTTTCATTTCTTTCAAGGGTGATCAAAATTGCTTGTTGAAGCAATTTTATGTTAGCTGATTTAAAATTTTTTTCAGAAATTTTATGTTAGGATTTAAAATTTTTTTCAGAAATTTCACCAACTGTGTCAGCTCAGTTAGCATTTTTCCATTATCTTTTTGCATTTCAATTGAGATATCCTGGGTTCTTGCTATGACAACCTATTTTGAAAGGAAACCCGGGCATTAGTCCTTTATGTTATAAGACTCCGGATATCATTTAAATATTGTTATAGGCTTCCTCTAGCACCTTTATGGTGGGGAGAGAAGATATATTTCCTCATTACTGGCAGGTGGTGGTGGATATCCAGGTTTCCCACTTGGCCTCTGTCACTGCTGGATGGGAGTGGGGGTTCAGTCTCCCCGCTAGGCCTCCACTAGTGCCACCCAAACAGGAAGCGGGGGAGGGGTGCCTGGTTACACCAGATGAAGGTGGAAGTCAGGTCTCTCCATGTGGCCTCCACTTATTACACTGTGGTTCCAGGGAGGATCTCATCACCAGTGACAGATGAAAGTCCCAGCTTTCCACTCAGCCTTTTCTGACACTAGGTAATCTGTGTTCTAATAATTGTAGGGGAAATTCTGTGAAATGTCCAATATCCTCTCCTTGTTATATGATTAGTTAAGTTAATCATGGTAATCACATTGTGTCATGGACTCCTTCTGGGTGGGACAAGCCTTAAATAATTGTGGCCAATGATGTATGTTGACTTCTCAGTAAGTGAAACCAGTCTCTCTACACAGTTATATGAAAAAGTGAGTATGTTGTCACAGATGCTAGTGACAGCTTGTTTGTACCAATCAGGATCACAATACGAAAGAGATTTCCACTTGGATAATTTTTTCTTTAAATCATTACCAAAGGATATGTTTTTATTGATTTCAGAGAAAGAGAGAGAGAGAGAAAGAGAGAGAGAGAGAGAGAGAGAAAGAGAGAGAGAGAAACATCGATGTGAGAAAGAAACATTCCATTGCCTTCTGTGGGCATCCTGACTGGGGATGGAAACTGCAACCTAGGTATGTGCCCTGACCAGGAATTAAACCCGCAACCTTTTGGTGTATGAGACATTTCAATCACCTGTGCCCCTGGCCAGGGCTCCACTTGGATAACTTAAAATGAAGATTCTTAATGACAGGACCATTTATGGAAGTGTAACTGTGTTAAGGTGTGAGCAGGTGAAGGGATTTTGAGGTTCCTGGAGACTAGAAAGTGTGGGAAGTCTTAAAGAGAGAGAAGGAGCTGGCAGGAGCTATAGTTAGGTAGGACCAGTCACTGCCAGAACAATTGTGTGCCAATCAGGAAGGGTTAGAGGAGGAACACCATGTTCTTGCCTTGTTCCAACCTTCTAATTTCCTGATGGTACCTGTAGCCAGTCAAGTGGGATGAGAAGTTAACTAAAAGAGGACGTTCTGCCAAGAACAGATGGGGGCCTGCAAGCAGGCCACGTCAGAACAAAGTCTTGCACGCAAGATTTATTGTTCAGAGGCAGAATTTCCTTGAGGTGATAAATAGTCCATGAGGGCATGGAAAGTACAAGGGAGGGTACACTGCTGCAGGTTGAATGGATCTGTGAACAATATATGAAATTAATAGTTTAATGTATAACTTAGCTCAAATGATCTCATAGGCATGCCTGTTTGTCATTGTTACTTGCTGTACTCCCCAATAAAAGCCATGAGAACTTTGGAAGATTTGCTACTTGCCTGAGCGAGCAGTAGCCCTCTGTCTCTGAAACTCATCCTGCTTGCCAAGCTCATTTCTGCGTTACCGTTCACCTGCAGACCACCTGCAGTACCATCCACTGGCTGAACCCAACTAGATACCAGCTGGAAAGTCTAACCAAGTGATGCTATCCTTAGCTCAGAGGGCACAGAGCAGGACCAATAAGGATAGAGAATAGACCTGGTTAAGCAAACTAAAAACAAACTAAAAACACTCCTTATAACCACTTGGGGAACCAACTGTAGGATGAAGCCAATGCTGGAGACAGAAGAGCAGGGAGATAGAAATAACTGGATCTGTGTTGACATGGATAAAGATTAAATCAATTGACCCTATAGACTGCCCTATTTCTGGAATTTCTGTTATAAAATATAAAAAATGTCCTTATTTATCAGCTGGTCTCAATGGGTATTTTTATCACATGAAGGCAAAAGCATACTATCTAATATTAGAGTAATTTATCAATTGCTTGTGTACATGATTATGAAACACATTTCTTTTCTCTCAAACTTCCTCCCTCCTCCACTCTGATTCACCAGAAATAAAAGTCTGTTGCATAAAGCATCTTTTCAGGCTTATGTTGAGGCTTCATATGTCACAATGAAATGCAAAAAATAAGAGTAAAAATTTCACATTATATATTTTTGTCAAAACCATTTTAGGTTCCTGACTACTCCACTCCTTAGAGTGCCTTGCCTTTTTCCAATTTATTACTTGCTTTTCTTTCCCTCTCCTCCCCACTTCTGTCTCCCTTTTTGTCTATGCCTCTTACATTTCATCTTCCATAAAGTGAAAATAAGGTCTACATTATTATTTAGATAATTCATATATACATTTATGAACAACATTCAATTAAAAAAAATTTTTGTTGTTGATAGTATTACAGATATCTCCCATTCTCCCCCTCCTACCTTACTTCTCTCCTCCCACCGCCTACTCACCCTCAAACCCCCAGAGACATTCACTTTTATTGGAAGGGAATTGTGATTATAACTAATATCTTCACTATCCTCAAACACATATGGTATATAATCTTACATAATGATAACTATTTCTAATTCTTACAATAATTATGTAATAAAGATTTTGTTTTATTGCATTATAATGAGGAAAATTAGTCTTGAGATGTTTATTTGCCCTAAAATACTAGTTCATGAAACTTGTACTTAACCATAATGTGACAACAACACACATATATTTGTTCTACTCTGTTGAGTATATCTTTTTCATTAAATATTTTCTTTGCCTGTTTTCTCTGAGCAGAGCCTAATTCACTGAAAGAATATGCAGTGACCACAGATTGTGTGACTTTTGCCAGTGTTCAGTGTGTCAGAGCACCATTCCAGGTCCAGTGTGGGTGCTGAATGCTGGAGAGGAGAGTTTCTGAGAGAAGCCAGAGACTTCAGCTGACCTGGTCCCATATCCAGAATTGTGACCTCATTCTGGCTTCATTATCCTCTCCAAGTCAGGCTATCAGAGGGGCTGAGAGTAATGGTGGATGTAATACAACACCCACCTTGGTCCCTGGCCACTCAGAATAGGATAAGTTCTCATATATGAGGATATAACATCATTCTCGCCCAAATATTATTGCTGATGACACTGTTGTGCATAAACCATGACTTTGGGTGTGAGTTTAAGTGGGGCTATGATATCTTTTATATAGTTGAATATTGGAGCCTCTCTTTACTGTTAAGCACATATAGAAGAAGGTGACATTATGAAGATCCCATGGAGAAATATTTACAGTTTTTCTGAAGATAAAGCAACATGGTGACCCCAGAGAGAAGCAGAGAGAAGAATCGTCTCTGGAAATATCCCACGAATCAAGAGGAAAACAGAAACAGAGACAGAGAGAAAAAAAGCCAGAGGTAAGGAGGAAAGTGTGACATGTGTAGGCGAGTGCTGAGTGACCCCACCGAGGTGGGGAGTGGATGAGGAGAGTGACAGGAAGAAAGAGCCTGAAGAAATGGATCTGGAGAGAAGGCTCAGTCTGCAGCAAGCCCTCAGCAGGCAGCCTGAGTTCTCCTCTCCTGTCCTTGGATGATAAGGAGGAGCTCTCCACAATGCCACGCCAGCCTCTGCAGACTGGTGTCTCTCCCTTCTCTGAAAATGGTTGGAAACAGGGATCCTGGGAACAGAGGTGTTGGGATTAGAAAGGCACAGGGTACAGAGGGGAGCTGCAGTGCAGATCAGAGGGGCAGGGGTGAGGGTGCAGGCAGAGTTGGAACATTCAGACATGACGTCCAGACCAGTGTTTGCGTGAGCAGTGATCCTCGTTCTCCAAAAGGGTCAAATGCTACAACCTGTCAATCTCAGTTTGCTCCTACTTGACCCTCCTTTCTAGGTTCCATTAGACCTGCTCATCTGAATCAAGATTATAAGGCCACTGGCATAAAGAGGGTGCCGTAGGCTTACGTGGTCAGTTACTGTCAAAGGGGGCAGAGCATGGGAAGAGGAGCGATGGATGGGTAGGACTCCAGGAGGGGTCTGACACTACGCATGCACACTGATCAGAATGGAACCAACACTTGAAAGCTCCTGGTACAAAACCCAATTTCCTTTCTCTTTCTCTCAGGTTCCCCATGTGCCTGGGGTTTTCTTTGGAGGCTGTTATATTTGAGAAGTCGGGTCCAGAAACAAGTTCTGGATAAAAACAACTTGTGGTGGAGGTTCCTGCTCTCTCTCAAGGATGTTTCTTATGGGCCAGTCAGTGAATTTGGCAGAACATCAATTTAGCCCATGCATCAGTTTGATATACTGACCAGCTGTAGTAAATTTAGCAATTTACCATAATTTGCTTGAGGAATAGTTTTATTGAATTCATTTATTAATTGTCTAGTGAACAGTAAAAATGTTAGCATTTCAGTTAGAAATTTTTTAGTTTATATCTATATTGGTATCAAATCCTTTTAAAAGTTTTATTTTATAAATTTTAGCATTTAGAAGGCTCTTTGCTAATTTCTCTGCAGAATAAACTTGTTAAATATACCAAATTCAATCAAAACATATTTTAACCATTTAAAATATTTTTCCAGTTTATGTTCGAAGCATTTTAAACAACTTCTGAAATTGTCAGTGAATTGTAGTTTTCCCGTTTTCATTCCATGTTTATTAATGCATTTGCTGTAAAGCTTCATGGAATATGAGCTGCTTGTTGGCGGAAGATGGACAGAGTCCTAGAAAGCGAGAGAATGGGGCGGGGGAGCAAAAGGGCTCACAGATTCCCCATTCACTCACCAACCATCAATTGTGGCTTAACATATTTTAAACAACCTTTAGAAATATAAAAAAGAAATGAGTTTTGAGTACATTAATAATTTTAGTAAATTTAGCAAACTGGCCATTGGCAAATTGGTTCCTTGGTAAACCGGTTTTGCTGGATTGGGGTCCTCCAGTGCACCTGAATCCTTTTGCATTACATAAAGGATCTGCTTTCATGTGGCTTTATGAACAGAAAAGCTCGTCATGGCACTCCTCTGCTTAAATCCCCTGTTTGGTGATACTGTGAAGAAGAGTCAGGTGACTTTCAATGGTGCAAAGACCAGTACACCTGAATCCCACCCTCTAATCATACCAAACCACATGATGTGAGTACGCCCCTCCCCCTCCCCCTCCAAGTCTGGCCAAACTTCCCTCATTCACCTGGTAAATGTTCTTGCCTGGAAAGGCCCTTTATTGCTGAGCCATCACCTCCTCTGAGAAGGACACCTGGAAGTCTGTCTCAGTCCCACCATGACCTCTACACCATCGACTCCCTTCCTCCTCATCTTGAAATAGTATTCATGAATTAATCCACAAATAATCATCATCCTCTGGCCCTATGTTGCCAGCCCATTCTAAGAGAAAAGAAAGTAACTGAACACACAGCCACCATTACCAGTTTATAGTTTTGTGTCCTGAACCTTCAACACTGTCTTTAGTCAGTGTGTATGCCATTCCTTTTAGTGGCTGCTGCAAACTTTTGTCCTTTCATTTTTCCTCATGTGTGTCTTCCCTTCCATGTGAACTCCGAAGGGAGAATCCGTGTATTTTGATCCTTGAAACCCAAGACCTTAACTCCGTAGGGGTATAAAAATATTGTACAGTACCCACCATCTGGGATCTGCTGGGTTTCGGGGAGGGGGACAGAACTAAAGGAAACAAGACTGCATAGAAGTGTTGGAACTGAGCTGCCTGGGACCCAGATCATGGGTGGGGAGTGTAGGGCACTCAGCCTGTGGCCAGGACAGGGCCCTTAGACATGTGGCAGCAGCTACAGTGAGGAGCGGCCCATCCCTCTTCCTCTAAATCCAGTGAAGATGGGTGAAGTCTGTCCTCCTAGGCCATGTAGCTCACAAAGCTGCACTCACTTTGTTCTTCTCTCATCGATTTGTGTGTGACTCTGTGTTTTGCACTCAGGTTTCCACATTTGTGAGCCCACTGAGGGGAAGGACCAGGCTCTGAGAACCGAAGTTGTAATTAAATGGCAGTTCTGTGCTGGCACTTCAGAGGGAAAGGCAGGGG
>NW_005364071.1:11064-17160 GCF_000412655.1 Myotis brandtii
CCTTGACTTACGAGTTTAATTCGTTCTGAGAATGAGCTCATTAGGGAGCTCGTTAAGGAGCTCATTAACTCAAATTACTCTGTCAACTCAAGGCAAAAAATCTGTGAGAGACAGCTGGTATCTCAAAAAACTCGTTAGTCGGGACACTCATAAGTCAAGGCCCCAGTGTATTTTGATCCTTGAAACCCAAGACCTTAACTCCGTAGGGGTATAAAAATATTGTACAGTACCCACCATCTGGGATCTGCTGGGTTTCGGGGAGGGGGACAGAACTAAAGGAAACAAGACTGCATAGAAGTGTTGGAACTGAGCTGCCTGGGACCCAGATCATGGGTGGGGAGTGTAGGGCACTCAGCCTGTGGCCAGGACAGGGCCCTTAGACATGTGGCAGCAGCTACAGTGAGGAGCGGCCCATCCCTCTTCCTCTAAATCCAGTGAAGATGGGTGAAGTCTGTCCTCCTAGGCCATGTAGCTCACAAAGCTGCACTCACTTTGTTCTTCTCTCATCGATATTTGTGTGACTCTGTGTTTTGCACTCAGGTTTCCACATTTGTGAGCCCACTGAGCAGAGGACCAGGCTCTGAGAGCTGAAGTTGTGATTAAATGGCAGTTCTGTGCTGGCACTTCAGAGGGAAAGGCAGGGGTTCGTGGTCAAATGCATCTAATGTGCTCTACCTGCTCCCCTTTTCTCTGTGTAATGATGGGGTAAGTAGCAGGGATTAAAAATCATAGAAATTCTAACATGTGAACAGAGATGAGACATAACAAGAAGACTTCTCTGTCTTTGTTCATGATGTCAACAAAGATGAACCCATACATTATGTCCAAACTCACGTGCATGTGGCTCAGCACGGATCGTGGGGACTCTTACAGGTACATCTGCATTCATGACTGTCCTGTGAGGTGTGTGTTCTACCTACAGATGAGGGAAACCTGAGTCTTTCGTGGTGAAATGTTTATCCGTGGTCACTCTGCTACCAATTTGACTCTTCAGATTCTCTAAAATGTGATTTTAAAGAGATAGGTTGTGTGGAGAAAAGACCTACTTTATATGTATCATGGGAAATGCATATAATTGTATTGCGTGATCACAGACTGTATTCTAAGGGTTGCCTAAGGGTTCATACAGTGACATATGTGAGTAGCTCCGTAAAGATTTAGAAAAATTTAGGGATGAATGCTTGGTGAATTGTTATTAAAGGGAAATAATGTTCTGGGGACAGTATTTCCATATGACTGCTGGCATTAAGGAGGCCACAGACCCTTTAAAATGAATAATGTTTCTTGGTTCCTGTAGTGAATGCAGAATGGGTCCTGGATGGCGCTTCTGGTGACAGATGGTTACTATGTTCCCTGTGAACCCCACTGACCCAGTGCAGATTCCAAGGATTCCAGGGAAGGCGGGTTCTCCCTGAATTTCCACCAGGAAGGAGTCCCCAAGCTTAAGCTTCCACCAGAGGGAACGGAGGACGTCGCTGGGGAGACTCCCTCCCATAACCCGCACTCATATTAATGGCTGCTTCTTTATCACAATGACTACCCATGTGGCACACACTCCCTCACCCTAAGGGCCCTGCCTCCACAGGGGCCCAGCCAGGTGGTTCAGGTGAGGTGCTGGAATCGGGATGTTGCCTTCCTCCCAGGCCAGGCCAGGTCAGGCCAGTGGCTGCCCTGAGTACTGTATCCAGGATGGGGATAGTGCAGAGAAATCTAGAAAATGTAGAGAATGCTGACTGGGTCAGGGAAGCAGCTGGCAGAAGCCCAACCAGACCTTACAGATGAGATTTTAGCCAATCAGAAAAAGGAGTCTAAGCTGACAACCCTGTTGCTGGTAGAGAGTCTGTGTGAAGAGGCCTGTGAGACCTGGGAATCCCCAGGCCTGACACAACCTCTGCTGCAAGCCCAGATCAGCACTGAGTGCATGGCCCAGAGCAGCACTGATGGAATTTCCCCCCACAACAGGAGGGAGGTGATGGACCAGAGGCCTCTGTTAATTCTGAGGGACCCTGAGGTGGGGGCTTAGGCACTGAGGCACCTTCAAGTTCCCACTCTGCATATTCTTCCTTGTCCCCCAGCCCCATTCCAGGTCTGAGTTGGATGTTCCTCCCTTATGCTTCGACCCTGACTCTGGAGTGACCCTGACCCTGACCCACCACTGCTGGTCAGAGCCCAGGACCGATGCCCTGGCTCAGGGGCTCTGGAGCGATGCACCCAACAGAGAAAACAGGACCAGCTCACGGCCTCCACATGCCACTAATGCCACCTCTTGTCGTTGTCTCTTCTCTGCTTCTTTTACTTGGTAAACTCCTTATATTTTGCTTTCAGATCCTGTCCTTAAATTTAAAAGGAGACCTAAAATATAGGAGAGAGAGACTTATTATCTTGTTTATTAATGTTTGTCAGGTATCATCTTAATTGCCCTATAACCATTCAGTACTACCCCTAGTCATGAGCAAGAGGAGTCTGATAAATAATATATTTATTAAAAAACACATCAGTAGTTTTACCTGTGGGGTTTAATGCTCAGGGGCTACATAGTATGAGCTGTGAGTGTGAACACCTGCTCCCTCAGTCACACTGTGCAGGCCCCAGGGATGCTTCTCCATTTATTAAAAACACATCAGTAGTTTTACCTGTGGGGTTTAATGCTCAGGGGCTACATAGTATGAGCTGTGAGTGTGAACACCTGCTCCCTCAGTCACACACTGCAGGCTCCAGGGTGCTTCTCCACTTCTTTGTTCTCTGTCCTGAAGCTACAGGTGCCTGTTTCGTGTTGATGTGAATGTTTGTGGTTGTGCCTTTGCTGACATCAGATGGACCTGGAGTTTAGAAGAAGAGTTTAGAAGAGAAAAATCAACTTCAATGTAGAATCCACCTCAGAATATCCCCTGGAGAAGTGAGGGAGCAGGGGTATTTACTGTCATCTTTCTTTAGCCTTCAGATACTCTCACGGCCATTAAACCCCCAGCTCTTATAGCCGGCCCCAATGGCAGGCTGAGAAAATCCTCACATGGAGAGTTTTAAGAGCTTGCAATAGGCTACATAAAACAAACAAACAAACAAAAAATAAAAATCAACTTAACTTTGAAATACTTGCATTCAAAGAGCACAAATGCAGTAGATTCTCTCATAAGGAAGACTCACTGGCCAGCAGGGGTGGTGTCATTTTGTGTGTGATATTCCCAACAGCTAAACATGCAGCAGAGCGGAACACTGCACTATTAAAGCAGTCATATTCCTGGGCTGTGTGGCTGGTAAGTGTGTGTGTATGAAGGTGCAGATGTAAAATGCATGAAACATGATCCACATTTTCCAAAGAGAAACCCGAGGCTAAAAGAGGTTGAGTAACTTGTTGTCTCATAAAGTGCATTCGAGGTAGAGCTGCAGCTCAAAACCATTCCTCTCACGGCTCTACTCTTCCCACCACGGCTTCACGTTCCCGGAGTGTTTAAGATAATAGAAGGGAGCATCTCCTGACAATGATTTTCTCTCCCTGATACATGACCCCCACTTATTTCCCTCCTAAAAATCTCAAGTGTAAAAATAATAGGTTTTAACTAAATGTCAAAAAGATGTTCACTCTTGAATCATCTTTCTCTCTTGGTTCTTTAAACTCCTAAGTTATTCACCTTCTATAACTGAGAGAAAGTCTTCAAATGTTCATCCAGAGCCATTTGATGAAGGCTGCATTCCAGGCACTGGCTAAGGAACCTCCATAGAAAGCATCTGCCCGGAGACAGATGAGGTGGGTCAGCTCCAGTGCTGATTGGCTGCTTTCCTGGGGACTCTCCAGTGAGACCTTGTGTGGCTGCTCTCACAGGTTTTTATTCTCTGAAGTGGCTGCATCAGCCATCAGATGGAGCCGGACTCACTCCCCTTACTTCTTCCTTTGTCTCCATCATGTCTGGGAAGCCGGCTCTGTGGGCCCCCGGAGGCCCCTGGACAGCAGCTGTGATGGTGTGGCTGGTGGCGCTGAGTGTCCCAGTGGCTGAGGGCGGGGACTCTCCATGTGAGTGCAGGGCAGCTGCTCCGCAGCCAGCCCGGGATGGGCTCTGAGGGACCCTTGGCTGGGGCGTGGGGGGGCTATGACCTGAGAATAGTCTGTGATCAGCATTTCCTCTTTGGGAAAGGGAGCTGCTACATTCTCATGTCCGCCTTCTGGTGACAAGGTGAGGACAGGGCCATCTCAGGGGCTCCAGCCTGGGGATGTCCCAATGGGAGGGAGGAGACTGGCCACTGCCAGTGACAGGAAAATGGTTTCTCCAAAGAGGAGACAGCAGGACTTGTCCCCAAGACCTTGTCTGGACTAAAGACAAAGGGGCTCTGGTTGGGGAAAGGTGTGCAGCAGGTCTGTGGTGTCAGATTTGGGGAAAGGGCTCCCTGTCCTGAGCCTGAGCAGAGGGCTCACAGCAAACCCTGGCATCCGGGCAGCTGACCTGGTGCCACAGGCAGGGGCTCAGCTTCCTCCCAGGGACTTAGGGTCACACAGTGAGTGGGTGGGATTTCACCTTGAGTTGATGGTGGAGGGAACTGAGGAGAAAGGGAAAGTGAAGAGGGGATGACAGGCTGAGAAGCCATTTATTTCAGACAGGATTCTGTCTTCATGTAAACTGTCAGTCTTCCTACCACCCCTAGTGTAGGTGTCCTGGTCTTTCTACACAATTACCTTTATGCTCTGGGTGCTCTGGGCAACCTCCGGAGCTGACCTTTGGCACAGTCCCCCTGGGATGGAGCTGATCTAACTCGGAAGCCTGTGCCCTTTCCATGATGAGCCTCTCTTTCTGGGTTGGAGGGGTGGGTCCCTGGGACAGCACTGTTGGGGGGAAGGTCTGTGCCAGGAGGAGGGGCGAGAGCGAGCCCGTGCGGGGAGGACGCTGGTTCCTAGAGACTCGGTCCCCTCTCTACTCCCAGGCAGTTCCTGTGGCCAAGGCAGGGCGGGGCAGAGACTGGTTGGGGCGGGGCTGCAGATCTGTCCCTGGGAAGGTTCCTGGCGGGCTGGCAGCTCTGGAGAACAGCAAGGCCTGACAGGCTGCTCCCCGCAGAGGACTTCCTGTACCAGTATAAGCCCCGCTGCTACTACACCAACGGGACGCAGCGCGTGCGGATCCTGGAGAGCGTAATCTACAACCGGGAGGAGTACGCGCGCTTCGACAGCGACGTGGGGGAGTACCGCGCGGTGACCCCGCTGGGGCAGCGGCAAGCCGAGTACTGGAACAGCCAGAAGGACTTCATGGAGCAGAAGCGGGCCGAGCTGGACACCGTGTGCAGACACAACTACCCTATAGCTGAGGCAATAGCCTTGCACCAGCGAGGTGAGTGCCCCACCGGCCCCCTCGGCCGGGAAGAGTCTCCCTGCCCTGAGAGTGGCGGCTTCTGGGGCCCGAGCTCCAGCCACTGAAGGGACAGGGAGTCCAGCAGAGGAGAAAGGACCAGGGTCCCGACTGAGGGGGACCATGAGCGGGAATGAGGGGAGAGAGGGGACTGAGGGTGGGAATGAGGGGAGAGAGGGGACTGAGGGTGGGAATGAGGGGAGAGAGGGGACTGAGGGTGGGAATGAGGGGAGAGAGGGGACTGAGGGTGGGAATGAGGGGAGAGAGGGGACTGAGGGTGGGAATGAGGGGAGAGAGGGGACTGAGGGTGGGAATGAGGGGAGAGAGGGGACTGAGGGTGGGAATGAGGGGAGAGAGGGGACTGAGGGTGGGAATGAGGGGAGAGAGGGGGACTGAGGGCGGCAATGACGGGGAGAGGGGACTGAGGGCGGGAATGAGGGGGGAAGAGAGGAGGTTTGGCCCGGGAGGGGGAGGACTAGGGGATGGCACTGGCTCTGGCCCCTCAACTTGTCCACATCCCCGCCAGCCCACAAGGCATGCAGAGTGGGCCCAGGCATCTGCTTCTCTTTCCGCTGGTTCTGCACCTCCTGCCTCACACTCAGGTGTGTTTGCCTCCTTGTCCCTCACATTGAGGGAACTATGCCCGTGTCCTGTGTCCCTGTGCCCTGTGTCCGTGTGCTCCATGTCCTTGTGCCCTCTGTCCCTGTGCCCCTTGTCCCCTGCCCTCATGCTGCTGTGAGCTTGTAGCTGGACCACCTCCAACTTA
>NW_005364072.1:0-264 GCF_000412655.1 Myotis brandtii
TACCCAAAGGGCAATGCGCCTAATGATGGCTGCGTTTAGCCAATGAAAGCCCAGGAGAGGCGCATGAGCCTGGCGCTCATTGGTTTGGGCATGACTCCCAGATTAGTCCTCCAGGTGGTCATTTTCACCTCCTCGTTCTATGGACATAGTCAGAGGGCCCAGCGGACAGCATGAGGACTAGGACAAGCCGTCAGAGGCAGTGTCCCTGCTGTGCAGGGGGTGTCTCGGGCTTGTTGACCTTCAGCAGGCGGGATTGAGGTCTCC
>NW_005364073.1:0-252 GCF_000412655.1 Myotis brandtii
AGGGAAAAGGTTAAAGAAGAAACCAATTATTTGTAAACCCTATAATTTTTCACTGAAATTTCAAATTGTGTCATGTGACATACATACAAAAGTTGATGAAATAATTTCTAAGATAATAATTCCTACTTTTGTAGAGTGAATAGGTCAGTAAAAGCTACTTATACAACATTTCATGCTATCCTCATGATACCATAAGAATTTTGTATATTGGCATGTTTGTGATAGTTATGCTCAACACTTTCAGTGATATGG
>NW_005364074.1:0-418 GCF_000412655.1 Myotis brandtii
AACACCAGTCTGGATGTTGCTGTGAAAGTATTTTTTAGGGGTGATTGACATTTAAATCAGTAGACTTTGAGTAAAGCAGAGGATCTTCCATCATGTGCGTGGGCCTCATGCAATCAGTTGAAGGCCTTCAGAGGAAAAACTGAGGTTCTCCAAAGAAGGAATTTTTCTCAAGGCTACCATATGAAAGTCCTGCCTGAGTTCCCAGCCTTCTGACTCAAGACTACAACATCAGCTCTTACCTGAATCTCTAGATTGCTGGCTTGCCCTACAAATGTTGAATTTGAACATGTTTGTCTCCACAATCACATGAGCCAATTCCTTAAAATAAATACCTCTCTGTCACACTTACATGCCTTCTCTCTCTCTCTCTCTCCTCTCCTCTCTCTCTCTCTCTCTCTCTCTCTCTCTCTCTCTCTCT
>NW_005364074.1:1974-4293 GCF_000412655.1 Myotis brandtii
GAGTTGCAACTCAGAGTCCGGCAAGTCAGGCGGGGAATGTTGGAGTCTGCAGTCACTGGAGCAAGCGAGCCTCATGTTCGCTTCAGTGCATGGCTGCCGGCCGCCATCTTGGCTGACAGTTAATTTGCATAAGGATATGCTGATTAGCCAATGGGAAGGGTAGCGGTCGTATGCTAATTACCATGTTTCTCTTTTATTAGTGTAGATATCCCCTATTGATTGTGTTTCTCTGGAAAACCCTAATACATGCGCTGTGTGTCATACTTAAAAAGCCTTCTCACCCTAACTGGTGTTGCTAAGCAGTTAGAGCATCAGCCCGTGCACCAAAGGGTCGAGGGTTTGATTCCTGGTCAAGGTCACGTACCTAGGTTGCAGTTTCCATCCCCTGGTCAGGGCACGTGCAGGAAGCAACCAATCAATGTGTCCCTTTCACATTGATGTTTCCCTCTCTCTCTCTTTCCCCCCTCCCTCTCTCCCTTCCACTCTCTCTAAAAATCAACAGAAAAAATATCTCAGGTGAGGATTAACAAAAACAAAAAAAGACTTTCTTCATTCTAAGATTATTAAAACAATTTTCTCTCATATATTCTTTTCACACTTTTTATGGTTTATTTTGTAATGTTTAATATTTTATCTGTTTTTTATTTTGGTGTGAGGTTGAATAGGATATAATTTAATTTTATTTCCAGATAAGGAAACACCAGTTTGATTTGTGAATCTGTCATAAATATAATAAGACTGATTTTATTACACAGTTTGTAAACTGTCTCTGAGAGCCACAATAAAAGAAAAGTTCAAAAACACTTTAGAGAATGCTGACATCTTTGGGGAAAGTGTATTATTTCTTGGGAACCACTTTGAAGGCCACAACTCACTCCAATTTAAGAGTCCTGGAGTGTTTACTTCAAAAAGAAAGCCAGTAGAGTTGATACTCTAATATCAATTATATTACCAAATTAAATTATTTGAGGTGCTCCTGGCACAGGCATTGATCTGGGGCTAAGGAAGGCATTTTGCCACTAGTCCTTTTTTGTAATTTTCCTTTAATTTTTATTTTTTTCAATTACAGTTTATATTCAATATTATCTTGTATTAGTTTCAGGTATACAGCATAGTAGTTAGATAATCATATATTTTACAAAGTGTTCTTCCTAACATTTCCAGTACCCACCTGGCACCATATTATTGACTATGTTCCCTCTGCTGTACTTCACATCCCTTGACTATTCTGTAACTACGAAGCTGTACTTCTCAGTCCCTTCACCTTTTTCACCCAGCTTCCCAAGCCCTCTCCCCTTTGGCAACCATCAGTCTATTCTCTGTATCTATGAGTCTGTTTCCATTTTGTTTATTCATTTACATTGTTCTTTAGATTCCACATATAAGTGAAATCATATGGTGTTTGTCTTTCTCTGGTGACTTATTTCATCAGCATAATATTCTCTAGATTCTTCCATGCTGTCGCAAATGGTAAGATTTTGTTCTTTCCTATGGCCAAGTAATATTCCATCATATAGGTACCACTGCTTTTCTTATTCACTCTTCTATTGATAGGTACTTGGGTTGCTTCCATAGCTTGGCTATTGTAAATAATGCTGCAGTGAATATAGGGGTGCATATGTTCTTTCAAATTACTGTTTTGGGTTTCTTCAGACATATATCCAGAAGTGGAATTGCTGGGTCATAATTTTTAACTTTTTGAGAAAGCTCCATCCAGTTTTTCATAGTGGCTGCACAAATCTGCATTCCCACCAACAGTGCACAAGGGCACCCTTTACTCCACATCCTCACTAATACTTGTTGTTTGTGGGATTTATTGATGATGGCCATTATGAAGGGTGTGAGGTGATATCTCATGGTGGTTTTAATTTGCATTTCTCTGATGATTAGTGATGTTGAGCACCTTTTCATAATGTCTATTGGCCACCTGTCACCAGCCTCTAATTTCACTGTGTGCCCCATTACTTTCTTATTGCACTGGGACAGTGACACCTGGCTCCAACCAGCTTAGAGCTAATGCACAATGTTTCATCCTGCCCTTTATTGAATCCAACATGCACATGAAATGTCCCTTCGCAAAGGAGGAATTGTAATCCAATTGGAAGATTACCTACTAGGTCAAATCCCCCATGGTACTAATTCAGGAGGTTATAACTATTCCTTCAGTGACTTTAGTTTGTTTGAAAGGCTGTTTGAACATTATGAACACTTGAACATTTTGGAACTGCTTTCCTAGCAGAGTAAGAGGAGGAACCCAATTCTTACAGAAAAATACACTCACCGTGTTTGCAATAAGGTCCTTGGTTTGAATTCAGTCAA
>NW_005364074.1:4405-4984 GCF_000412655.1 Myotis brandtii
CCCCACCCCACCCCCCTCCCCCACCCCGGTGCTGCGGGACCCATGCCGCTCTATGGACAGATGGCTATCACTTTCATCCTTTTCTTTGGAGATGTGTGGTCAGCTCAGGGATGGTGATTTCCAGGCAGCAACTGGTGGGTAGGCTTGTGCCCTTCGTCTCCCTGGTTTTATTTTGGTCCTGCCCACGAATCCACCGGCCTGGACAGGGACCTCCAGGTTGGCCAGGACATAGGAACAAGACTGCTCCACACCCAGCATGGGGCTTAACAAATAATTTTTGAATGAATTAAGAAAGAAATTAGCCCTTGCCAGTGTGTCTCAGTGGTTAGAGCGTTGGCCCACGGACCGAAGGGTCATGGTTTTGAGTCCTGGTCAAGGGCAGGTACCTGGGTTGCAGGTTCGATCCCTGGCCCTGGGCTCATGGGGGAGGCAACCAACCGATGTGTCTCTCTCACATAGATATTTCTCTCTTTCTCTCTCCCTCTCTCTCTCTCTCTTTCCCTCCCCCCCCCTTTTCTAAACTCAATAAAAATACATAAATAAAACAGTATGTGCAGAATAATGCAAATATTACAAAAA
>NW_005364075.1:0-341 GCF_000412655.1 Myotis brandtii
GCTGAGAATGGGCCACAAAGGGCAACGCCAACCACAGACACTTGTGTGGTGATCGACAGTGGGCCAGGGATTCACGTTCATTAACTCATCTACCCGGAGACAGCATCTCTCGCTGCTTCCTGCTTCATTTTTTCCACATTTTTTATCTTTATTTTTTTAATTTTTATATATTTTTTTAATCCTCATCTGAGGATATTTTTCCATTGATTCTTGGAGAGAGCGTGGAAGAGAGAGGGAGAGACTGAGAGAAACATCGATGTGAGAGAGACACATCGATTGGTTGCCTCCTGCACACACGTCCTTGACCAGGGCCCAGGCCGGGGAGGAGCCTGCGACCGAGG
>NW_005364076.1:0-1070 GCF_000412655.1 Myotis brandtii
CTCTCTGAAATCAATAAAAATACATATATTAAAAAAAATAAAAGATAATAAATAAAATATAGAAGATACTTGTTAATTTACTTTAAATTGCTGATATTTAAATACATTGAATGTCTAGTATTACTTTGGAACCATGAGGGACCGTCCAAATCTTTTGTCCTAATTCCCACTTTTTTTTTCTGAACCATGGAAACCATGGAGCAGAAATGACTGCTCTCCCCATCTCTCAGTGGGAAGGGCACAGGGAGGATCTGGACTTGTGTCTTCTAAGTCCTGCGAAATTCCCACTGCCTTGGGTTTTCCTGTAGAAAGTGGCCTAGCCCATCTGGCGTGGCTCAATGGTTGAGCATTGACCTATGAACCAGGAGGTCACAGTTCAATTCCCGGTCAGGGCACCTGCCTGGGTTGCAGACTTGATCCCCAGTACGGGGCATGCAGGAGGCAGACAATCAATGATTCTCTCTCATCATTGATGTTTCTCTTTCTCTCTCCCTTTCCCTTCCGCTCTGAAGTCAATAAAATATTTTTTTTCTTTAAGTGGCCTACATAAAAGCAGTAATTTTAAACCCTGTATTGCTTTACCATTTCCGCCCTCAATGGCTTTCAGACCATCTCTCTTGTTGGTCTCTGGGCTGCCATTAGCCAGAGAGAAGCTCGGCCACTCACATTTCAGAGCTCCAAGACGCACTGCTTCTACGACGGGGTCTTGACCAGTAAATTACCTTCACTTTTCTCCTGACAAAATTCAAGTTTATTAAGTTTCAAGATGTTGCCCAAGGACTATGGCTAAGTAGAAAAGAAAGATTTATGCTTATAAACAGTTATTTTTCCTTTATTGTGCGGGAAACCTCAAGAGAAATATCACATAAACCTAGAGAACAAGAAAATGAAATTTTAAAATGAAGTACTGTATGAGTTTTCCTAATAATCCTCTGCACTTTTGTTTCCCTTTCCTAATAATTTCTCTGACTTCAATTATATGTATGTACTTATGTGTAGTATACAATAAGCTTGTAGATTATATATGTAAACTATTTACACCAGTGGTTCCCAAACTTATTTGGCCTACC
>NW_005364077.1:0-984 GCF_000412655.1 Myotis brandtii
TGGGTACTCCATCAACCCAAGTTTTGGAAAATTCTCAGCCATTTTTCTAAACATTGCTTCCATTCCTCTTTTAAAAAGAAATTTTTCTGAAACACGAAGAAAGCATGGAAATCTGTCTTGCTCTGTCTCCCATATCTCTCAGCCTCTTTTTTTGTCTCTGTCTCTGTGCTGCATCTTGGTGATTTCTCCATATCTGTCTCCCAGGTGATTCTCTTTGTTGCCTGGATCTAATTTGCACTTAACCCTTCCTTTGACATTTTAATCACCGTGGCCCTATAAACAGTCTTTAGTCCTTAGTGCTTCCTTTAATTTCCTTAAGCGTAAAACATACATATTTTATATTCTTTCTCAGATAAGTTTCAGTATCTGATGGGTTGTATATCGAGGATATATTCCTCCATGAAGGCTTTGTGTTTTTTCTTTCACCAGGCATCTGAGTTCACTGGCAACACAAGTTTCCTTGAAATTAAAATTTTCAACTTAGTGTTTCTTTGGGATATGCAGGTAGCATAAGTTTGGGCTCCAAGCATGCTTGAAAGCTGGCCAGGAGATAGGAGGAATTCTCAGGTAGGCTCTTTTTCTTTTCCTCCCAGAGCCAAGGCAGGGCAGACAGCTTTCCTCGGCGGTACAGGGTCTTTTGTGTATGTGTCGTATCATTTTGTTTGTTTGTTTTTCCTGTTTGATCTCTTTTCCCTGAGGTTTTTACCCTCTTTGGGTCTTAGCTTTATGCAAGAGGATCTACTGTCTGGTGAAGGAAAAATAAATCATATACTGTATACCAGTCTCTCAGTGTCTAGTAAAAGAGGGGAAAATTGATTTTCACTTCCCATGTGTAAATTTTTCATAGTCAAAGGAAGAAAATAGCCCCGGGTGCTAGTTTCCATTATTTAAGAATTTGTGTTTTCTATGACATTGGACATTTTTTCCATCAACCGTAAATAAAGTAGCTGCCACGCTGTTAGGGGTTTGATTCAACTGCTTAAA
>NW_005364078.1:0-2871 GCF_000412655.1 Myotis brandtii
GATAACACCATGATAGAATTGTGGTTTTTCCTCTTTCAATTCTACCAAAAAAAAAAAAACACAAACCAAAACAAAAAAAAACACAACTAGCATACTATACTCTAGTCCCACTAGATTCCTTGAACAAGCTAAGAATGGTTTTCTCTCTAGGTCTCTGCACTTGCTATTTCCACTACCTGGAAGATTAGTCTCTCTGATATATTTTATTGTATAATATTATATAAGCTATTATGACTCATTTTGTTCAGTTCTCTGTTGAAATGTCAATTCTCTCAGATGTCTTCCCTTATCTTATTTCACTTTAACTCCTTATTCCATTTATATGCAGTCTGCAAGAGCAGTAGACCATAAAGTTTGAGAAATTGCTGAGATAGAAAGTAGGGAGTATCAGAGAAAGATCACTGGGTTGATAGGAGTGATTTGGGGGAAACTGAGCTCAGACAGAGTGCATGGGTCGAAGTGGAGGGAAGAAGAATGTTAGGGTGATCGCTTAGTGAGATGTGTTTGGAGCAGTGGAGGGACTGCCCCTTTCTTTTCTCATGATTGGCTGAATAATGAGTAGTTGAAGTATTTGCCCACAAGTTTAAAGAAAGTATACATTGAAACCTGGGAAACAGAGCACCCATATTGGTCGATACCCCAAACTGGAGTTTGACACCCAACTAGTTTGCTCTATCTTTTTGTTCCCTTAAGTTCCTTTCCTTATTCAGTTTTAGTCTCTTTCATCATATTTATTATCATAAACTCTCTTTTATAAAATTCACGTTTTCCTTCATTTTTCTTGTCATTAATTGCAATATAAACCTTTTTTTGTTTGTTTGTTTTTATCTTTGGCCAAATTTTGCTGAAGTTTTGTATTTTTTAGTTTACTTATGTCTAGGTAGAGTAAATTCTGTTTAAGGCAATATGTCACAAAGTCCTGTAAGTAGAATTTTCTTGACTCTATGTTCATCTGTGCAGTCAATGCTCATGTATTTATCAGGTCTTTGTTCTGTGGCAGGCACTATTTTGGGCCCTGAAGATATAAAGGTTAACAAGAAAAACAACAGACAAGCCATCTAGGAGGTTACATTCTTGTGTGGAAACTTAGGCAATAGGATAAAGACATAGGGTAATTTTAAACATCAATAAGCACTATGGAGAGAATGACATGTGGGAATGTAGTAAAGCATGACAGTAGGGCCAGCTAGTATTAGGTAAGGCTTTCCTGAGGATTCCAGAAACTAATGTTATAAATTCAATGTTTAGCAACTGGTTTGTTTATTGAGGGTACAAGGACCCTCAGCAACATAGTCTAGGTTATCTTATTTTTTATCGTCAGATTTGTTTCATTAAACCAGGAATATGTTTTGTCCCATTGATGGTGAGTTGCCTTGTAATTCAATTTCTTCCTTCCTTTTCCTTCCTTCCTTCCTTCCTTCCTTCCTTCCTTCCTTCCTTCCTTCCTTCCTTCTTCCTTCCTTCCTTCTTTTGTTCCTTCTTTTCTTTCTTTAATTCCTTTCTTCCCTTCCCTTCTCTTCCTTCCCTCCCTTTCCTTCCTTACCTTTTCTTCCCTTACTTTTCCTTCTATTTCCTCCCCTTCACTTTCCTTCCCTCATTCATTTTTATTTATTCCTTTATTTTTAAACCTTAACTTTTAAAAATTAAATTTATTGGGGTGACACTGGTAAATAACATTATATACTCTTCAGGTGTACAAGTTTATAATTTGATAACTGTGTGCTTTATTGTGTGCTTACCATCAGAAGTCTAATTTCCTTCCGTTACCATATTTTTGATCACTTTTTCACATGTTACCCTCCCTCTACCTCCTTTTGCAGGGAGATAAAGTATAAGAAAAAATTGGTTATGAGAAAGTTAAAAAGTAAATTTTGGTTTTCTGCACTCTGAGTACTACAAAACTTGTCACACATATGTAAATATATAAAAGGCTAATATGCAAAGTGTCCCCTCAAGAGTTAGACCAGGAGACCGGGAGTTTGATCACTCGCTATGATGTGTACTGAGAACCAGGGGGCAGGGAAGGGAGGCCCCAGCTGGCAGCTGGCAGCCTGGAGAGGGAGCCCTGGCCAGCAGCCGGAAGGCCCCTATCAGCCCTGATTGCCGGCTAGGCCTAGGGGCCCTACCCATGCATGAATTTCATGCACCAGGCCTCTAGTTTTAAATATAATGAACAAACCCAAGATTTTTCACATTTCTGTTGCCTCCAGAAACTGGTTAAATTTCCACTATTAATAATACAAAAAATATTCCCTAGAGAATTGTGGTATGCTCTGACTAACACTGTGAGAATATCACCTATATTATTAGTGCTTTATAATATTTCAGGGCAGTGATTTCAGGGAAAACATAAAACCAAAAATTCATACTAAAACAAAAATAAAAAATGATCTTCTAATAACTTCCCTTTGTTTACAATTGCCATCATCAAAGTGGTGCTTGCATCTCAAGGTTATACAAGATTGTGGTGTAGGAATAAAATTTTAAAATCCCTAGTTATATTTATTTTTGTTGTATACTTTAAACATTTGTACAGTTTGCATATGTTTTTCATAAGTCAGTACAGTAGAACATACATATAATGAATAAATAATTAAATGAGTCCACAAATCTTGGAGGCACATGGTTAGACATTTATACGAATAGAGTACACAATGAAGAAAAAAATGGATAGCACAGGATGCAGATCAAACTCACCCTCCATCCAACATTGAATATTTTTGCACCATGGTCAAACATCAATTTGCTGTACTTGTGTAGGCCTATTCCTAGATTTTCTATTCTGTTCCATTAATACAAGAGTCTATCCCTTTACCAATATCACACTATCCTAATCAATGTAGCTATATAATAGGCCTTAATATCTGATAG
>NW_005364079.1:0-1135 GCF_000412655.1 Myotis brandtii
AGGGCTAAGGAAACGAGGCACATTGTGACAGGAAGGAAGGGTACCCATATATATTTGAGAGATGGCCACGAATACCCAGGACTGTTGGTTACCTACTCACCTATGTCCTGCTCTTCTCCTGATTGGCAGAAAAGCCCAGATTCCTTCCAGTAACAGGGACGTGGAGAGGAGCCTGATTAGCCCAAGCGAATTATGGTAACTGTACTCTCCTTGCTGGTGACTGCGTTTGGCATGGGCATGTATTATAATCTGGACAATAAGGTTTACCTGCTGGGCTGTTCCTGATAAATTTTTTTTTTTAAATGCCTTACTAACTGTGAGCTCCTTTAGGGCAGACTGTCACTGATTCATTATTGAATCCTCAATGTTTTACAATAAAGGACAATACATTTACTCTACCAATGTTTACTGAGCACCAACTACATAGTGGGCACTAAGTTAAATGCTGGAGATAATACAATGAATAGCATAGTCACTACTGTCAAGGAGCTTGGACTGGAGGGGGACATAGACAATTACAATGTAGGGTGAGAAACACTATGTGATAAGCACAATATGCCAAACAATTGTGGAGGACCATGCCCCTAGCACAGCCACAGACCAGACCCTTAAACCTCTGTGAAACTGAATTGCATGGAACCATCTCTTCTCATTGGCCCTTGGACCCACCTTGGCTAGCAATGAATCCGTCTCTGAATCTCAGCAGGGATAGAACTGGTGCTCCTGATCTGTGGATGACTTGTACTGGAGCCCTAGGATTCACAGTAAAAGGGGCAATTAGTTTTTTTCTTCAAAAGCAATGCCTGATTATATAGTACTAACCACATAATAGCAAAAAGGACATAAACAGAGATTAAATATTCATATGGCTTCTTCCCTGCAAGATAATTAAATGGTAGATCAAGACAACCCATTCTAAAATACTGTGGAGTGAATTTAAATCTGTCTCTAAACATGTCATTGAACTGAATAAGCCTGGTCACCACCACTATCTCCAGTTTTCGGGGAAGCCTTACAATGTTAACAATATGTAAATCTTTTTGCTTCTAGATAATTAAGACAGTTATGAAATATTAAAATTTTCAGGATTCTATATAAAACAAAACAGAAAGGTGAGTGACTATATATATACATA
>NW_005364080.1:0-928 GCF_000412655.1 Myotis brandtii
TCCTGCAGGTGCAGAGCCACTTAAGGGTCTGGGTTGTAGAGCTAATTTAAGGGCCTCACACTCTCGTGGCCTCTGAGGTCCTGGTGTCTGGGGCTGTCTGCCCCACCTCCTGCCCTGGGACCTGCAGATACTCAGTCCAGAATCCTAGGTCCATGACTAAGGTTGTATGAAGTGGTCCATGTTTTTCTGGCAAACAGTGCAATGAGATGTAGGAGGTCCTTCCAGGCACAGGTTTCACATGTGGTAGAGGCTCAGAGTGAAGACAGCTGGTTCAGGAACCTGCAGGAATGCTTTTCTCTTTGATGGGAACAGGTAAGAATGGGAGCGGAGTCAGGTCTAGAGGAGCTTTGTGACAACATGGTTGTCTGTTCTGTAGGTGATGGGGGCAATGGGAGATTTGGAGCAGCGGAGGCAGGTGATCTGACTCAGGTCTTATTAGACGCCCTGTGGCTGCAGCACAGAGAGCAATATGGGTTAAAGGGAGGTGGTGTGATCATCTGGGAGAGTGGGATGGTAACTGTCCCCTCTTGGTGGCCGTGGAGATGGAAAACACAGTTGGATCCGGGATTGGTATTTTAGGTGTGGCCACCTGGATTTTCTAAATTTGAAGTTGAGAGAGAGAGAGAGAGAGAGAGAGAGAGAGTAAGAGTCAGAGATGAGATGAAGGTTTGTATTTAGCATCTGGGGATATGGAAGCACCATCATCTGGCATGAAGACATTCATAGTGCAAAGGTTCATGTTCATTGCAAATAAATGCCAACAAACACTTAGTTTGGCCTCTTGGGGTATGAGATATTTCACAGAGTAGTTAAAGAGCATCTGAAATTTGGAGGAGTTGTTCCAGATGAAGACTACTCAAAAGGAGAGAAGACCGCCTGGATCGGAGAGGAGTTGATCATCATTTTATTTTAATTGGAGGCCCTAGGT
>NW_005364081.1:0-884 GCF_000412655.1 Myotis brandtii
GATCTCTGACCAACCAAGGGCAGAGTAATATTTTGGGCCACTGGTGAAAGAGTCAGGAAAAAACACCCATCTTATTCCCTGAAAGCAGAAACAGTACCACCCCCGCCTAAAGCCCTATTAGAAACAGATGCTTGAGTGATTAAGATTGACAACAGACAGACAAAGAGGGCAGATTGGCCTGGCCTTCTTGCAGCCAAGGCCTGTGGAGACAGACAAAAGCAGAGGACCAGTGGATCACTTGGAGCTTCAAGCAGGGTGCTAAAAGTCAAAAGATAGTGCCTGACAGCGGTTAACACCTAACAGGAAGCCTAGAATTGGCAGACGGAACAGAAGAGTGGGGTCCTAAACCAGCTCCCATTGGGGCATTAAAACTTGGCTGAAGTGAACTGCACTTCAGTTTTTGTTTTTAATTATTTTTATTTCTTTTTTTCACCGTTTTCTTCCTCTCTTCTCTTTTTTCCTTCTTATTTTCTTCTTTTACCATTTTAGTTTTTCTCCTTCCTTTCTTTTTCCCTCTTTTTAAAAAATTGATCTTCTTTATCTGCATCATAGATGTGTTATTATTATAGTCTCTGTTGGTTTATTCATCTAATTTCCTCGTCCTTGCTCCTACTCCATTTCCCCTTCTCTTTTCTTTTTTTTTCACTACTCAATATTTTTCTCTCTTCTTCTCTCACCTTTTCTTCTCCTAATTTTTTTAACTTGTTTCACTTCCTAAATTCAGGCCTATCTGCTCTCTCCTCTATTCTCCTTTAAAAATTATTTTTAATTTTTTAATTTTTTTCTTGTCTTCTCATTTCTTTGCTCCCTCCTATATTCTAAACCATGGTCCTTCCCCTATTCCTCAAATTTCTTAAAACTTATTTTCTTTATTTAATCTCTGC
>NW_005364082.1:0-1001 GCF_000412655.1 Myotis brandtii
ACTGTGCATGTCATTAATCATTATAAACACCCTTTATAATTCTGTTAATTTATTATTTATATTTAGTTATTTAGATGTGGTTTTGATTCTTACACTGCTATTCGCCTCCCCCTCCAGAATATGCCTTCAGTGAGTACAATGCTTATCACTGAATTTTGAATGAGACCCCGCCACAGACACCAAAGGAGACCCACACACCATGTTTATGGACCAAAAGGCTCAATAGTGTGAGGAATCCATTCCCCCACAATTGGTGAATGGATTCTATTCCATCCCAATAAAACTCTCAGCAGGGTATTTTTGTAGATTTTGACAAGCTGATTCTAAAGTTTAGATGGAAAACAAAGAAACCAGAAGAGCCACGAAAATTGTGAAGAGGAGCAAGTTTGGAACAAGCACATTACCCAGCACTAAGACCTACTGCGACCTGCAGTAAACAGGACCATGTGTGTTGGTGAGAAAATGGCACATGCAGTCGATGACGGAATAAGAAACCCAAGGATCGGCTGACACGGTGGCTGATTGGCCTTCTGGGAAGGCCACAGGGACAGTGACGATTCTGACACAAACACAGTTACTTCTAGGAACACATCACGTTTGTTTATTGAAAAAGTATAATTTCTTCCAACTCTGGCGTATTTGTGTTCCAGGACAACACAACTTCATAGGATAGAAAAGCCGAGCGTGGACATTGTGAAAGTCATCACATCACATCTTCCTTCTTCAGGTCCCACAATGGACGCATTCCCACTTCCTCAATAACAACAAGAATTGTATGTAAAAACTGGACGTGTCCAATCCTTACTGGAGTGTAGAGATGACGAATGGGGCACCATTCGAAGGAAAAGCGTTAATTTTCAATATTATGTGAGAGGCACAGGGTGTTCTAGGCAGATATTCTAGCAGCAAGAGGAATAGCATCGTCGGTAGCAGCATGGTCGGAAGGTACAGCAGCCACTGCCATAGCCAGATCCGTAGCCACAGCCGTAGCCAGAGCCGTA
>NW_005364082.1:1479-2303 GCF_000412655.1 Myotis brandtii
TCACACAGAAAATATTCACTTAACGCCCGGTATGTGCGGGTCACTCCTGTCAGTGGATCATGAGAGGACTCGGTAGTTAACGACCATTAGTATAGAGTCTCTCACTTTTACTGGGAACCGTGTTTGTTTTGTGTCTCCTGGGCCTTGTCTTGAGCCAATGACACGTCAATGAGAACAGTGCCCATCGATGATCTACTCATCCGAACATGTGGGTTCAAAGCTCAGTCCAGGAGTCAAAGCTCTGGGGAGGGAGGGGCGTGTCTGTGTGGAATGAGCCTATTAAATGAGCTCCACTCAAGGCTTTGACAGCTAAGTTTTTGCTAATGAGTCGGTACTGGATCTCATTGGAGCGCAGTGCTGGGCTGCACTGGCACTGAGCACTTCCTGGCGGAGGCTCCTGTAAGTCCACACTCATGAGATGCTGGGTCGTGGCCTGTTTTACCCCGGGAGCCGCTCCCCAGGACATTGGTATCCGCTCTGGGGGTCCTTCGGTTCTACCCAGAGCACCAGCCCCACAGAGTGTCCTCACACTGACATTGTTGATCGTGTTGTTGATCACAGATCCCCTCAGCCATTGCATCTATGTGATGCCCATGAAAATATGACAGAGTTAGGGACCTTATCACATGGAAATTGAGGTACAAAAAGGTTAGGGAACTTACTAACACTCACACAGCTCATGCAGCTCCAAGATCACATCTCTGTTCCTCTTTGTAATGTGACATATGTCACCTTTCTAATCATTCGAGACTTGAACACTGGCCGTAACAGGGAGTTCATCATTTCCACAAGGATCCATTTTTTTGGTAAAGTTACCCTGTCAT
>NW_005364083.1:0-808 GCF_000412655.1 Myotis brandtii
CAACAAGACAAGCAACAACAAATGTTGGAGAGGTTGTTGAAAAAAAGGGAACCCTGATTCACTGCTGGTGGGAATATAGACTGGTACAACCACTATGGAAAGCAGTCTGGCGATTCCTCAAAAAATTAAAAGTAGAGCTACCATATGACCCAACAACCCCACTCCTGGATATATACCCGAAAAACTCGAAATCATTTATACACAAAGATATATGCACCTCTATGTTCATTGCAGCATTATTCATGGTGGCCAAGACTTGGAAACAGCCAAAGTGCCCTGTGATAGAGGACAGGATAAAGAAGATGTGGTATATATACACAATGGAGTACTACATGGCCATAAGAAAGGGTGAAATAGCGTCATTTACAACATGGATGGACCTTGAGAACATTATGCAAAGTGAAATAAGTCAGATGGAAAAAGCTAAGAACTATATGAATTCACTCATATGTGGAATTTAAAACTGAAACTTTTGAACACTAACAGCAGTGTGGTGGTTGCCAGAGTGGGGGAGGGGAGAGAAAAGGGTCCTAATATGAGGTGACAGGAGAAGATGTGACTTTGAGTGGTGTACACATGGTCCTATATACAGATTTTGTAACTTAGTAATCCACACATGTAACCTGTATGTTCATGTTGACTAATGTCACCCCAATAAAATTTAATTTAAAAAATTATACACACCCTTTCAATAATTATAAAGGCATGTATTTATTAAAATACATTTCATTTTCTTTTCTTTCTTTATTTATTTTTAATTAAGTATTTTTTTAAGACACTGGGGGGTAAGGGAGGCCAGGGGATTGTC
>NW_005364084.1:0-801 GCF_000412655.1 Myotis brandtii
AAATGTAAACATCATGATCACAAATTGTGTCATTACACTTAAAAATATATATGGTACTAAATATATATTGCAACTCTTGTGAAATTAGAGATAAAACAGACCTAGAAAAACTCAGCAACATAGTAAACTAAAGGAATACACTACAAGGATATACTGGCTGAATTCTGAGAATAATCAGAAGAGGAAAATCTATCTTAGAGGAAAAAGCAAAAATATATTGAGGTAACATAAAGGATGCAATACAGGACATGAAAAAATAAGTGTAACAAGAGGTAAAACAACATAAAATTCAAGAAAACATTAATCAAATATATTGAAATAACCAATTATAGGACATACTGGGTCTTAGAAAAATCAACAGTGATCAACTTAGAAATATCTTAATAAAGTTAATTCATATCAAAGCTTATCAGAGAATCCATTGGCAGTAAAGCAAAATATCATTTTGCCTATATATATAAACCCATAGGCTGGCCTAAGATGCTTCTGCATCAACATTAAACTCTGAAAAGGACTGTAACAATGCCTGCAAAGCCCTCAAAGAAAATAAGAACTAACCCTATATAATAAAAGGCTAATATGCAAATTTTCCCCTCAATGGGGAGTTCAAGCAGGAGTTTGAAAAGGGGTTGGGGCCCGCCAACTGCCCATGGCCCCTCTCCCCATCCAGCCTTGCCCATTTGGTCCCAGTCAGGGCGGGCCAGCCAGACCCCACCCATGCACGAATTCCTGCACCAGGCCTCTAATAATTTTATAAGCCTACGAAGTGTCATTCAAATATAAAATTAACAAATAAATATT
>NW_005364085.1:0-848 GCF_000412655.1 Myotis brandtii
AGTATATCCAGTGCTTTAAAAATGTCTGGTTCTTGTCTGTTTTGGCTCAGTGGATAGAGCGTCTGCCAGTGGACCAAAGGGTGCGGGTTCAATTCCAGTCAAGGTCATGTGCCTCGGTTGCAGGCTCCTCCCCAGCCCAGGCCCTGGTCAGAGCACGTGCAGGAGGCAACCAATCGATGTGTTTCTCTCACATCCGTGTTTCTCTCTGTCTTTCCCTCTCCCTTACACTCTCTCTAAAATCAATGGAAAAATATCCTTGGGTGAGGATTAAAAAACATATATCTGGTTCTTAATAAGTCCTAGCTTTAATGATGAGGCTCTCAGACAGTCACAAAGCTGATCCATGACTATGCAAGTCTTCATGTGACATAGAAGTCTTCTCCATGATACAGGTTTGAGTTCCATAAAATGACTTTGTCCATCGTATGACACTAATCAGCCTTCCATTTGTTTGCAAAAGGAAGCCTTCTTAAATAACTGTGTTCTCCTTGCCTTTTTCCAGAGAGAATTCCCTATTCCTGAACAATTCAAAACTGCATGGGATGGATCCAAGTTGGTCACTGAACCTGCAGAAATTATGGGTTAACCTCCAGAGAGACCAGACCCCCTGACCTGTATTACCACCCCCCTCAAAAAAAAAAAAAGCAGCGTTAAAGACCTAGAAGTTGCAGTAGCTCCTACTGCTTTAGCAGTGGCCTCCAACAATTCTGTGCTATAGAAACAGCATCATTTCTGGCATGCTTTCATGGGCATTTTGAAATATTTAACATTTCTTCATGATTTGCCTTTGTGTATGCCTTGAGTTCCAATGATAACTTGTGAGCATTATGCATTTAAAGGGGAAAAAA
>NW_005364086.1:0-752 GCF_000412655.1 Myotis brandtii
ATTGAATTGCCAGAAAATACGTGGCATCTGCCAAGCAATGACCCTCTAAGCTCTTTTATAACCCCTTATAAAATGTAATTAGAGTATTTATCACACTGTATTTGCATTTTTGTATGTGTTTATATGTGTGTCTGTATGTATGGTGTGTTTCATTAAAAAACTAAGAAATAATTAAGGGTATGTAATATGTGGGTATATAATATCTTTATTTTGCCAGCACCTGGTACATTATCTGGGCTATAAAAGGTACGCAATCCTAGTTCATAAATTGATAACTAAGGCTGCTCTTGTTAGAAGGGCTGCTGCTGCTACTATTTCTACTATTGCTGTCTATTATTTATTGAGTGTTCCTCATATGCTATGATCTTTGTACTTTATCTCATTTAATCTTCATATTTGTGTATAATGAGATACACAAATATGAAGTGCTGCTAGGAGGAGAAGAATGGGGTACACACATGATATTATCCTCATAATACCAATACAAATGGAGTCAGAGTAATTAATGCTGGGAAGTGGTCAAATCTTCTTTTATCAAGATGGAATTTTTGGTTTGTTTTTGTGTTTGTTGATTGGTTTGTATACTTTCCATGCACAGTTTCTTCAGGAAATGTGGAGGCAAAGAGTTAGATCTAGCATGTGTTTCAAGAATAAGTTCGCTTATTGGGATTTCCCTCTCGTGTGCTGCTAGGGGAAGGAGAGTGGGGATACACACGTGATATTTTAGTTCAAGCATCTAAGAGGAAAGATCA
>NW_005364087.1:0-546 GCF_000412655.1 Myotis brandtii
GCAAACTCCGGTGTTTACCTATGCTGCCATCTTGGGTTTTTTTCGCCTACCTCAGTTTTGCTCTCTCACCCCATAGGGCCACGTCATTCTTTGGACTGTAGACAGCTTATCTCCTTATCTCCTCCATGACTGTCCCCTCCTCTGAATAAGAAATGTTCTCCTTCCTCAGGCTCACTAGGTACTCTTGCCTCCGGGTTCACAACTGTAATCTTCTTGCAAGCCTCCTCTATGACATGACATGGCAAAGGAACCCCCTCACTGAGCTTTTAAATCCCAAGGACAACATCCTCACCCCTTTAATGCTCTGAAAACTACTCTGACCTCGGTGCCTTCTCGCCCCACCCCCCTCCCCCACTCCAAAAGAAACTTCCCAAAGGAAATTTCCTTGAATGCACAGGTTTACTCAGCAGTCCCGCTATTATCAGAAACTGAGATCATTATCTCTAGGGAAAAATGCGGCAACTTTAAAATCCAAGTGGCTAGAGGCCTGGGAGCAGGCAGCCTGCTCCCCCCCCCCCCCCCCCCCCCCCCCCCCCCCCCCCCCCC
>NW_005364087.1:1476-2376 GCF_000412655.1 Myotis brandtii
GGGTACCTTCTTTTGGTGCAATGGCACCTTAAGGAACTGCATAAAATCCTCTGACCCTGGGCCTTGCTTCATGGTCACAGTAGTTCCCTAACTAAATTTGTATGGAGAGTCGGAGCTCGCCTGGCTGCTCCCTTCATCCCGCCCCCGGGCCCGCTGGGCCGCCTTCCTCCCTGTCATTTTAGGGGTGAGTATGGCTACCTCGATAGGCCTTGCCAGGGTGCCCTTGGGAACAATCTGGTCACTGCTCAGGACTTTAATGACAAGTTCCAGTTAGCCCTGGAGTCTACTACCGCCTCCTTAGCCTCCCTACAACGGCAGGTGGCATCAGTAGCCCAGGTAGCCCTACAGAACCAGTGCGCCTCAGACCTTCTGACTGCAGAAAGAGGAGGAACCTGCATATTCCTTCAGGAAGAATGCTGCTACTACATCAACGAGTCTGGAGTAGTGGAGCAAAACGTGCAGACCCTGACTAAGCTGAGTGAAGAACTACATGCAAGACACTCCTGGGACAACTCTCTTTTCGGCTGGTTCCAAAGCCCCTTAGCTACCTGGGTCCTACCCATGATAGGGCCCCTGATTCTCATCTGTGTCTTTTTTCTCCTAGCCCCCTGCCTCCTCAAGTCCATCCACTCCCAGATCGCAGAGATGTCATGGGTGACTGTAAATCAGCTCCTGCTCCATCCCTACACTCAGCTGCCCTTTGACTTCCCCTGCCTGCCCCTGGCCTTTAAACCCCCCTTCATCATCCCTGGTCAGCTGGAAGCAGTCAGAACAAACCGGCGCCCCCTATCACCAAAAGGCCAGGATGTTATGCTGGAGGGAGCCCAGGATCGGATGCATGCCATTGCAAGGCAGATGGTGATGAGATAATGGACCCTCCATGGAATTCCTAACAGATCA
>NW_005364088.1:0-767 GCF_000412655.1 Myotis brandtii
TTATTTGAAATGTATTGTTATTACAGATGTCTCCTCTTCCCACCCCCTCCTCCCTCTCCCGTCATTGCCCCCTCAACCTGGCTCCTGCCCCACCGCAGGCCTTCACCATGCTATTGTCTGTATTTAAAGATATTGTTAAGAATAAACTTTATTTTAAAAACAGGACATGTATACACACGACAAACAAAAGGGCTCCCACGTGCAGACCTAGCCACACTGGGAAGCCTCTGAGAACTTTTCAGTGCTCCAACAGCAGTACTGTGCAGGCGGAGTAGAATAAATAATGTTTTGGGGAGAATCATAGTGACCAATAGGATAGGTAAAGAAGGGACTTTGGCCTGGCCAGTGTTGCTTAGTGGTTAGAGTGCCAGCCCACGTACCAAAGGGTTGTGGTTTAATTCCCAGTCAAGGCCACGTACCTGGGTTGCAGGTTCCATTCCAGCCCTGGACAGGGTGTGTGTGGGAGACAACCAGTCAATGTGTCTCTCTCACATCAATGTCTCTCTCCCCGCCCCTTCTAATCTCTCTAAAAATCAATGGAAAGAATATCCTCAGGTGAGGATTAACAATAAACAAACAAACAAACAAAAGGGGGCTCATGGTGTACGCTACAGTGGGAACAACTCCCCAGGACTGACATGTGCAAAGTTCTAGATCTCTCCAACAGCCTCCAAGCCTGGCTGCCAGCTGCAGGAAGTGGACAAACTCAGGCATAGTGGGTACAGGTATGGGGGGTGCTGGACACAGAAAAACTGAAGAACTAGAGT
>NW_005364089.1:0-2765 GCF_000412655.1 Myotis brandtii
GCCCCTGCAGAGGAGTCCAGAGCTCAGAGCTGGTGTCCCCTGGGGCGCAGGGTGAGGACAGCACAGGGAACCCTCAGTCCCAGGTTCCAGTCACAGCCCCGCCCCTTCCAGGCTGGGTGACCTGGGGCACGTGGTTAACCTCTCTGAGCCTCAGTGAAGTGGGTGGTGGGGTCAGCAATTCCTGGTGCATGACTGCTGTGAGGTGAGAGGAGATGACCCTGCCCACACACCCCTGCCAGCTCCTCTCAGTCCCCTGGGTGTCACTGACCTTGGTGCCTCGCACGGTGCTCATTAAATGGCATCACTGGCTCATTCATGACGTGATGAGGGTAAAGAACTCTCCTGACCTTTCATGACTGATTCCTTTCCAGGAGTCGTCCCCAAACCCTCCATCTGGGCTGACCCAGGCCCCATCGTCACCAACGGGGGCTCTGTGACCATCTGGTGTCAGGGGTCTCTGCAGGCTAGTGCCTACGTTCTGTATAAAGAGAGGGGCTCTGAGCCCGGGGATACCAGGATCCCACAGGACTCCAGCAACAAGGCCAGTTTTCTCATTGGAGCCACGACCTCACACCACGCAGGGCTGTACCAGTGTGCATATTACAGCACTGGGGACATACTCTCAGAGCTGAGTGACCCCCTGCTCCTGGTGGTGACAGGTAAGGGAGACACCGGGTCCCCTCCCCACTATGGGCTCCAGGTCACAGGCAGAGGGAGTACAGTGTGGCCTCAGGGGACCCCACCCCTCAGAGAACACACCTGGGGCATGAGGGCGACGGTCCCTTTAACACAGACCCTTTCTCCTCCCTCAGGAGTTGGCAGTGCACCCTCCCTCTCAGCCCAGCCAAGCCCTGTGGTGGCCTCAGGAGGGAATGTGTCCCTGTCCTGTAGCTCTAACATCACATCGGGCCATTTCCATCTGCTGAAGGAGGGAGGGGCTGACCCGCCCCGACACATGGAAGCAAAACTGAGGATGCATGCTGGGATGAGGCAGGCCAAAACCATCTTCCCTCTGGGCCCTGTGAGCCCCTCTCATGGGGGAACCTACAGATGCTTCAGTTCTAACAGCTCCTACCCATACGTGTGGTCACAGCCCAGTGACCCTCTGCACATCGAGGTCACAGGTGAGGGACAGACCCAGGTGCAAACACATCGGTTTCCTGGGCCTAAAACGACTGTGCTGTGTGTCCATTGGAGCCCTGGGCTCATGGGGTCAGTGACACTGGCCTCTTGGGGACCGACCCACGGGTGTGAGGCTTCGGGAAGGACATGTGAGACCTTTCACTGCAGCCCAGTGGGCGATGTGGGGTGTCCCCTGGTACCACTGTCCCCTCCTCCCAGGTGTGCACAGGGAGCCCGCCCTCTCGGCCCAGCCAGGCTCGCTGGTGCTGCCTGGACACAGCCTGACCCTACAGTGCCAGGCGGAGGCCGGCTTTGACACATTCGCTCTGACCAAGGACGAGGGGCTCACACACCCCCAGCGCCTCCATGGGCAGCACAGCCCCCACTTCCCCCTGGGCCACGTGAACCACACCCACGGGGGCCGGTACAGATGCTACAGTGGACACAGCCTCTCCTCTGTGTGGTCGGCCCCCAGCGCCCCCCTGGACATCCTGGTGGCAGGTGAGGAGCCAGCCCTGCCCCTGTCCTGAGGGTCTGCTCAGGGCTCTGGGCCCAGAGTCACCTGGGGGTGATGGGGTCCAAGAGAGGGGCCTGGAGCAGAGGCTGAGCTGGGCAGAGGTCTTGGGGAGGGTGTGAGAAAGGGGGTGAGGGTCATGGAGATAAAAGACACCCCCTGGGGGACTGAGAGGAGATGAGAGGGATCATAGACAGAGTCTCTGGAGAAGGACAAGGTCCCTGAGCTCAGGGTCAAGGGCGTGAGGGGAGGGGTGGCTCTCTACACATCACAACCTTCCTCCCACCAGGAATGTACAAGAAACCCTCCCTCTCAGCCCATCCGGGACCCTCAGTGCCCAGGGGAGTAAATGTGACCCTGCAGTGTGGGTCTGAGATCTGGTTTGACACCTTCCACCTGCACAAGGAGGGGTTACTGGACCCTCCCCAGCACCTTCATCTGCAGAACACGTCTGCACCCTCTCAGGCCATCTTCACCCTCAGTCCTGTGAGCTCAGGCCACCAGGGGACCTACAGGTGCTATGGCTCACGCAGCACCTCCCCCTACCTGCTGTCACACCCCAGTGACCCCCTGGAAGTGGTGGTCTCAGGTGAGGAGCCCCAGCCCCACCCCTGTGTCCTCAGGTCAGTTCAGGGCCCTGTTCCCAGGGAATCTTGGCTGTAATGGGTGTGATGGGGTCACAGAAGGAGGGTCCCCCAGAGGGAACTCTCACCCCCAGAGGGATGGAAAGAGCCAGAGCCATTCCCATCCCTGCCTCATCCCCATCCTCCTCCCTGAGGCCCAGACATGCTCCTGTGGGCAGAGGGAGGCTGGAGAGGATGGGGCTGACCAGAAGGAGAAAGGCCAGAGGCACCCATCCTGACCCTCCAGTCCCCAGTCCTGTGGCCTCAGCCAGAGAGACCAAGACTAGAGTGTGACCAGAAGAGGCCAGATTCCCAGAGAGAGCAGGACCCCCTGCTGGGGCTCGGCCTGTCTCCCAGAGGGCCTCGGGAGGGGGTGGTCGGAGATGCTGGGGGACCACCAGGGGAGGAGCAGCCCCCACTCCCCACCTCCCATCCTGATTGAGGAACCTCTGAGGATTGGTCCCACAACGGGAAGTCAGGCCCGCAGAGGACTAAGTGAGGGTCTG
>NW_005364090.1:0-915 GCF_000412655.1 Myotis brandtii
TAAAGCCATCACTTCAAGGTTAAGGCAGGACACAGACGCAATGCTATAAACACGGTGTCCCTTTAGGTACCAATGCATAACAAGCCACGGTCTAGGTGGGAGGCTTAGTGGATGCCCATCAATGTCAGGCCTGATGGATTGACAGCTGGACAAATATGAAATGCAAGCCTTGCAACCAGGCACTGCCCTGGGTGATATCTCATTAAAATGCATATCACAGATCATATGGCAGGGGCCAAAGAGTGAAAAACAGAGCAATGGCCAGCCTGGGGATAAGAAAAAAGGAGAGGAGGGAAGTTAGCATTAGCCAGGAAACATCCCCAGCGGCCCACTGGCTGCCGGGCCTTCAGTAACCTGACAGCTCCTCTCGAGGACCATGGGGTCTCAAAACCATCCTGCTTCACAGCCTGAGGACAGACAGCCTGAGAGGCCCATGACATAATGCTATGACACAGCAAAAACCTCCTCCCACTGTGCCAGGCACTGTGCTATGTGCTCTGTGTATCCTCCTTTCCCTCCCCCCTCCCCTCTCTTTTAAGATATTTAGATGTTTATTTTGTTCCAAACCTTTTGAGGATTTAATGTACCAGCTTCCGTGTATATTCCCTTCTGTCATTACTAGAGGCCCGGTGCACAAAAATTTGTGCACTCGGGAGGATCCCTCAGCCCGGCCTGTGCCCTCTCACAGTCTGGGACCCCTCAGGGAATGACCACCTGCTGGCTTAGGCCCTCTCCCCGGGGGATTGGGCATAAGCTGGCAGTCAGACATCCCTCTGGCAGCCTGGAGCCCTCGGGAGATGTCCACTTGCCAGCGGGGAGCAGGCCTAGCTGCAGTCGGACATCCTTAGCGCTGCTGAGGAGGCGGGAGAGGCTCCCACCACCACCGCTGTACTGGCAGCCATCAGCCTGGCTTGT
>NW_005364090.1:1505-4059 GCF_000412655.1 Myotis brandtii
GGACCCTCACCCCATGAGGGTGTGGCCATCCTGGGTGAGGGGCTGATGGCTGTTTGCAGGCTGGCCACAGCCCCCAGCCACCCAAGCTCCCAGTGAAGGCTGGCTGGAAGCAGGTATCTGGGATATATTTAGCTTCTATAATTGAAACTTTGTTGCCTTTTGCGGAGGCCACAGCCAGCCAGAGCAGGCGAGAAGCTTGGCTTCCTTCATTGCCGGGGCAACCAAGCCTCCTGCTTGCTCCAGCTCTGTGGCTGCCAGCTGCCATCTTGGTTGAGTTAATTTGCATATAGTTGCTCTGATTGGCTGGTGGGCGTGGCTTGGGCATAGCAAAGTTATGGTCAATTAGCATCTTTGTCTTTTATTAGTGTAGATGGGAGGGATGAAGCCTGTGTAAGGCAGGCTTCATCCCTCCCACTTCACAGGTGCAGAAGCCTGAGGTCAGAATTTATGGACGGGTCCCAGACCACACAGGTGGTAAAGCTGGGGTTTGGACCCAGATATTTCCTGCTCCAAAGCTTATGCTTTTATCTCCAGTGCTGCTGCCTTGGTTCTTACAGTATCACAAGCCGCCTGGGCCTTGCCCTACCACCTTCATGGCAGCTGGGCCGGGAACATAACACACAGGCTGCCACTCCCTTCCCACGGCCATTTGTCACTAGTGAATGAGCGTGGGTCCTGCTGAGCCAGGACTCCACCGCAGACCCTGCAGAGAGAATGTGCAAGCAGCTGCTGCCAACCCATCCGCGGGCTGCGTGAGCAAACCAAGGGGACACTTGGGTAGTTGGTGTATCAAGTAAAGGTAATGGCCAACAAACACCAGTTTTCTGTTAGTGGGGACAGGAGTCCCCGTAAGAAAAAGAAACTCCTCACCCCCTTTGTCACGTGTCGCCTCTCTCTATTCCCACAGCCAAATGGCCTGGCTCAGGTGCTCCTCATCTCCCCTGGGCCACACCGTGGCCCTGTCAGTCCCAGCACACGTCTGAGCATGACTTTCTCCAGCTTAGAGTCCTTCAGGGGCTCCCTCGGCCCCAGGATAAGAGAATCTTCCACAGCAAGAAACCTCTTCCAAAGGCCTTCCCCTGCCTTGGCTGCCTGAAGAAGGCCCTCTCAGCTCGCAGGATTCAGCAAGGCCATGGACAGGCACACACCAGGCTATTGACATTGATGACCTCTGAACCAGGGACCCACAGCCACAGAGTCCACAATGCTCATGGATGGCTGTCACACTGATATAATAAAAGTAATAGTATCTCTGGTCTCTGTCCCTGGTTCCAGACACAGACTCCTAAAACGCTTGGAATTTCCTAAGTGACAGGGGTGAGAGGAGCGCCTTTGGTTATTCATATTAAGCCTATGCCCAAGGGTATGCTAATGAGGCGACTCTTCCATGGGGCTGGTTGCCACAGGAAGAGCCAAGTGATAAATGTTCAGAACTTTCAGCCACACTCCCTGACCCCTAGGGAGGGGAGAGGGGGCCAGGGATTGAGTTATTCACCAAAGGCCAATGATTTGATCAATGGTGCCCAAGTAATGGAACCTCATTAAAAACCCTAAACCATGGGGATCGAAGAGCATCCGTGCTGGTGAACAAAACAAGGAGCTGGGAAGGTGCCATGCCCAGGGCGAGCATGTGGCACACCCAGAGTGGGATGAGAGCTCTGAGCGCCTCTCCACATACTTTGCCCTATGCATCTCTTCCATGGGGGCTGTTCCCAGCTGTATCCTTTATAATAAACTGGTAATGGGTTTCCCTGAGTTCTGTGAGCCATTACAACAAATTATCAAAGCTGAGGCGGGCATCATGGGACTTTCAATTTACAGCAGGTTGGTCAGAGGTCCGTTCTTGTGACTGGCGTCTAAAGTGGGGGCAGTCTTGTGGGACTGAGCCCTTAACCTTCGGGTCTGTGCTAACTCAGGTAGTTAGTGTGAGAACTGAACTGTGGGAAACCCAGTCAGGGTCTGGAGACTTGGAAAATGGCTGGTGGGGAAAAACCTCCCACACATTTGGTGTCAGAAGTATTGTGAGTAGAAAAATCTGTTTTTCTGTTAATGCCATCCTTAATTTACATGTCACTAGCCAGGGACTCCCTAAGGGCAAGGACTACATCTTATTTACCTCCTTCTCTCCCGTGCTGACCCAGAATAGATCTGTGATGTGTTTGTTCAATGAATGAATGAACATACAAATGAATTAATAAATGAGAGTCACTGTGCTGGGCATCTCATAGACATATCTTACTTAAGGTCTGACACACTTACCCAGCAGGGGAGGTACCGTGATCATGAAAGTGGTTTTCCCAGGGCAAGGCTTATCCACTGTATTCCAGATGTGCTGACCGCTGCGATTTCCCCAAATGTGGGGCACTCGACTGCATAGTTTGTGGTAGTGGGAGGAAAAAAGGTCTAGCCTTTTTCATCATCAAGATGAAAAAGGTTAGGCAGACATCATTTAGGATGACTAGCATGAAATCTGGATAAAACATTGGGGAAATGGGTATAATGTAGGAAAAAATTAGAATTTCAAGAAGTATATGTACACTAATCTATATATATA
>NW_005364091.1:0-2313 GCF_000412655.1 Myotis brandtii
CTTTGTGTGCCCACCACCCAAAGTCCAATCATCTTATTATGTTAAGTTCTATTGTAACGATGAGAAACATTTACATAGCACATGTCTGTCAGTCACCCGACTCCAATCAAGACGCCAAGGGAACTAGGGTAAGTTAGTTAGCAGAGTCCGATGGCCCCAAAAGTCAGAGATTTTATGGTTTTCAGGCTGTCCTTGCCATATGGGAGCAGGTGAGATCTGGCTCGCAGAGGACATAAAAACATCTATAAACTCTAAAGTTAGGAAATGTTCATCCTCTTCCAATACCACATGGTGGCTGCCCTCAGGACAAGGCAGGTGAGGGGGAGAAGGATTGCAGAACTTGAAACTTTGCCTTTTACCTCAGAAATGTTAGATCCTAATTTGTTTTTGTGAGTTCTTGTCATTTTATGATCTTTTGTAGCTACCCTAAAAATGTGGCAACTTTGAATTTTATTAGGAACCCAGGTTCTCATATTAAACTTCAAAAGTCTTTATGTATTACATTCCCACATAGAATCTATTTGTGGAAGAATGGGATATGAAACTTGGTTGAATGTCTCTAGGGATTTTTTTTATAACATAGGTATTTTTACTAAATTAGAACAGAATAAAACTTCTAGGTGTATGACCATTCCAAACCATTTTTATCATTTTTTAAACTTTAATTGTGGTAAAAAAAACAACACATGAATTTATCATCTTAATTATTCTTAAGTGTAGTATTTACAGTTCAGTGGTATTAAGTATTTTCACATTGTTGTTCAATAGATTTCTAAAATTTTTTTATCTTGCAAAACTGAACCTCTATATCCATTGAATAACAACCACTTTATAGTAGATTCCTAGCAGTGAAAGAATGGTGATGAGAGTGAGAAAATCAAAGTTTAAAAGTTTTTTGCCTTCTCTGAATATACCACCAACTCAATTTTAATACTACACGCCTATATAATTTAGAACTTATAATTCAGTAAGTCATAATTATAATTAGAACTTATAATTCAGTAAAGGTCATCTTAAAAATCACAAGCCTATTACCATGTTATCAGCTAGAATCATTAATATGATCTAATATAGAGAGTGAATGTTCCAGAACAGAACAAGAATAATGAGAATAGGCTATTTTATGTGATAGTTAGCTTTAAGGTGATAGTTTCTTAAAATCTACACTGGACTTTAAAGAATATGATAACTATATTGTTTGATTTAACTTATTATTTATTTGTACGTAGTCACTAAAGGAAATGACAGTTTAATTTGGAAATTACCTTCCTTTATTGTTTATAAACAAGCTTTCCATGACTTACTAATAATGTCTAAGTAAGTAGAAAGCAGAGTATCTGCAACCAAAGGGAAATGGTGGCTTGGATAACACTTTTTCTCCAAATCATTTATATCTGAAAGCCGTTTTTCTCTCTATTAATCTTACTCTTTCTTCCCTCCTCTCTGGCTTCTCCCCTCATACACATTTGTTTTTGTTTGAATAATTTAAAAATTGTACTTTCTGAATATTTTTCAAAAAATCTAGAAGCTAGAAACATGGAATAAATTTAGAGGTTACAAAATATTATTGCAATAATCCAAAATGTAGGTTGTCCAAGTTTATTACCAACCGCTACACATTCATTGGTCAGATTTTACCAACGCAAACACTCATGTTAGTCATTGAGAATAATAAACACTCTTGACATTACAAATAGTTTTGAGAACCTCTGGAAGAAAGTACTCACTTTGTATACAAACACAGGTCTCCATGGGCCCAAACAGCATGCTCCCATCGTAACACTGCTGCCTTGCCTTCGAAAGGCTTAAGTGTGATTAGATGGGTATCGTTACCACTACCTGTCCATGGAGGTGGTGGTTTAAAGTGAGAGAAATTAATATCTTGGGAGTGGGAGGTGAGCTAGGTCCTTGCTTGCCACAGTGATTTTTTAAAAAATATGTTTTTAGTGATTTTAGAGAAAGAGCAAGTGAGAGGAAGAGAAACATCGATGAGAGAGGAACATTGATTGTCTGCCTCCTGGTGCATGCCCCCTACTGAGGATCGAGCCCCAAATCTGGGCACGTGCCCTGACCAGGAATCAAACTGTGACCTCCTGGTGCACGGATCGACACTCAACCACTGAGCCACACCAGCTCCGGCCCACAGTGCTTTTTTAATAAGAGGTCATTGGGGTAGGATCGACACTGAGCCACACCAGCTCGGGCCCACAGTGCTTTTTTAATAAGAGGTCATTGGGGTAATTTTAAAGCAGCAGGGTTGTTTGGTGAAAATCTTCTCATTCTTTTTTTTTAAAAAAATATGTTTTTATTGAT
>NW_005364092.1:0-868 GCF_000412655.1 Myotis brandtii
CACAGATTGCCTGCCAGAAGCGACGCTCGGGATTCCTCGTGTCTGTGCTCAGTGGGGCTCAGGCATCCTTCTTGGCCTCTCTGGTCAAGAGCAATTGGAACAGCAGCCCAAACGTCTGGATTGGGATTCATGATCCCACACAGGTGGGATGACATCGCCTGTCTGTTATCTCTGAAGCTGCTGTGGCCCTTCAGGCCCACTCCCTGACCCTGTGTCTGCCCAGAGAACTCCAGAGCTTAGAGATCTGCAGGGACATTTGGGGGAAAGGGAGGACCTGGAGGCCAGGTGAAGAGCTGAGTTCTGGGAAGGTTGGTAGTCTCCAGCTGAAGTTAATCTGCCTCTTGTCCAGATTTGTATACCATTCAGACATGACAGCCTGTAATTCAGTTTTCTGAGCTTCAGTGAGGAATCCTACATGAAGATGAGATGCATTTTTCCTTGTGGGATAGTCATTGCCTTTGAGGTTCAGAGTGTAATGATAAAATGAGTTCACTGCCAATTGTTGTCCAGCCAGTAACTCTGAGTGGTTCCCTTGGTCTTTATGATTATTGACTTTTGGATTTACCAATAGGAGCAAGGAATTAGGAAAGAGAAAAGCTCTGTGACAACATATGGAATAGCAGACCAAATTCCATGATCCTGAGGGGTGGGGATCAGGTGTTCACCTGAGGGGATCATGCGTGGAGAACTCTAATGACCACTCAAGCTTACCTGGCTCCATCCTCTACTCCATAGGGCTATGCACGCAATGCAGTTGGATGGAAGTGGAGTAATAATGATGTGATGGATTACCTTGCCTGGGAGAGAAATCCTGTCACCATTTCAAATCCTGGCTACTGCGGGAGCCTGTCCCAAAGCTCAGGTAAGA
>NW_005364093.1:0-506 GCF_000412655.1 Myotis brandtii
ATGGGTGGGCAGCTCAGTGACCATCGAGGGACAAGGCTGCCTGCAGCGAGGGTGGAGGTGCCGCTGGAGAGAAGCAGCCTCGCTGCCAGGAGCCCGCGCAGGGATCTGTGTGGTCCTCTGTGAGCTGGGCAGGGCCCTGGGTTTGTCTGTGTTTAGTGGGTGTTGCTCTGTCTCCCTTGTCAGGGCCTCAGGGCGGCCGGGTCTGAGGGTGACGCTCTGAGAGGTAATTTGTGTCCAACAGGAGAGGAACCCGGCCCAGCTGTGAGCTCCGGGCCAGCTCCGACAGCACTGAGGCCTCGTGTGTCAGACCAGTTCCCGTGGGGGCTGCTTCTCCTTCTCTCTCAAGTCCAATATCTAACAGCATCCACCACCCAATCCACAAGTAACGCACATAAGGGAACAATGTGGAAAAGAAGAAATTCGAATGTCAAACAAGTATATTCGTAATAAAACATGTGAACAATAATGTGAATGTGGAATAAGAAAAATAGAAATTAAAATCCATC
>NW_005364094.1:0-814 GCF_000412655.1 Myotis brandtii
CTAGGCTGATAATCAAATTAACAGAGGCAGATTAACACGAGAAAATGTCCAGTATTTATTATTACTGATGTATATGCCCAGAGTATCAAGATATGAGACCAGAAACCATTAGGCAGTTGAGGCTTATATGCCACCTGGACAAAGGAGAAGAAACCAAGGGTCTGGGACTCCCAAGGGGAAATAGGTAACTCACAGTACAAAATAGAGTAAACCTGTGCTAAACAAATTCTTGCTATGCTAAGGTTCCCTTCCAGAAGCAGGTTTTTTTTTCTATCTGAAAGATAGAAAATTCTTTGAGGCAGGAAAGGGGGAAAGTCAAAGGTGCTTTTTGAGTTATTTGTTTCTTAACAACCAGCTTAAAAGCAATATCTCAAAAGGCACATTTGGGGGTGGCAAAACTTGGTTCCCTTCAGCAGACATATTGATAATAGGGATCCTATTGTTTATGTGATGTTGTACAAATTATCAATTGAGTACCAGCAACATGCTATTTACCAGTTCACATTCACTCATCATTGACAACATCTCCTGTATTTTGGCAGACTCAATAGTGATACTGGTTTTATTTGGTCAGACAGTTTTTCAGGAGACATTTGCACATGTATTATCTGACTCTTGCAGATAAAATAAGTAGAATAGAGATTACAATTCTCTGATATAAGAAATAAATACCATTTCAAAAATTTAGCCTCTTCCAAGCATATATGTTTTTATTGAGGACTGAACATTTTTAAAACACAATGAAAGCTACCATATGCAATGAGTACAGGGTGGAGCAAAAGTAAGTTTACAATTGTGAGTATGTGAAACACAG
>NW_005364095.1:0-913 GCF_000412655.1 Myotis brandtii
TCTCTCTCCCTCTCCTTTCCTCTCTCTATAAAATCAATAAAATCATATTTTTAAAAAATAGATTAGAGAAGAAGACTGCAGAATTGCAGAGAAAACACCAAAATGATATATGGGCTTACATTAGCGTGCATTAATGTGGGTGACAGGTGCTCTTGTTTAATTGATTTCATGACAGTTCTTACTAAGGGTTCTAATTTATGTATTTTAAGGCTGGTGGCTGCATGGGGCTTTGACAGTGCTCTGCATTGGCTGCGCACACAAGAGCTTAATGTGGTCTGAGTCAGTGACACTCAGTACAGAGAGTTTATTGTAAATGTGTTGAAATTTTATATTTTACAGAAGATTCCACAATACCTGACACTCAGCCTGGGTGCTCAATCTCAATTGTAGTATCTTGAACTGTATAAAGGGATCCCAGAAATCCACAGCCAGAATGTTATTACCAAGGTGAGCTTACTGTATTTCAAAGGTCATTTCCTGAACTCCCGCTATCAGAAAAGCAATTAAAGTCCCAAAGCACTTAATCCACTCCTTTGTTAAGGACTTTGGTAACTCTGAAGAGAGGTGAGTGCATGAGGGTTTGAGAGCAAGAAGAGGGTGACTCTGCAGCGCTGTGGTTAAGCTGCTGGCACAGAGGTACACGGCCGAGTCCCCCTGCTCTGCACGCTGGATCTTCAGAGTGGAGTAGGAGCCACCAGGCCTCTCAGCATAGAACCGCTCTTTAGGCATCCCTGATGTGTCTACGGGCTCCTTGTTCTGAAAGTAAAGCAAAAACTCCGGGCCCTGCCCAAACATCTGTCGGTACCAGTAAAGTCTGGTGTGTCCAGAAATTGGATCACACCTGAGAGTAACATTCTGTCCCCTCTGTGTGACTATGTGCCTGGGGGACTGGGACACTCCAGCATATGTGTGA
>NW_005364096.1:0-4168 GCF_000412655.1 Myotis brandtii
AATATTCGTTGTGGGCCACATGTGGCCCGTGGGCTGCAAGTTTGACATGCTTTCTAAGTTTGGAGGGTGTTAAAGGGGTTGTCTGTAGCCACCAATAATAGCTTTCTTCTCCAGTATAAACAATGAGAGATTGACTCAATGAAGCAAACTGTTCATCTGGTAACCTCAACTAAACTCAGGCAACATTTGGTTTTTCAAAACGGTATTATAATTATTCCCCCACAGGCCGCCGCTCTCGTCCACATCTACACCGATGGCTCTGTCTTGGTGGCTCATGGTGGCTGTGAAATTGGACAAGGCCTTTACACCAAAATGATCCAGGTGAGATAAGTATCCATGTTTTCCACTGTGGAAGACTATCACACCGTACAGGCAGTTTAACAACTTCTTTCTTGTTGAGCAGGAGAAATACCATCACACTAAATGCACAGGTCAATTGTAACGTTCATTTTGGTATCAGGAACACATGAATACAGGAGACTGATGGAAGTGGGTATTAGAATTGAGAAAATATGTAATATTATTCTTCCTGCATACTAAAGAACCAGGTCCCATCAAGGTCTTCTGAAAAATGTGATTCCAGTTTTCAAAGATAAAGTATTTTTCGGCTTTAAGGCAACTGCTCAAAGCTACATTGTGTTAATGCAAATCTTCATTAGAAATGAATGTGTTTAATAAGATGAGAAATTATGTTCTTATTATTCACAATCTACTTAGCAACACCAATGATGGGCCATTATGTGTGCTAATTCAAAGCAATCTTCCTAATACTACTGTTGGAAGAGGAAGAGATTATTTTCAATAGGAAATTTTTCCTTTATAAATTATTAAATAAGATTTTGTTGAATATGAAATTTGAATAAACAATGTGAGTAGCCCAATCGGTGTGACTCAGTGGTTGAGTGTCCACCCATGAACCAGGAGGTCTCAGTTCGATTCTTGGTTGGGGCAGATGCCCAGGTATCGGGCTAGATTCCCAGTAGGGGAAGAAGGGGACCAGTCAATGGATGATTCTCTCTCATCATTGATGTTTCCTCTCTCTGAAATCAATTAATAAAACAATGTGAGTGGGTGGGGGCAAAGCTTTCATCTTTTTTAAAAATATATTTTTTTTATTGATTTCAGAAAAGAAAGGAGAAGGAGAGATAGGAACATCAATGATGAGAGAGAAGCATTGATCGACTGCCTCCTACTGGGGATGGAGCCTGCAACCCAGGCATGAGCCCTGACTGAGAATTGAACCAGGGACCCTTCAGTCCTCAGGCTGACGCTCTATCCACTGAACCAAACCGGCAAGGGCCAAAGCTTTTCTCTTAATGAGAAATAGAAGATATTTTCTTTAAGGAAATACTATTACTTAATAGTGTGCTTGGAATTAGAAAATCACAAAAATCCACAGAGCCTTCTTTGAATCTATCTTGCTTCTTTAAAACAAAACCCTTACACCTACAAAATGTCCGTGGGACAAACACAATCTGCTAAATGCATGTAAGCCACAAGGAGAAGATGAAGGTAAACCAATAAGACAGAGACCTCAGTCTGGCCTATGTGAGTCCTACTGAACTGATGTCTTAGAATGACCATATGCCACATGGCTTCTATGAAACCAGTATAAAAGAAAGCACATGGTATGGATCTTTTACAGTGTCATTAAAAGTCTTCAAACTCAGAATCTACATGTCAGACCCAAGATACTATCTTAAATATTTGTCCCTAAAGGATTGCCAGATTTTATACTCAGTTCAAAAAAAATTAGCCGGGCTGGCATCGCTCCGTGGTTGAGCATTGACCTATGAACCAGGAGGTCACAGGCACATGCCGGGGGTTGCAGGCTTGATCCCAGTGCAGGGCATGCAGGAGGCAATCAATCAGTGTTTCTCTCTCATCATTGATGTTTCTATCTCTTTCTCCCTCTCCCTTCCTCTCTGAAATCAATAAAAATATATATTTTTTTTAAAATTAAAAGCTCTTAATTTGGGGGGAGGGAGGCTTAGAGTCAATGATATCAATAGTGTTTTTCATTTGCTTCTGGCAGGTGGCTAGCCGGGAACTGAACATCCCTGTCTCCTATATCCACCTGTCGGAAACAAGCACAGTCACCGTGCCCAATGCCTCCATCACAGCAGCGTCCATGGGGACAGACATCAACGGGAGAGCGGTGCAGGTGACTTTTCTTTCATTTCTCAGTCACCTAATGACAGTGCTGGAAATAACCTTGCCCCATCCCCTTTTATGGGAACTGAAGTTGAAGCTTAGAAAGGTCAAGCAGCTGGTTTTAGGAGCTCCGCTAAGAGGTAGTGAGACTTCGAGTGGTTGAAGCTTCCTCTGTGGGCCTCTTCTTCCCTCCCCTTGAGGGAAATCTACCTATAATTTTTCTAATCAACCTAAGATCATTAAAAACTCATCGATCACTTTTATTTGCATAAACCATCTCATTCAATAGTTAAAATGTTCAGTCCAAAATTCCAAAATGTGCTTCAAATTGCAGTGTCTCTACTACTTAACAGCTTGGGCCTACAGGGAGAAAAGGGGTGGGGCTGGCTTCTCTGATGTCCCTCCCTGCACCCCAGCACCCCATAAGCTTCCTAGCCTACATTTCAGACCCTTGTAAAGTCCAAGAAAGAGAGGGCACAGAGGATAGAGGCAGAACACTCTAGGCTGGCCTTGGTGTGGCCTGGCCTTGTTATACCTGACTCCTTCCCTTGTGGACGCCATTGGGAGCTCCTTAGAGAGTCCCTTCTGCAGCGATAACAAGGTCAGTGCTTCATCTATGGTTTTAGCCACTTGTGACCTGCTCCAGCCCCACCCTAAGCCCCAGGCCTCCTCCAGCCTTTTTCTGCTGAGGCACCTTATGCCTTGTAGGAAGCCCTTACAGATGGGGTTCTTTTAAAAAGTGGCGATTAGAGGGTGCCAAGAGTCAGGAGGAGGAGCAAATGGGGAGTTATTGCTTCATGGTTATAGAGTTTCTGTTTGGAGTGATGAAAAAATATTGGAAATAATAGTGATAGTTGCATGCACCAAAAAAAAAAAAAATACATCTATACTAATAAAAGGGTACTATGCTAATTAGACCGAACATCTTCCAGATGACCCTCCAGATGTCCTTCCAAACAAAGCCATGGTGGTGGGGCCAAGGCAGAGGTGGTTAGGGGCGATCAGGCAGGCCAGGGAGAGTAGTAGGGGGACAGGCCAGTAGGCAGGTGAGTGGTTAGGAGCCAGTGGTCTCAGATTGCAAGAGGGATGTCCGACTGCTGGTTAAGGCCCGATCCTGCCCACAGGGATCAGGCCTAAACCAGCAGTCAGACATCCCCCAAGGGATCCTGGCTTCCTGGCTTGGCAGGCAGGGCTGAGGGACCCCTCCCCATGTGTGAATTTTATGCACTGGGCCTCTGTATAAGAATAACATAATAACATTGTCCATGGGCAAAGTTCAGCTGACAACAGAAACCTTCTTCTAGGACTATGTAAATATTGCCAGACACATTTGAGACAAAATAAAGTTCTTTATCTGAAGTCTAAAAATATAGGAAGTCTAGAAGGGAGCCTTTCCACACACTGGCTTCTATTGTCTAGTTTGGGCAGAGCAGTGTCCAGCAAATGCGGAGAGCGCTCCTTAGAAGGACAGGAGTGCAACTTGTCACCTGGTCACCCTTCAGGTCGCCTGCAGCTCTTCAATGGGCTCCTTGGTGGGTTGATTACCAAGAGTTTTGGAGGCTCACTAAGGCTTCTCGAGGCTCTAGGTCAGTGATGGTGAACCTTTTGAGCTCGGCGTGTCAGCATTTTGAAAAACCCTAACTTAACTCTGGTGCCATGTCACATATAGAAATTTTTTTATATTTGCAACCATAGTAAAACAAAGACTTATATTTTTGATATTTATTTTATATATTTAAATGCCATTTAACAAAGAAAAATCAACCAAAAAAATGAGTTCACGTGTCACCTCTGACACGCGTGTCATAGGTTCGCCATCACTGAATTATACCCTAGTGGTCTACTCTATAGAAATAAGGGGTAAGTTTATAGTGATGAATGTCTACACTAAAAAAGAAATATCCCTGCCAGAACCGGTTTGGCTCAGTGGATAGAGCGTCGGCCTGCGGACTGAAGGGTCCCAGGTTCAATTCCGGTCAAGGGCATGTACCTGGGTTGCGGGCACATCCCCAGT
>NW_005364096.1:4632-7253 GCF_000412655.1 Myotis brandtii
GCAATCCTCTCCCTCACTCCAACCTTCCAGCCTCTTCAGCTCCAACCCTGTGTACCACTGAGGCGGGTGAGGAACAGTTTGTGGCCACTTTCTCCGCAAGACCTGCTTAGGGGGCAGAGCACCCCCATTTGGATTAAGGGGCTATTTGTCAGCTATTGGGCCAGTCTCGTCTTTTTGAGTCCTTAGCCTAAAATTAGTCAGATAATGAATAACAAATTATTAGGTATAATAAATAAAGAAAAAAGAATAAAAAGAAGGAAACATAATGGCAGGTGTCATGAATTGAAATAAAGGAAGTTACAGAAAGAGAAAGTGCAAGTGTCAGGGCGGCCTTGGGCAGCCAGGAAACCAGGCTGGGCACTGGTTGGTGACCCTTGAGCCTGGTCCGAAGGCAGCAGGGACAGGAGCCCTCCGTGCTGGGACTTGGAGCAGAGGGAGCTCACTTACTGTGCTTGAGGAGCTGCAAGGAGTCAGGATGGCTGGAGCAGAGGGAGCCAAGGGGAAGGAGGTGGGTGAAAATGTTAGGTCGCTGGGGTGAGGTTGGGGCATAAATGCTCACTGTTAAAGCTGGGTAAGTGGTGTAAGAGGAAATATTGTACTATTCTCTCCACCTTTGTGTATTTTGAAATCTTCTCTAATGCAAAGAAAGCCAGAAAAATTCGTATCTGGCACTTTGAGCTCCAACAGGGGGAGTTGAGCTCCAGGGGGAGGTGACTCTACTAAGAAATATACGGTGAACAAATTCTCCACGCACAAAAAGGAGTTCAGATGTCACAAAAGAATAATGAGCGGTCTCTGCTACACCTCAGCCTGTTAAAGGGAAAACTTACATTAGCGGAGCATTCGACTGTTAGGCATAAAGTTATGCACAAGAGTGTATGGTCAGGTCACAAGAAGAAGGCCATCTGATAGTTGGACAGGCAGGAACTGTGCGACTTGGGTTTGCCTTGGGTGTGTTACTCTTTTGGAAGGCATGCATTTGTAATGAGGTCAGTGATTGAAGACTGAATGAACCAGCAAAAATAGATGAATGAATGCAGGGATCTCCTGGATGCATAAGAAGCCAGAGACCCAGAGACCGAGAGGGGATGATAGAACAGAAGGAACAGAAACCAACAGAGGGCCTGAGGGCTATTCTGAGTCTGAGAAGAATAAGTTAAAGGCACACGTGTAAGCAGATTTGTATTTTAATTAAGAGAGGAAGCCAAAGGCCAGCCCATATGGCTCCTGGTTGAGCATCGGTCTATGAACTAGAGCAAGCATGTCAAACTGACAGCCGGCGAAGTACATGTGCTGTAGTGGTTGAGACTCGTTCCACCTTCCAAGCAGCAATTCAGCTTCAGGAACACATTATCCATCAACTAAATTAATGTTATTTCAAATTCTATTGGTATATAGATTAGTCTGCATACTTTGTCATTTTGGTTTTTGCTTTTTAGACATAAAAGAGCTATAACCCTAAGGCAGCTCTACCTAGCTTTATGTTAACATGTATTTAAACAACATTATAGTAAAAAATAATTTTAACACTGCAGGACCCACAAGAATATTTGTTTCTTTCAAAGGGGTTCCATACATTGTTCAAGTTTGAGAAATTCTGCCTAGAGGACTCAGAAGCAGGTTTACAAACTGACATCTGCATTTGAATTGATTTGAATATTGAATATTTTGCTACTCCCTGTGCCTTTCATTTCCCATGACATTTCAAATACTTATTTTTAGAATGCTTGCCAAATTCTTATGGCCCGTCTCCAGCCAGTCATCAGGAAAAACCCCAAAGGAAGCTGGGAGGACTGGGTGAGTGGTCCGCATTGTCCTGCCCAGAGAAGGCAAATGCATCCGGATAGGTAGGTAAAGCCCTCAGAGCGTGGCTGGTTGGCGGTGCCCACTCAAGAAGCAAAACATTTATTAGCGCTCACTTCTGCTTTTCTGAGAGTGAGTCTGTGTTCATCCGGTGGCTTCACTGAAGAGCCTCGTCTCTCACCGCTCTACCGTAGAACACACCTGACAATGGCCTAGTGCTACTGCAGAACACACCTGACAACGGCCTAGCGCTACCATAGAACACACCTGACAACGGCCTAGCGCTACCATAGAACACACCTGACAACGGCCTAGCGCTACCATAGAACACACCTGACAACGGCCTAGCGCTACCATAGAACACACCTGACAACGGCCTAGCGCTACCATAGAACACACCTGACAACGGCCTAGCGCTACCGTAGAACACACCTGACAATGGCCTAGTGCTACTGCAGAACACACCTGACAACGGCCTAGCGCTACCGTAGAACACACCTGACAATGGCCTAGTGCTACTGCAGAACACACCTGACAACGGCCTAGCGCTACCGTAGAACACACCTGACAATGGCCTAGTGCTACTGCAGAACACACCTGACAACGGCCTAGCGCTACCGTAGAACACACCTGACAATGGCCTAGTGCTACTGCAGAACACACCTGACAACGGCCTAGCGCTACCGTAGAACACACCTGACAATGGCCTAGTGCTACTGCAGAACACACCTGACAACGGCCTAGCGCTACCGTAGAACACACCTGACAATGGCCTAGTGCTACTGCAGAACACACCTGACAACGGCCTAGCGCTACCG
>NW_005364096.1:7492-15107 GCF_000412655.1 Myotis brandtii
TATCAATCATCTCTCTCAGATTGCAAAAGCCTACGAAGAATCCATCAGCCTGTCCACCACGGGATATTTCAGGTAAAGGACGCTTTTACGTTGGTTGGGATTACACGTGGGCAGGGATGGCGTGGGCACATCATGAACAGATACCTGCTGAGCACTGGCGCGCAGCCATGGGCGGTGTCAGCCTTCAGTCATGGGCCTGGGGAGGCGGGAGGAGACCTAGGGGAGGCCAGGGACCCTTGGAGCCACCGCCCTTTCTCAGCCAGAGGGACACCCCCTGTGACTGGCACAGTCACTGCCTGATGGAAAGGAGGGCTCAGACACCCATGGGCCTTCTTCCCGTGTCTGTGCAGGACCCGAGTAGGAGAAGGTCAGAGAGGCCTTCGGTCCTGGGTGGCGCTCTGTTCATCCCCGGGACCCAGAGCGCCACCCGGGATCAGACCACGAGGCGGGAAGGAGCCTTTCTCGCCCTCGGGTTTCTCTTTGCAGAGACTACCAGACCTATATGGACTGGGAGAAGGAGGAAGGGGAGCCTTACCCATATTTTGTTTACGGAGCAGCCTGTTCTGAGGTGGAAGTCGACTGTCTGACTGGGGCTCACAAGGTAGAGAGGGGGGTGGGTGCTCCCACCTTCACAGAGTGAACGTTTCTATGGACGCATTTTCTGTGTGTGGATGCTAATCACCCTGACCCTGCCAGTGGGGAACCGGGACAGGGAGGCAGTTGTAGTGAAGAGCTATTTTTAAATCACATTTTCCATCCTGTATGTTCTCGTGGCGCAGCTCCTTCGGACGGACATCTTCATGGACGCGGCTTTCAGCATCAACCCAGCCCTGGACATTGGGCAGGTTCGTGGTACCAGACCGCCCCGCGGGGACTTTGGTCGATTCCATTCAGCACGTTATTTCCCAGAGTTCTCCAAATGCTTATACCTGCTCCAAGTACTCTGCAATATATGTCATATATTACACACACACAAATAGATAAAACATTGAAAGAAAATTCAAGAAAAAGTTAACAGCGGTTGTCTTTATGTGGCAGAAATATGTGTGATTTATCCTGCTTTATAATTCTCCAGGCCTTCTAATCTTTCTTCAGCAAACATTAACATTTATAATTAGGGAATATTATATAAGTACATAATAATAAAGCCCCATTTGCATTCATATGCATATTGAATTTAAGTAGACTGAACAATTTAGAGAAATATAAGGGGAAAAGAAACACTTAAAAACAATTTTTCTCTGGCAGAATTTCTGATTTATATCTCCCAAGTAAGTAAATTAACACACCCAAAATCTTTTTCAGCTTTAAGTTAAAGCCTTTCCTGCTGTTGGTGTAGCTTTGTTTCCCCCCACCCCAACCCCGTAGGCTTGTTATTCAAAGTGGGGCCAACAGGCCAGCCATGTCAGCCCACCCCCGACCTGCCAACCAGGCCCCCGCCTAGACCTGAGTAGCAGGTTGAGCAGCTTGGCTTCAAACCCAACAGACAGACCTGTGGTTTCATCTGCCAACAGCTTCCTGTCTTCCTGAGTCCTAAGGAGCTGGCTGACTGAGATTGGCCAATGGGCTTTCTGAGGGACAATTTAATTGGTCCCTCAGTGTTTCTCAAAGTGCGGTCCTCCAACTCGGCAACGAAAGCACCTACAGTGTTTATTGGCAATGTGGGTCCCTGTGCCCACCCAGGCCCACTTCTCCAACAAAAGTTTGCTGGGTGGGGACGTATAATCTACCCATTTAACCTGCACCTGAAATTCATCCTAAGTCTGTAAAGTTTGACAACCACAGCTGACCTCAGGCCCCACCTCTCCTTCACCTTCCTATCCGCTCCTACCAGCTTGTTCCTGCCTCTTTATTGCTTAAGCAAAGGCCAAAATGGAAATGTTATGATCAGAGAAACCCTACCTTTTCCCATTGGGAAAGGGAAGAAAGAACCAAAAATGTGTTAGACTGGAACTCTTGGACTTTAATCTTTTCCTTTAGGAACAAGCATTTGGAAATATCCAAATTTAGCATTTACATTTGTTTACTTTATTCTGTAATTTTACAATTCAATAGCATGCAACATGTAACTCCCCTTCAATTTTTTAACCTTGAGGCAGATAACCCCTTTAAAGGGGACTATGAACCTTTTTTCTCAGAGCATAATAGTTTGTAGATAAGCAGAACTCAAATGGCTTTTAATGAAACATATTTAATTTAATAAAATATATTTCTTTCAACCCACCTTGTTTAAGTTTGATCTACACTCCATCATAATTTATAAAAGGAAGCAAAAAAAAAATCCAGATAGTATAATAAATACTGTGCCCCAGTTCCATTTACTTATTCACATTCCTTTAACATTAGCTCTTTTTCATATAGTTCAACAAACATTTTTTGAGAATGTATGTACCAGGCACTATGCTAAGAACAGAACACAAGAAGGCCAGACCTCATAATGCTTATAAACCAGTGAGAGCTGGAGTGAAGAGAAAGAGAGAGAGAGAGAGAGAGAGAGAGAGAGAGAGAGAAGAGTGGAGAGAGAGAGAGAGCGAGAGAGAGAAATAAGAGTTTGCCAAGTGGACAGGCTGAGGTGGGGAGCAGTAAAGAGAGAAACTGCCCTTACAAAGAATTGGAGGATGGAACCAATCTGGTGGGCTTGGAGAATCCCCCAGAATTTGACAAGTGTTGAGTCCCTGGAATGTGAGGTACCTGGGCAAGAAGAGCTAAGGCTGGGGTCAGGCAGGATGGCAAGCACCAGACGCTGAAAGACCCTTTGTAAGTTCACTGCAATGCTTTCAAGAATGACTTACTATGGTCCAGAGCTCCATTTGCAATCACATTGGGATATATTTTCAACCAATGTCATGTACTTATAAACTGTGACATTTTTGCCTGTAGATTGAAGGAGCGTTTATCCAAGGCATGGGATTTTATACCATAGAAGAACTGAAATACTCCCCGGGAGGTGTGCTTTATTCTCGGGGTCCTGAAGACTACACAATCCCCACCGTCACAGAAATACCGGAAGAGTTCTATGTTACTATGGTGCCGTCCCGAAATCCCATAGCCATCTACTCATCCAAGGTAAGAACTCAACACCTCTATTCGTTTGCTAGCGCTGCCCTAACAAAATACCAGCTGGGGTGGCTTAAGCAACAGAGATATATTTACTGGAGGCTGGAAGTGTGAGATCAAGGCTTGATTTATTTGTAGACTTCTCTTTGGCTTGCAGATGGCCATTCTCATTGTGTCCTCACATGATCATCTTTCTATATGGCACATGTCAGATGTCTCTCTCTCTCTCTCTCTCTCTCTCTCTCTCTCTCTCTCTCTCTCTCCCTTTTCTTATAAGCACATCCTAAAGACCTCATTTTAACCTAATTTCCTTTTCTTATAAGCACATCCTAAAGACCTCATTTTAACTAAATTACCTCTGTAAAGACCTTATCTCCAATTACAGTCACATACTGAGTACTAGCGGTTAAGGACTTCAACATATAAATTGGAGGGGAGCACAGTTCAGCCCATAATAACCTGCTCCTTCAAGAAATAATGAAAGAGTCCCCTGAATTTGCTTTCTTCTTGGAATTGCAGGTCCCAAAGGGAGATGGGGGAGGGGAGAGCAAACTCATGGCAGAGTGGTACTCACTGCCTTCAGAACCCCAAGTGGAGTCTTCACTCTTGAGAGAGCTCATGAAATATATTTAAATAAAACAAGAAGTCAAACATCTTGGTTCATGAGGCTAAGTGCTACCGGGAGGTAAAGCTGAAGTTGTAGGCCAATTTCCCCAGCCCAGAGCCTTCTTTTCTGCATCCTTCCCACATGTCCTCCAGACTCAGTTCTTTCTTGCTCGCACTGCCTCTGCCCACCCTCTCCCCAAGTCAGAAAGGGCTTTCAAACAAGTTTCTCACTGAGGGCGATTTGCTCTGAGGTGTTAATATCCACTGATATAAGATGTGTTGACGCACACGCTCCATGGCTGTGGGGTCCAACTGGCCCATGTAGACTTGCAGCAAAGATTCTCAAACACATGTACAAAAGCACAACTTCTCCAACTTAAGTGCCATTCTGAGCCCACAACTGGCCAGACTCATGGCAACTTTAACCTCAGGTTTTCAGGAAACTACCTCTGTTTCTTAGGAGTAGGTCAGAGTTGGGAGGAAGGTGAGACTTTCGATATGAATAGCCCCTCTCTCCACTTCTGCACCAGACTTTGGCCAGGGCTATCTCTAAAGACTGTCCTGACACAACCCTGCCTCTTGGGGTCTAGCCCCCTCCCTGCCGGTTGTGCTCCAAATAGGGCACAGGACCTCTCTGCTCTCGCCCCCTCCTCCTCACCTCACAGGAAACCCCTTCTTCCAGCTCCACCTCTTCCTCCACATTTGCCTCAGAGTAGTAAAAACAGCCTCCTGGGGTAGTCTTTATCTGCTTTGGGCCCTTTGTCCCATCTCTCTACTAAGGCCCTGGACACAGACCAAGGACCAGACTCCTTTGAAGAAAGAAAGAAGGAAAACCAGTACAAGAAGCATTGGAGGGTTATTCAAAATATAATGTTCATTCACACTGTTCATTCAAAAGCATCCAGCACTCGCCAGGGAAGTGCGCACAAAGAAGGCTTCAACGTCCACTCTTCAGAGGCAACACCTCACTGTCTTTCAAGCTCAGCTACAAAGATTGTGGTTCTTTTGCTGTGGGTTTGAATTAAACACACATGGCCTAGAGCGGCGATTTTCAGCCACGGCACACAGGGTGAAAATCGCTGGTCTTGGGGCCAAATTGAAGGACTCCAGAGGGCACCAGGGGCTTTGGTCTTCTTGACCTGGGCAGGGGAACAGGTGTTTTTAGCTGCCCTGCTATCCTGATGTCCTGGGGCATTTTCATTATCTACTCCCCCCCACACCAATCGGCGTGGGGGGATGGGTTCTGGCAATTCAGAGGCACCCCCCTCTGAGGGTTATAAAGCCAGAGGAGGTGAGTGTGCGTGAGAGTGTGCGAGTGCACGTGCATGTCAACACAGACTAACAGCCCTGAAGTAGCCATGCCTTTCTGACGGCCTCCTGCCCTCCTTCTCAGGGACTGGGTGAGGCTGCAATGTTCATGGGAAACTCCGTGCTCTTCGCCATACATGATGCAGTGGCTGCTGCCCGAAGAGAGAGGGGCTTGACCAACACCTTCATCCTAAACAGCCCAGCGACGCCTGAGGAGATTCGGATGGCTTGTGCGGATCAGTTCACCGACATGGTAAGGGTGGCGAGGAGGGCCCCCTGCTGGGACTCCTTTTCCAGGGCTTTCAGGTTCTCGGGATGAACTTGGTCTCTGACAGAATTCTAGGGCAGGTTCGTCTTTTCCAATGGAAATTCTCTTTTTTCCTCCACTTGCTACTTCCTATATGCTCCAAAGCAGCTGCCTGCAAAGTGAGTGAACCTCCCAAAATGATGTTTCACTGTTTCCAGCCCCAAAGAAAAGCACACTCAACTGAGTCAGTGCTGATAGCAAGTGGTATATATTTCTGTTTGTTTCCAGGAGCCTTTATATTTCTTCCTTGATTTCAAAAAAAAGGGGGGGGAGGGGAGAGACATCTGTAATACTTTCGACAATAAATTTTTTTAAAAATAGCAAATGGGCATGGTAGGTTATTTCTTTCAACATTTGGTCAAAATGCAGTTGATGTGGTATTTGAATTACCTCAATAACCAAATTAGATTCAATAGATATCTGATCTGGTCAATTATTCGGAAAGTATCTTTCAAGCAAACTAATAAAAAGAATTTAAATGAAAATATCAAGTCACTGGGCACATGTTAAAAGAACACAGTTTCATTTTTCAGCTGCTGAAAATACATCTAGAACTATCAGCGACTGTTTCTATATTCAACTGCTCACTGCAGCCCTACATGAGTCTGGTATAAAATTAGACTGCGGTTTAGGCCTTTGACATTACAGCGCTTCTGGGTTTAAGATGCATTTTATCCCCAAACATTATGAGAATGAGGAGATTTATGACTCAAGGTTGGAAAGAAATGTGAAAATTATAAAATTTTGGTAAGAATAAAATGGACACTGACTTGTTCTTTTTTTTAAAAAAATAAACAATATTTCTTTTGAATGACAACATTTTTCATATAACAGCATTTTTTTACACAGAACAGAGCTTTATTTTTCTGAAACAAAAGGAAGTTCTGGAGCCCAGGGCAGTCCAGTGATGCCATCAGGACCCAGGCTGCTTCCATGGTCCTGCTTCCCTACCCGCTCCAGGTCCTGAGACGGTGGCTTTCGGTCTCCTGGTTATGGATGCTGGCTGCTCCCCAGGAGTCGTGACTGTTCCATGATAGGGGGACAGAGACAAAGGCTAGGTGGACACGCCAGCAGAATTCTGACCTCTTTTTTATTTTTGTGGCTCTGAATTTCAGCTTTTATTTTACTGCAGAGATTAAACAGATTTTCTTCTTGACCCATTTAATACGTTTTTTTGTTTTGTCTTTTACTTTTCAATTACAGTTGACATTCAATATTATATTAGTTTCAGGTGTACTGTTTAGTGGTGAGACATTTAAATAACTTATGAAGTGATCCCCCTATACCTCTCATACCCAACTGATGCCATTCATCAGTTATTATAATATTATTGACTATACTCCCTATATTGTACTTTACATCCCCATGACTATTTTGTAACTGTCTATTTGTACTTCTTAATCCCTTCACCTTTTTCACCCAGCCCCCAAGCCTCCTTCCACTTGACAGTCATCAGTTTGTTCTCCGTTTCTGTTTTGTTTGTTCAGTATAACAACATTGTATTAATAACCATCTACCTTTATTTTATCTTTTTCAGATCCCCAGAGATGACCCTTCGACATTTACACCTTGGTCCATCCGTGTGTCTTAATCTTATCTTTTCTTTAGAAAATGAAAGAGTTGATGATTGCCCTTAAAATTCTCAAACCAGAGCAATATATCTGGTATTTCCCAAATGTCAATGATAATTTTAGCTTTTTTATTTTGTAATCCTCACCCGAGGATATGTTTTGTTGATTTTTAGAAAGAGGGGGAAGGGAGAGAGAGAGAGAGAGAAATATTGATGTGAGAAAGAAATATTGAACAGTTTCCTCCCATACATGCCCCAACTGGGAATTGAACCCACAACCTTTTTGATGTATGGGACAATGCTTCAGCCAGCTTAGCCACCCGGCCAGGGCAATTTTAGCATTTTTTAATTACTCTCTATAGTTTTGGTCACTGCATGATCATGTTTTAGGATGCAAATTTTCACTAAAAGGTATAATAAAGAATCAAAATTCTTCTTTTCATTTGCATTATCCTGAAGATATACAGCATCATGGGGGTTCTATCTTAGTCCATGTCTTGTCCTAACAGAATACCATAGACTGGGTGGTTTATAAAAAAACAAATATTTGTTTCTCACGGTTCTAAAGACCAGGAAGTCCAAGATCAAGGTGCCAGCAGATTTGGTGTCTGGTGAGCTCCTGCTTCCTGGTTCGCAGACTGCTATCTTCTCACTGTGTCCTAATTTGGAAGAAGGGACACGGGTGCTAATCCCATAGATGAGGGCTTTGTCCTCATTATCTAGTCGCCTCCCAAAGGCCCCACCTCCTAATACCATCACCTTGGGGA
>NW_005364096.1:16387-37310 GCF_000412655.1 Myotis brandtii
TTAATTTTCTCTCTCTTATTAACCATCAACTCCTTGGAGGAAGAACACTTGTTGATCTTGTTTTTCACTGTGCCTCTACCACTTAGCATACTGCACAAGCTGGATGCTCAGTATCTACTGGGTAAATGAATGAGTGAATGAACGATGCCTTCTTCATTTAAAGTAATTTTAGATAATCAGCCAAGCATTTATTAACTCCTGCAAAGAGCAAGCTGTCATTCCTGCCGGCCATTGTGGGGGATACAAGTAGCTCTTCTAACCTCCAGAAGCATATTACTCAATTGGGGAAATGAGACACAAACATTGAAAAGATAACCAACTATTAGTGGCAGATAAGAGACTGGTTTCCTGGTTCCTGGTTTATTAAATGAAGAGTAAAGAAGTGATTGTTTGGATCTGCAAGTGTTTTTGGAATTGACAAAAGGGTAGAAGGGAGGTTTGCTGCTGCTTTTGGTGGTAGGTTAAAAGGGAGGGAGGACGGGGGGAAGGCAACCACAGCAGGACAGGAGCAGGGCTGTTATCTTTGCAGACACGGAAGAGCCTCTCAGACACTCAACCAATACTTATTGGGCATTTGCTCTGTGGTCGGCACCATTCTAGGCCCAGGGATACAGTGACGCCCCTGCCCCTGTGGCGCTCACATTCTAGCAGAAAAGGCAAATGAGGTGGACAAAACTCCAGGTCAGGTAGTGATGAGAGCTCTGGAGAAAATGAAGTGGGTGGTAGAAGAGAGCAGGACGGAGTGAGACTTCAGACTGGAAGATCAAGGAAGGGCTCAGACCCAAATAACAAGAAGGCACCAGCCACGCCAAAGTCTGAGAAAACAGAAGTCAAGGCAGAAAATATAACTTGCACCAAGGCCTTGGGACAGGAGAGAAATGAGCACATTCAGGAAACAGAGAAAGGGCCAGTGTGACTGAGATTATGAACAAGAGAGACAGCGGTTGAAGATGTGCTCAGAGAAGGGAGTGGGGCCCGTCCCGAGGGGCCTCCATGGAGAGCTTAAGGGGTTTTGTTAGGTGTGTTGGGAGGCCAGTGGAAGGTTTCAAGTAGAAGAATGGTTGAGGCAGAAGAATGATGAGAAGAGTAGTAGTTTTTGAAGAGCAAAAGAGCCTGAGGCCAGCAATAGGGACAGGTCTTGGAGGGCTTTGCACACTGGGCCTAGGAATTTGGTCCTCATGTTCTAGGCCTCAGAGAGGTACTGAGCTATTTGTAGCAGAAGTAGCATGATCAAAAAATCTGACCTGCGGCCCTACCTTATTCACATTGTCACCTCCAACTTCTCTCATAACCCTGTTGTGGATTTATTCAGCAACTGTATAACACATATGAAACACCCACACACGCACACACAAACACGTGCACATGTGTGTAAACACTCATCTCCACAGGTGCACGAAGATGGGAAGGCCTTGGACCTAGACATTGAATGATAAAGAAAGTTGGCAGCTTCCAAGTGCATTTGGTTAGGGATGTTTCTGGACTAGCTCTGCGGTGGGAAGGATTCTGAAGCCACATCTCGACCAAGTGGGAAGGAGGGTCTTCCTTAGTTAGCCAGGTCAAGAGGATGCCAGGTATTTGTTGTCTCTGGCCTGAGGCACTGTCACAGTGAGTTCGCCTAAGACAAAGGGTTGACTCTAACAATGGCATGCCAGGGCTCCACACACTCATGAAGGAAGTGGGCTGGGGGACAGAGAGGTCTTGCCTCCTCTCCTGAAACTAGACCACTTGAGCAGCTACCTGCATCACCCACATGTGAGGCCAAGTCCTGGGCATTGCTTCTGTTGAAAGAATAAGAATTGCTTGATTTTAGCTCCAGACATCTAACTGGAGATACTCAGAAAGATCAAAATGACATTGTTCTGTTGATCAAGAAAGGAATCTGTCTATAAGCCCACAGGTATTTAAATCCAGGAGACCTTGGTTATAGTTCCCACTTTGCCACTTATGTTCTGCATGGTCCAGAGCTACTGGTCTTACCTATCTGAGCCTCTGTTTACTTATCTGTAAAGTGGTTGCCTTGACTACATCACTATTTTCCAGTGGACCAATCCTGTGGCTGGGGAGGAAGTAGGAAGGGTAAAGAGGGGCTGGGTGAATGCAGCACCCCACACTCCACTTTAGGGCACAGACTGGAATTGTCCATATGACTTCCTACAAGGAGACATTTCTGCAATTAGAATGAGATCAGAGTTGGGAAAAGTGGGAGGTCCACTTCTCTCTCTTTGAGAAGAAGGAACCCATCCAGGGGCTGAGGCAGTGTACAAAGTGGGTTTAAGCTTAAATGGTTGTGTATGGTTTTCACACTGAGGCCCTCCAACCTCAGAGTAAGCAAGAAGAGGTGTGGGCCATGCACAGAGCAAGCTTTGAAGCCAGGATTGGTGGGAGGCAGAGTGAAGCACAAGGTAAGAGGCGGGACCACACAGGTGCTCTAGACTTAAAAGGCCATGAGGCCAAGGAGCCTGCTCTCTTGACTCCAACTGCCAACTTCCACACAAGGAAGGATTTCAGTGCTTGGACCTGAATCCTTTGTGCTCAGTCCCGTGGCTGGTGCCAAAGAGCATACCCACCTAGAATTGTAAGGTGAAACCTGTTTACAGGTGTGATGCTTGGCCTGCCGCAATCCGATGAGTTGGTTTTCTTTGTGAACGGGAGGAAGGTAAGTGTTGGGTGTTACAACCAGTGCTTGAGACCACAGGAAACTACTAGCTGGAGGGGAGCCTTTGTGGCCCATTTGGGTTTAGACTCCTCCAGAAAGGGAGAAGAAGCCAGGGACTGGAACCCATACTAATTTGGCCTGTTCCCCATTTAGTCATGGCTCTGCCTCCGGGATGTGGGCGACAGTAAAGCATTGGGGTTAATTGCATGTGCCTCGGTATCAGTCTTGGGTCCAATCCAGCTCTGCCATTTACTGTATAAACTTACGCAAGTTACTTCTCCTCCCTGGGCCTCGGAGTACCCTTCTCAGAACCCACTTCCTGTGGCGGTTGTCAAGATTAAAAGAGAGGTGCTTCTTTCACTGATTAGGAATCCCCTCAAACTTGTAAATCACCGAGCACTGAGCCTGATATACTGGAAGCACTTTATCTAGTAGGCTATGTTGATCCTCAAACGCAGGAGGAGAAACAGAACTTCCTTTATTTTTCTCTTTATCAATTTATTTTTTCTGTTGAGTCACCATTATACAGAACTGGGTAAAATGTAATTGCAGTCCATATTGGGTCCCTTCTTTCCCTGGGCTGTGGCTATGTTCCAGGAGGAACCTATATGACAAGGAGAGAGGGTCTCCCTTTGTCAGTCTCCCTGGCATCCCTCCCTCCAGTCCTCACCATCCATCCACACAGTCAACTCTCAGTGCCCTCTGCCAGGCCCCCTCCTCTCCTGAGTCCCTCTCTTATCCTTAATGGGACCATTAAGCCACCACTCGAGGCAGGTGGCTTCTCTTGGGTCTCACCACCTGTCCTTTAGGACCTCTCAGCTCTCTAGTCCCATAAACCTAATTGGGATTTGGCCATGTTCACCCACTGCCCACCCCAGGGCTTGGATCAAGAAAGGAGATAAAACATAGAACCTCTACGTTCTCATCATTTCCCTTCTAACTCTCCATCCTGTGTCCAATCTCCCCAGCCAGCAACCACCAGACATTCTTCCAAAACTATCTCTTATGAGCTGAGTCCTTACTCGCTTGTTCCACTGCCCTAGACTTCAGAGGCTCCTTCCTCTGTTTTCTGTTCCACATCCTCTGTGAGTCATGAGCCCCAAACGAAGTGGCTGCAACTAGAACAGGGAGTAAGTTGAGAGTTGGAGAAAATACAGATGTGTGTGGTGGGGATTGGAGTCAGCTAGATAATAAAAACATTATCCAACCGCGTTCTCAGTAGATGTTTTTGAAGGACCTGGGGTGGGAAGAAAGTGCAGAGGAAGGCTTCTTCTTTTGTTGACCAGGAGCCCGCTAGAGCTCCAGAAAGCAGGTGAATTTAGTTATATATATTTCAGAGAGGGAGGGAGAGAGAGAAACATCAATGATGAGAGAGAATCATTGATCGGCCACCTCCTGCATGCTCCCCACTGGGAATCGGGCCCGCAACCCAGGTATGTGCCCTTGACCCTTCAGTCCGCAGGCCACCGCTCTGTCCACTGAGCCAAACCAGCTAGGGCAAGAAAGCAGGTGAATTTTAATATCTCCACTTGGAAGCATCTTCCTGTACTATTTTTATTCCTGGAGGTCTACACCAGGTCATGTTTTTCTTCCAGAGAGAATGGAAGATCCTAACATGATTAGCTGAATCTGTCTTTCCTCTGATGCAAGAGAATGGCTGGAGGTGTTTGCAGGACAGTCAAAGGAAATATCCTCAAATAAGCAAATGAGAGAGAAGCACCAAACAAGGTTCCTCCATGGCTTTTAGGGATGAATCCCCCACTTTTTAAGGTGAGGGAGGGAGAGATGCTAGGGTTCCACCAAAGCCACCTGGGGTCCTGAGCTGGGGCAACAAGACTCCACCATCACCACTCACCACACTGGCATGCACTAGGGCCTCTCCTGATGACAGCAGCCCTCTCTGCCTCCCCTTCCTGCCACCAACTCTTAAGATCCCTGATGTTACTACATGGACTCCCCACTAGAAGTGTCTCAGAGGTACCGGAATAGAAACTCTTCCTACCCAGCTTTCTTCCCTCCTGGATCCTTCATTAAACACACACACACATACACACGCATGCATGCATACATAAACATACATGCATGCACATACACAGCATCCAAGTCTCTCCCAGGTTAAAATATTTCAAGAGTAGAAAAGACTTGGTTGGAAAATTCCACAAAAACAGATAGTGGATCAAACAGAGAGAACACTGCCCCAGGGCCCCTTGCACAGCAGCGGTTCCAGCTCTCATCACCTCACAGAGCATAGTCGCCACACTTGCTTGGTGAGTCTCCTGCTCTGTAAATATACGTGAAGGTCGTTTGCCATCAGATCACTAAAAAGCAGGGGCAGATGAAACCAGGCCTAGTATTTTACCCCAATCGCTGAATCCAGCTGGCCACGACAGACGTTCCACTATCCGTGGTCGGCAAACTGCGGCTCACAAGCCACATGCGGCTCTTTGGCCCCTTGAGTGTGGCTCTTCCTAAGCCTTAGGAGTACCCTAATTAAGTTACTAACAATGTACCTACCTATATAGTTTAAGTTTAAAAAATTTGGCTCTCAAAAGAAATTTCAATCGTTGTACTGTTGATATTTGGCTCTGTTGACTAATGAGTTTGCCGACCACTAGGTCATTGATTCAGTCCCCATAATAATCTCTTTTCTCGTTTCACCACAGGTGATAGAGAGAAATGCGGACCCAGAAGTCACTCTGCTGACCTTCCTACGAAAGAACTGGACCCTTTTGACCAAAGTCTTGGCTGTGTCTGTGTTTGCCTTAAAAGTCAGGCCTGCTGTGATTATGAGAACTAATCAAACTCTCCTTCCCCAAACAGTCAGCCCCTTGGCCCTTGCTCTCTCTTTGCTTTGGCAATGGTTTTAAGGATATTAAGTTAACTGGGCTATTTACAGAGGATGAAGTTTCCCCAGAATTTCTCATGTCTTGATCTCACAGCAGTGAAACAGAAGCTAAGCTCTTTACTTCAGCACTAATTACTCCCTTAAGGGCCTTCCGGTCCTGGGAGGGCGGTTATGTAATAGAGGCTTGTGTTTCAGGCACCCTGCCCTGGAAAGAAACCAAGTTTCCCAGATTCAGGAAGAACATGTGTCATAGAAAAAGATCTACATCTGTTTCCTTACAGCCGATTTTCCCTCACCATTTTATATTCTGAAATTTAGGCCATCATCATGGCAAACATATTTTAATGGATAAGTCTGATGGGTCACTCAGGGAAGCCAAAAAAAAAAAAAAGACAGAAATTGCAAATTGAGGAAATCAGCCCCTAAACTAGTGTTGGTTAAAAGCTCACATGGATTTAATTAGTTGTCAATGTTTGAAAATTAGGAAATCCCATGGTTATAAAAAAAACAGGATTTTTAGCTTCTCATGAAAAATGGGAAGCTAGTCTTTCCTGTGTGGCTACAGTCTGGCTTAGAGGTGAGTGGGGACTGCCCCAGGCCCCTATGAAAAGTGGGACATGAGCTCTCCAGGTACACCTGACCCACTCCACTGGTTCACACAACCTCCCTTAAAAGCATTTAAGGTTATGACCGTTTAAATGAATAAGCCGTATGGCTTTTAAAAAAATAAAAGTCAGTGACTCTAAACTCTTCTTAGCCAGTAGTTAAGTATATCCAATCCCCTAAATTTTGTGGAAATGGGCCACAATTAGGGAGAAGGCTGACGAAAGAGAGGGAGCAGAGGCTGAGTCTAGACCTGGACTTGAACCTGGACCAAGCAGGAGCAGGGCACTCGAGGTAGTTTATGAAAATAAGGGTAGGGGTCTTCTCCAAAGGCTCAGTCACTGGCATTCAAATGCAATACAAACTACTGGGCAAAACTAGTGATACATTGAACTGCTAACAATAAGTTCTCTCCCAGTGACGTGATTAGAGCCCAGAAGAGTACTTATAATGAAACAGACTTTTTCAAAGGGCTTTCACTTTTATATCCACTCTCCTCCAAGCTGCTTATGGTGAGCAGGTGAAGGTAACGTGGGTATCACTTCCCCTCTTTGCAAATGAGAAAGCAGGCAGTGAGCGGTTAATAGAATGTGTCCCACAGCTGACACGGTACGGAGTGGTCCTTACTGAGACCTGGAGGCGAGTGACTTCTCAGACGTGCATCCCTGTCTTTCCTTGCTAGCAACACCCTAGGGAGGCAGCTATCATGGCGGCCACAGGTCCACCTGGGCATCTTTTCCTTGACCACCTCCCTCCAGTAGGTCTCACAGGAACCAAGTACGCCTGCGGCAGAGGGAGCTGCGGCGCCTGTACCGTGATGGTGTCTAAGTGTGACCCTGTGTCCAAGAAGATAAGGTATCCTGCCCCGAAACCCAGAGCTGGGGGGGGGGGGTTTGTTTCTTTGCCGGGCTTCTAGTCTCATCTCGCAGCTAAGGAAGAACTCCACGGACCTCCCAGCCTCGAGATTTCACTGTCTCTGGATCTCAGGCCCTTCCAAAAATCTGATAACAGCTGTGAACTGTCTTCTCGGAAAATGCATTCATTAATTACATTCTGCACACACTTTCAGGGAGATCATGGATTTCCCATGGCCCATGTGTGCATCCCAAGTTAAGAAACCCCAATTTAGGACAACCACTCATCTTACAGATGAGGAAACTAAGGCTCAACAATATGTAGTGACTTGTTTAAGGTCATGCAACTAGTAAGTCACAGGACTTGAACCCACCCGTTTTGGCTGACACTAATGCCATTCCTACTGTTGGGCTGGACCAACCCTGCAGAGCAGGGACCTGGGCCATAATTCCATCCTTAAATTAAGGACTAGATTCCAGAACTTTGGCTGTTCCCAAATCTACTGGCCCAAGAAATGCCTTCAGAACAAAACCATCCAACATTGTTGAGCGACCTTATACAGGGAAGTTAAAATTAACAAGCAAAATAAATTCATGAATATGGGTAAAGGGCACAGGTGTGCCTCTTGCCTGGTATGGGGTCAATGTCCTAAGGAATACCTATTGAGATCCAATACTACTCCTGGTGACACAAGTCCATTCCCATTGAGGCCAGACCCAGGTAGTCTGTTCTGGGCTTGGGAAGTTTTCTGAAGTTCAGAATGCCCATCTTTCCCTGGAGGATCCCCACTTCTTGAAGATAGCACCAAGTCAGCAGAGGGGACTCTAATTCTTCCACCTGTCCCCCGTCCAGTCCCCCGTCTCCCAGGCTGAATGATAGGCCTCTGGTTGGGGGTGGGGGGAAGGGGTTCCTGCTGCCCTTATTGGTCCCAGGGTTCCCCAGGAGGCAGGTCCATGTTATTCCCCTTGATTTTCCTTGTATTTCTCATTCAAAGACACTTCTCCATCACCGCATGCCTGGTGCCCATCTGCTCTCTCTATGGAGCTGCTGTCACCACTGTGGAAGGTGTGGGAAGCATCAAAACCAAGCTTCACCCTGTGCAGGTAAGAGCATATGTTAACATTCTCACTTCTTGATCTTTTTAATGCTGAATTGACTGTGCTGCCTGGGAAAATTCTTCTCACTCTGGCAAGGAAGGCTGCATGCTGCTAATTCCCAATGAGAAAGATCTGGGCATTTGAGCTTGAGAAATGATTGTAGTGATAGCAAATGGCTTCTGAGTCGCTTCTTCCTGGAGCAGAGTAGGAGAGGGGACACTGGCCACCTCTGATGGAGGGGAGGAGTGCACTGCTTAGGGAATGAGCTCTTCCCCTCAAGGGAGATGCAGGATGTGGAGCCTGGTGAGAGGTGGTGGCATCAGGAAGGCAGGTCCTGTGACCATGTATGTGTCATTGCAGGAGAGGATCGCCAAGAGCCACGGCACCCAGTGTGGATTCTGTACCCCTGGGATGGTGATGTCCATGTACACACTGCTCAGGAACCACCCGCAGCCCTCCGAGGAGCAGCTCATGGAAGCCCTGGGAGGTAGGTTTGACATGGAGAATACTCACCACCCCCAAAGCCAGGTGGGAAGTGTGCCTCCACCTGCTCCACCCCATCCACAATGTCACCCCAGCCCCACTCGAGGACCCCCTTGGTTGTATCTAAAGTAGCTGCAGTTCACCCTGGAGAGAAGAATGGGTCTGTTTTAGCTTTCCAAAGAAACCAGTAAAAAAAAAAAAAGCCTACTGATACTCACGCCCCTTATTTTATCAGGCAATCTGTGCCGCTGCACTGGGTACCGGCCAATTCTCGAGAGTGGAAAGACCTTCTGCATGGTGAGTAGTGGCCATGGGGACACCTTACAGAGTAAGAATGACAGTGACCGCTGGTCAAGGCGGGGAATTTAGGAGTTGACTTTTTAAAACCATCTAAACAGACTATAAGGGAGAAAAGTGAGTTAGCTCCAGCTGACTAAGGGAGTTTTAGCTATTTGTTGAGGACAAGGTAAACCTTACTCCTCCTTTGATGTCCCATGTCACACCACAGAGAGAAGCCAGGTGATCTAACCAGACATCTCCCATGATAGTTAAGCAAAGCATTAGAGCAGGACAGGTCGGAGGGCTGCAGCGAGCCCAAAGAGACAACAAGCAAGGGCATGGAGTTGGCTTTAGGGAGGCCAGCTTTAGTCCAAGAATCCAGACCAGCTGAGAGTGTGAGCAAATAAAGAAGCCAAATATGCAGAGCAGAATCCAAAATTCACCCCAGGTACAAAAGCACAGGGAGCTTCCTCAACAAAATGAGGATACCTCCCTGGGCTGCTATGAAGATCAGGTGAGAAATCATGGCCAAGCATGTAGCAAAGTCTTGTTTGGCACTTAAAAGAGCTCAACAAATAGTTACTACTGTTATTGCTGCCACTGTGAATAGAGATTGACGGGGAGACCAGCCAGGCACATCCGATGGCCCTCTCCTGAGGGCAGGATTGATGTGGGCAGTACCACCCTTCGACCCAAGCAAGGAGGACCCCACACTTTGAAGGGCCCCTCACTGGTCCTCCTTCAGCCACTCTCAGGAAGCCCTGGGTCCCAGGTGACTTGTTCACCTGAAGCCTTCACCTCTTTTCTAAACCATGATCCAGGTTTGGTCTTGACCCTATTCCCAGGCCTGACACAGCCTCTTCCCAAGGCCATCTTCCTAGAGCAGATCATAGCAGCCAGTGTGTGCACCTAGGCTGAAGGATGGCCAATGACTGGTGTTTTGGGAGAGAATAGACAGAGCATGGACAGTCAGGCTGGGTGCTCACACGGTGTTTGAGGCCCCTCGCTGCAGAACCAAGCCAGGCTGGGCAGAGAAAGGTGCAGGGGCCTCTGTTTGTTCTCTTGCTGCTGCAGCTCCACAAACAGTAGTTGTGGGCCTGGCAGTATGTCCCAGTCCCCAGAGCCAGGCCAGTCCCCCTTGCACACCTGTCCTAGACTTTTGCCACATGGAGAGCCAAAGATGACAAGCTGAGAAAATCAATAGCTTGTAAACTCATCAAACTGCTGGTGTAAATGGAAAAGCATTTGTGAAACACAAATACAGTGAAGCAGGTTAAAGGAAACCTCTCTCCCTATGGGGATGAAGGCAAAAGTGTAGTCAGAGACCCACCTTGCAGCCAGCAGGCCCCAGAAACTTTAAGGGGTGAAAGGGCCCTAGCCGACTTGGCTCAGCGGATGAAGCATCAGCTTGCGGACTGAGGGGTCCCAGGTTCGATTCCAGCCAAGGGCACACGCCTGGGTTGCAGGCTCGATCCCCAGTAGGGGGCGTGCAGGAGGCAGCCGATCAATGATTCTCTCTCATCATTGATGTTTCCATCTCTCTCTCCTTCTCCCTTCCTCTCTGAAATCAATAAATAACTATATTAAAAAATGTGTTTTTTTTTTAAAAAAAAAAAGGGGGGTGAAAGGAACAGAGCCCTAGTGGGGCTACTTGAGGTTCCTAGCTAATAGGCCAGGAAGACTGACTTGTTCTGTCATCATTGACCCATGGCCCCTCCTGGGAGCTGTCAGAGGCCTGAGTAAATGAGGGAGCATCGTGAACAGAATCAGGAAGCTGGCAGCCTGAGACAGTTGAGCAGAGACAGAGAACTGGGGTATCTGGAAGTATTTCCTTAAATACTTAGGGAAAATTATCTAAGGAAGAGGATACAAGAGGTGAGTTAAGGGAAAATGGGAAATAAAGAGCTGGCAAATGGAAACCTGCTTTAAAATCCATTGACTGTCCATTTATTCCCAATGAGCCCCATGCAGATCCCAAATGTCTGGTTACCAAAGCGGTTTTCTTCACCCATCTTTCTTCATGTTTTTCTTTTCTTTTTTTAAGGTCCTTATATAAATGATAGCATTCAATGTTGTTTGAGTCTTATATATGCTAGAGAATGGATAGTTATTGCCCTGAAAGACATCTTACCAACTAATTCTAGCACTAGGATTTCATCTAAGAAAAAATTCAGAGATGTACACAAAATTGTACAAGCAATAGACAGAAATGTTTATTATAATGTTATTTATAATTAGAAAATGTAGGCAAAACCTAAGTATATGTCAATAGCAAATTTTACAAGTATAAATCCAGAAGATTGATTATTATGCAATCAGCAAAATTATATTTTAATGACATGGAAAATTACTCTAATGAACAAATAGGTAAGTAAATAAACAAAACAATAGGCAAAAAATTAACAAAAAGACAAAATAAAAAGTATGTTATATTAAAATATAGTACCATTATATATTATGTAAAAATATTGCCAGTGAAATAGGGTAATAATAGTTTATTTCTTTTATGCTTCTCTATAGTCTATATTATTGTTTTATACTATAACTAGAGGCCCGGTGCACAGATTCATGCACCAGTGGGGTCCCTCGGCCTGGCCTACAGGGATGGGGCCAAAACCAGCTCTCTCACATCCCCTGAGGGGTCCCAGATTGCGAGAAGGTGGTTCTCGGGTGATGCACCCCAGAATGGGGCTCCCTCCTCTCTGGTTCCGGGTGCATCACCAGAGAACCGCAGCTACCAAGTCACCGCAGCTCAGCAGCTCCTGCATTGAGCGTCTGCCCCCTGATGGTCAGTGCATGTCATAGCTACTGGTTGAAGTGTCTGCCCCGTGGTGGTCATTGTGTGTCATAGCTACTGGTCGGATGGTCAGACGGTTGGACGGTCACTTAGGCTTTTAAGTATATAGATTAGATACTTTGTATATCTTACATATAAGTTTTATATATTCCATATGTATCATTTTACTTTAAAAATAAAGTAGAAAGAAGAAAGATCTTGTGATGATGCCTTTTCCAATAGAAATCACCAAAAGTGACGAACAATGTTGTCTCATTTAAATTGCCAAACCTCTCAAGGCACACGCCCATTTACCTATAAAAGAAAGTTTCTCATCTCAAGGCATTTCACCTCCTTAGGAGTCGAATGGCTGTCAGCAGAAGGGAGCAGGAGAATGCTGCTTGGCTCAGGGAGAAGAGGATCCTTCCTCACTCGGCAGGAGCAGCGACGTGAGTCCCTGTGTTTGATTTGTTCTCTCCCTGAGAGCACTGCTCCACGCCGGCCCAGTGTTGACACTGTGCTCATTAGTTCTGGTGCTCATTCTCTGCTTTGTTCCAAATGTCCCAAGTGCCTGCACAGATAAAGCACTTGTCATTTGGGAGGCAGGTTAGGGGGTGATTCAAAGTCTGTGATCTGACTATCCTCTTGGCTCTCGGGGAGCCTGAAACTAAACAAAAGCCCGCTCAGGCCAGAGAAGACAGACCTGCCCCAGCAATGACCTCAATGATGAGTCCCACTAAGGGGAGGTGGGTCTCGGTGCCTGGTTTTTGACTTGCAGTGGTCCTCTATCGCTGTGTCCCCTTTTTGTATGGAGGGCACTGCAGCCTCTGGGAAGGGGAAGGAGCCCATCCGGAGTCATGGTGAGGTCATGGCCCCAGGGCTGGAAGGCCAGCCTGAGTATCCCAGTCCCTGGTTTTGCTCTCTCAGAGATACTGGTTTCCAAAAAGACTCACTGCCAAGTTCTTAAATGAATTATTTAGAGAAGCCGGAATACAGGCTAGAGTTGGCTCCTGTAGATGAGGAAATCCAAGAGAACAGAGTCGGCCTCAGAGGAAACTGAGTCCCGCGAACCTACCTTATTCCCATTCTTGGCCTCCCACTGTCCCTGCATTTTGGTCTGAAGAAGGTGTGCAATGAACAGAAGGGTGTTGCAGAGGAAAAAGGCTGCACCCCGCCCCCAACCCCATGAGCATTTCACAGAGAATTAGTGCCTTGCGGGGATCAGTACATTCGAAAGTCTGATTCTCCATCTGGTGGCCTTGGGAATTCAACCTGGGCTCTGGAAACCACCTGACTTACTTTAACCAACTGAAAAGAACATGGTGGGCCCTGATGTTCCGTTATAAAGAGAAACACAGATATGAAGTAGACCTTATGACCACTGAGCCCCATGTCCCTTCCCTACAGAAAGCACACACAGGGAGCCACAATTTGAGAGGCTTGCTTGGTGAGCTGGGGTGCAGAGCAGTTGAATCATCATAAGGGTCACATTATAGAAGACCCCCTCTTCCACCAGGGTAGACCAGACGTCTGCACAGACCCGCTCTTCTCTGGGAGCTGTGCCTCTGGGAGTTCCACTGAGTAACTGTTAGGTCTTGGCCCAGCACCTGTGAGGGGGACCTTTTAATTCTTCCTTATGTTTGTTTTACACTTTAATTCTCAGATGCAGTCTTATTTCTAGGTTTTAGAGATACACCACATCATTGCTCCTACGTACTGCCTGCACTTCTAAACCCAACTAACACAAAAACTGATCCTTCAGATGCTGGCCTGTAATGCTTCAATCTGGGTCCTACTCAGAACATTTACAAGGAACAACGGCATGTTTTCTTTCTAGATCCTGAGAAGACCTCAGAGACAGAAAAAAAAATGGACGGTGTGAGATAAATGTCAGGCCATTTTACCTAAGTGTCACAATTACCCTTCAAAATATGCATTATTTCCATTTAGCCTTTAAAAGGAAGAACCTTTCCAGAGGGAGGGTGGGCATCATGGCAGAGCTGAGGATGAACCCAGCGCTGTCTGCCCCCAACTTCGCTCCATGCTCTACCGTATTACTCAGACCTCTAGCCCTGCACCCACAATGCTTCCCCAATTCCCCTCACCTCCTCAGGAATGTTTTCTTGGAATAACTGTTTCCAAAGCTAAAACATTTTTTATTTAGACAAGATTGCAGTTTGGGTAACTTTTCGTTGAGGTTTTGTTTCCTAATCGTTAAAATGGAGATGATAATTTACCTTCTTTGCACAGTTGTTGGGAGGATTAAATAAATGACTAACATGTAAGGCACTTGGGAAAAAAGCACTCCAACAATTTTAACTATTATTGTTAAAATTAGTGGGGTGTGCGTGTATGTTTACACAGGGGCATGTAGGTATAGAGTCATTTTTTCTTAAGCTACAGGACTTCTCGGAGCTTTTAGCATTTTGAATCCTGACTTGACAGGTGAGAGGATAGTGGTTTGAATCCCAAACTACTTAACCTCTGATAATTTTTCATAGACTCTGTTGATGTTCCACAGGGTACTGTTTGAAGTATCTCACAGAACATCCTTTTCTTCAGTATCCTACTAGTGGCAAATCAATATCTCTCTCTTACAATAAAATTCTTACTTAACACAAATTGGTCCGAACCATTTCCCTGTATAAGAAGGGTAGGAAAGTTATTACTAAGTTCATTTTGCCTGATTGCTGTAAATCATTGGGGTGCTGTTTCCCGTTGAGCTGGGCTGACCGAGCCTTCTTTTTCTGCCCTTTATAAAGATTTCCACAGAGTTATTTGCGAAAGACGAGTTCCAGCCCTTGGACCCTACTCAGGAGCTCATATTCCCCCCAGAACTCTTGGTAAGATGAACCGGGTGTTCTATGTGCTTGTTTAAATGTCAGTGGTTATAAACTCAGTTGCTCAAACTACCCTTTTCTTCCTGTGAAATTTGTCCAATCATGGGAATGTTTGATCAGATCAACATGCTTGTCCCTGCTCAGCTCACCAAGCCCTGCTGTTGCCCTGGACACACTCCCCAAAGCCTCAGCTGAGGCTATTTTTTAAGTGACATCATCGTATGTGTCCCTGTTGACTGTCCCAAGCCATACAGCTTTTTTTCTTTTTAATATATTCTATTGACTCTCTACAGAGAGGAAGGGAGAGGGACAGAGAGCTAGAAACATCGATCAGCTGCCTCCTGAACACTCCCCACTGGGGACGTGCCCGAAACCAAGGCACACGCCCCTGACCAGAACCGAACCCAGGACCCTTCAGTCCGCAGGCCGACGCTCTACCCACTGAGCAAAACTGGTCAGGGCCCAAGCCATACAGCTTTGCTCAACCTCTCACTTGGTCTTTTTGGCCACTCCAGTACGTTAACCCTAAGGAGGACTTTCAGCCACCCACACCCTTTCCTCATCCTCTGGCAGCATCCCTATCTGTCCTCTTGGCATCCAGTGGTGCAGTTCTACAAAATACCTAATTCTGAAGGGATTCTGGTGTATTGATCCATGCATTGAACAACTATTTATCCATTCAGCCATGTGCCAGGCACTACTCTAGGCACTGAGTATGCAGCAGGGAACAAAACTACTCAAAGACCTGGAGGAGTTTGTGATCTGGTGGGAGAGACAGACAATTAGCAAGATAAGAGATACAAGTGAGAAGGAAGAAAAATAAAACAGAAAAGAGAAATAGGATGCAAGGGGTTGCAATTTTAAATACTCAGTGAATGGAAGACTTCTCTGAGAGGCAACATTTGAAGAAAGTCCTAAAGGAAGGGAGGAACCAGCCACGAAGATACATGGGGGAAGAGCAAACCAAACAGTGGGGACAGCAAGTGTAAAGGTGTGAAAGATGGGAGAATGCCCTCCTGATGAAGGGACAGAGCAGGGACCAGAGTGTCTGGGGGAAGGGGGAGGGAAGGAGTGGGTACAGACTATACCCAACTTAGGGCTTTTACTCCCTATGAGATGAGAAGCTATCAGGGAGGCTGGACAGAGGAGGGGTATCTCCTATCAATGTTGTCACTAGATGTGAGGTCATGCTGGCTGCTGGGGTGGGAGTAGCCTGTGGAGGGGCTAGGGGAGAGAAGCAGGGAGCCCAGTCAGGTGCTGATGGGGGTGCTGGACCAGCTGCCAGGGTGCAGGTGGTGAGCAGCAAGTGGAGTCTGGAGATACTTTGGAAGAAGAGCAGACAGGATTTGCTGGTGGATGTGTTGTGGGTGTGGGACAGAGAGAGGAGACGAGGCTTTGGGCAGCTGGGAAGCAGCCATTTACGGGGAAGGAAACCTCCTGAGGAGCAGAGCGTTTTTTCTTTGTGGGGGATTCCTTTTGGGCCTTGGAAGGGGATGGAATATGAGGATCTTGGTGTGAACATGTTGAATTTGAGATGCCTATTACACATCTAAGAGAAGACATTGAGTACTCCTCAGATACATGAGTTTGGATTTTGGAGGAAAAGTCCAGGCTGAATATATTAACGTAAGAGCATTAGAATAGTTATGATTTTTAAGGCCACGATACTAAATTATGTTAAATTACTCTATACTGAAGGGTCAGTGACAGGTGCCAGTTCATATTGTCACTTGTCTCTGAAGAGCTACATGAAAACAGTGTTAAGCTAAAGGAGTAAATCTCTAGTGATGGAAATTCAGGCATTAGCCAACAGGTGTCGGGAGTATCTTTTTAGTCGAGTGGACCTCAGGACTCCTGGAATCTCCTAGAGCAGTGATGGTGAAGCTTTTGAGCTCGGCGTGTCAGCATTTTGAAAAACCCTAACTTAACTCTGGTGCCGTGTCACATATAGAAATTTTTTGATATTTGCAACCACAGTAAAACAAAGACTTATATTTTTGATATTTATTTTATATATTTAAATGCCATTTAACAAAGAAAAATCAACCAAAAAAATGAGTTCGCGTGTCACCTCTGACACGCGTGTCATAGGTTCGCCATCACTGGTCTAGGAAGAAAGAACCCTGACCTTTCGTGGAGAAAGGGTTACCTGGATCTCCCCTGGGACCCTCAAGGATCTCCTGGAGCTGAAAGTGAAGCACCCAGAAGCGCCTCTCGTCCTGGGCAACACCTCACTGGGTGAGCAAGCGCCATGGTTCTCATGCCGCCATTAATGCCAAGCTGCACTTACACCCCCACTCTGCTCTCATCTCCAGGCACTGCCTTTTCAGGAGAAAAACCTCATCCTTTAAAATAAAAATATTATCCTATATAATAAAAGGCTAATATGCAAATTGTCCCCTAGACTGGGAGTTTGGCCGAGAGTTCAACCAGGGGTTCAACCAGGGGTGGGGGTGGCTGGCCAACTGCCTGCCGCCCCTCCCCCTGACTGGCCCGCCCAGTGGGCCCCGATTGGGGTGGGCCGACTGGACCCACCTGTGCACGAATTCATGCACCGGGTCTCTAGTATGCTAATAATATATTACAAAATATACGATGACATTATATATAAATAATGTAATACTTACATATGATTATTCATATCTATAATAATAAAAGCATAATATGCTAATTAGACCGGACGTCCTTCCGGACGACCTTCTGGATGAAGCCGGGGCTGCAAAGGAAGCCCAGGTCCCAGGTGCCAGAGGGAAGCCGGTGCTGGCAACTGGGGGAAGGAAGGCCTACTCTTGCACGAATTTCGTGCATTGGGCCTCTAGTAATTATATATAAATTATAGATATATGAATTATATATGTTATAGCAGTAATATAAAAGTAGAATACAAACATTATATTAATTACATCAAATCATATCATAGCATATCATATTATAATGATCTCCAAAGTTGAAGACTCTAGGAATATATATTCAGGGTAATCCCTTGAGGTGTGGGGGGAAAAGTATTAGAGTTTTGAGGTTTTTTGTTTTTTTTTACCATTTACTCTATCTTGTTCTTTTTTATCTTATTTTTGCAAATAGTGAGTAGATATAGCAGAATTTTATTCAATATGTATTGGTATATTAACAATGCACACCCAGTTATCACCCACACCCAGTTTAAGAACGAGAACTTGACCAGGCCCTGTGGACCCTCTCTAACCCCTCCCCTTCTCTCCCATTACTTGCCCCTCCCCTCCCTTCCCTTCCCTTCTTCTTTGAGGCACTCATCAGCCGGAATGTGGTGCTGGTCAGTCCCTTCCATGTTTTTACAGGTTTACCACATAAACTTCAATCCCTAAGCAAGATGTCATTTAGTTTTATGTACTTTTTGAACTTCATATAATTACATTGACACGGTATTATGCTTCTGCAGTTTGCTTTGTTCATTGAACATTCTTGAGCTGAGATTCACCCACATTGTTGCGTGTAACTGTGCTAGATTTCATGGTATGACTGTGGCACAATTGACTCATTCATTCTATTGTTGAAGGACATGGAGTGCTTTCCAACAATAGCTTTGAATATTACAGATATTCTAATATATGTCTCCTGGTGCCCACATGCAAGAGTTTTCTAAAAACCTCTCATCCATTTTACTTCCCATTTTTATATAACCATGCAGTGAGTATATAAATAAAAACATATACTGGGAGCATATGTGCTATAAATTTACTTGGCTGGGTATATGCCCACTGCTTTCACATCTATATACATGTATTGTCAATTTTTAAATTAGTATCTGAACATTTTTATGAAAAACTTCCAATGCCCAAAAAAAGTCATTTTCCCTTTCCTAACTCTCTCTATAATATATTTATTCACTTTTCAGGACCTGCAATGAAATCTCAAGGACATGTTCACCCAATTCTCCTCTCTCCTGCGAGGATTTCAGAGCTGAGTATGGTGTCTACAACAAGTGAGGGTGAGTTCCTGGTGTTCTTGTAAAACATCAGTGATCCAATCCATCCCTGCACTAAACTTCCACTTGCCAAATAGTTTGGAAACTCCTCATACATTGTCTTGTCTGGCCTATTTCCAACTCTTCATCATTTTTCTGGTGTGCTGTACATCCCACCATGAAACTTTACTAACAAAACCTTTGCACAGAATACAAGGTATTCAGATGACATCATTCAATACCTTGTAGTCCCCTGCAGAACTCTTGCCTGTTAGATGCCATGGTGACCTAGAGACAATACATTTGCAGTGTCACTTGGATGGGAGGACAGCAAGAGAGAACGGCTGTTACCCAACAGTTGGTTGAATGGTCAGTTCCAGGGACTGGGAATATTTGCAGAGTGAAAGCAGGAGAAATGTTGTCTGGCACTCAAATGCTATTTTGTCTCCTGGGGACAATGGCAAGAGGCCAAGTGGGACAAAGACCCGCCTGGGCACGCACCCTGGTCCCTAAAACATCCTTAAGAGCCCACTATGTGCAGATATCATCAGGCAAGGTGGCTCTCACAGGGTAGGAAGGAAACATGCAAGACGTTGCCATCAAGATGCATAGCAATCCTTTGACAAAAGGAACTTTATTTTACTCTTTTCTGCATCCCCCCCCCCCCAAGAGGTTCTAGCCTATACGTACATGCATCTGAATACTGTCCACGCATATAAGTGCTCAGTCATTGACTTTATGGGGGGAAAACACACACACAAATGAATGAATTGGTCAGGAACTTGAACTTGGGATGCAGAGGAAATGATAACTTCCTGAACTTCAGCAGCAAGGAGGTTGGCTGAACTGGAAGCAGGCCACTGTGTGTTTGTGGGGGTCAGTGGTGAGCGGTGGAGGGGACCTGCCTTGGCTGTATCACCTCCATCCAGGAGGCCTAGCTTCCTGGCCTCTAACCACTGTCAGCCAAGCTTAGACTGTGCAGCAGACCAGCAAGCCCACCTTCCCCAGCCTCACCCCAACCATGTGCAAGGGAAGGGACCCTTCCTGGTTTTGCTCAGCACCAGGGCTTCCCAGCGTCAGCCTCGGACGACTCAGGCAGCCTCGGACGACTCAGGCAGCACGCCTGCATGCCACTCGGAAAGGGAGAGGAAGGGAACCAGTCGCCACCCTGACGCTGGCTTTGTTTTTTTCCGGATATTGGTTTTAAGCTGTTTATTAAGAAACCAGACTCAGAGGGAACCTTTGACCCACCCCCCTTTCCTGCCCAAGAGATTCAGACAGAGAAAGAAGAGCTTAGGAGGTCGCCTTGGCCTGAATTAACTGTGGTAAATAGAGGTCTTCAGACAGCGGCCTGGTCACCAGATACCTGCTGTGTCCATTTTTCTCCTGTCATGAGTGTTCAGCTCTCCCTCAACCACCTGTAAATCGCCCATTCTCACTTCTGAAATCTAACACCTCATTCTCCTCCTTTTCTCCTCTGTCCACATGTCTTATATACCCCATGGAGCCTCGCCATCTTTGGAATTTCTTGCCTATGTGAATTCTCCCTATGCATATATTAAAACTTGATTTTCTCCTATTAATCTGTTAATTTAATTATTAGCCCAGCCTAGGGAAAGTTAGAAGATGGGAGGAAAAGCATTCAATTTTTTTAGCTCTCACAGAAAGTGGAGGAAGAGAAAATAGTAAAGTGGGTGGGTTGGGAGTTTAGACAACTAATTTAAGCACAAGGTTCAGATGGAAAGCCCTTTCCTAATCTTCACCCCAGGCACCCACATTTTCCCAACTGCTCTTTAGCACCACAACCCTGACCCCAAACAGATCTTAGAATAAGTACCTGAAAAGAAGCTGCTGTTTGGAAAAAGGGAGAAGCTTTCCCGCATCCTTCCTATCACCGAGCCCCTTATACCTGCCCCTAAGGGGGCTCTTCAGGGCACAACTTGCAATCCTCAGTGTAACTCCAGGCCCTCGTTTGATAGATGAGGAAAGTGCACTTGACCAAGGTCTCTAAACTGGCTGGTGGCCAAGCCACAGTCTCCTGCTTCCAAATCAGAGCTCCTTTGTTCCTGCCGTTCTCCTCCCTCAAGGCCCACCCCAAGGCCTGTGCAGTTGGCTATTGGAACGGACCGGACCACTCAGTTTGGATCCTGTCCGTAAATTAGAACCAGATTCTGCAATCTGAGAAACAAACCCACGCCTTCCTAGGGGCCTCTTAAAATTAAAGTGTGAGTGCCCTCTGGTGGCCTCCAGGGATGTTTCCCAGGATTCTCAACCTTTTCCTAAGGCCCAAGAGTGAAGGACACGGGTCGGGGGCAGGAGTAGTCTGGAGCCACATGTGCCCCCCCCAACCCCACCAGCATCCCAGAAAATAAATTCCTGTGATGGCATATGTTTGCTCCAATGTTTCATGCTAACCTATATCATGTGCATGTTTCGCTCACTATACCTTTTCCCCCTCAAAATCTTTAGCACAGTAAGTGCTCCACAAAGTCACCGCATCTTTATCCCATAGACGCAGGAACTCCGAGAAGCATGAGTTAAAACAA
>NW_005364097.1:0-513 GCF_000412655.1 Myotis brandtii
TGAAATTTGTGCACGAGGGGAGGGTTTCCCTCAGCCCGTCCTGCAACGTCTCCAATCTGGGGTTCCTCGGGAGATGTCTGACTGCTCGCCCACAATTGGCCACCCTGTTGTTTTTTTAATATATTTTATTGATTTTTTTACAGAGAGGAAGGGAGAGGGATAGAGAGTTAGATACATCGATGAGAAAGACACATCAATCAGCTGCCTTCTGCACACCCTCTACTGGGAATGTGCCTGCACCCAAGGTACATACCCTTAACCAGAATCGAAACTGGGACCCTTGAGTCCTCAGGCTGACGCTCTATCCACTGAGCCAAACCGGTTAGGGGAAGATCATGTTTATTTCAGGGAGGAAGGGAGAGTTAGAGAGAGATAGAAACTTCAGCTGGGCATTAGTTGATTTTTTTGTATGTGCCAAGACCAGAGATCAAACCTACAACATTGGCATATCGGTACTATCATCTAAGCAACTGGGTTACCTGGGGAGGCAGATTGGATTCTTTCATTTAGTTC
>NW_005364098.1:0-803 GCF_000412655.1 Myotis brandtii
TGCACAATATAGCCTGGTCAACTAGAGGCATGATGTTGAGCCTATAGTCCTCTAGAACTTATCTTGTATAACTAAAACTCTGTACCCATTGAGCCACAACCCCTCTTTATATTATTTGTGTGTGTGTGTGTGTGTGTGTGTGTGTGTGTGTGCACCTTATGGGTTTTCTGCCCCTTTCCAAATTTGAGAGACAGGGATCACCTTCCTTCACATGTTTCCCTTTACCTGGGTCACCTGGCTTCCTCTCAATCAAATGAAATGTCTTCCCTTTATTATAGGACACTCATTGACTGTTCAGATTCATAAAAAAACACACACATTAAAATCACTTGGGCTTATTTCTGACCCTTTCTAAGTTGGATTCATGTTAAACAACTGTTACAAGAGCAGACACTATGGAAAAGTGGCCCAAAAGCTTACCTAACGACGACTATCTGCTTCCCATTGCTATAAAACTCTATCTGGTTCAAGGCAAATGTGGCAGAAACAAATGGAGAGGGAGGGCAGGACCTGGGCTGAGATTTCTCATACTGGGGTCTGGTTTATGGCCTAGTGTCAATGAGAGGCTGACAGAGATGGCTTATTTGTGGCTCCCTGTCACTTCCTTCTCCATGCCCTTAGCATTCTAACTGCTATGATGATGACAGCATTAGGCAAAAGTCACTGCTATATACACGGATAACCTCTACAAAACAGGGACGAGTCTGTTGGTCCACAACCAACTCTCCAGCTTTATAGAGAGAGTACAAGAACCAGGGTGACTTTGGGGGCACAGTGACCTCACAAGTGTACCACACAGAAAG
>NW_005364099.1:0-740 GCF_000412655.1 Myotis brandtii
CAGCATCGCGGGTGGCTGTGCTGGTCCATGAGGGCCTTATCCTGCCCCGTCAGTTGGTCATGGGGCGCCCCCAGGCACACGGGTTCCTGCATCAGGGCCTCCTGAACTGCAGTCAGCTGCTCCTGCTACTCCCCCAGCTCTTCAAGCTTCCGCTCCTCGGCCCCCTGCTGGTTCTCGAGGCCCAGAATAGAAGGTTCCTCCTGCCCCAGAGTGAAAAGGTGAGGATGCCTCACTGGGTGCAGGCTCCGGGGAGTCACAGATTCTGCATCCCTGTACCCCCACAGGCAGTGACGGGCCAAGAGCAGGGCATTTGCAGGCCCCAAAAGAGCAGGGACCCTCAGGGCAGGCAACACCCAGCCATGCTGAGTGTGGTTGTTCCAGGAATTAAGGAACTGTGCTGGGCCAGGCCCAGGGCAAGAATGGACCATCACATGGTGCTACATTGCGTCCTGTGCCCTCTCCACACACGGGACCTTTAGGGGCAAATGATGCCTGTTCTCTGGATCACTTGGTTACACTTTCTACTTTTAAAAGCCTGTTGAAAAGAAAAAGGGGAAGTAGCCCTAGCTGGTTTGGCTCACTGGATAGAGCATTAGCCTGTGGATTGAAGGGTCCTGGGTTTGATTCCAGGCAAGGGCACATGCCCAGGTTGCCTGCTCAGTCCCCAGTGTGGGGGGGAATGGACGCAGCCAATCAATGACTCTCATTGCCATTTCTATTTCTCTCTTCCCTCTACCTCT
>NW_005364100.1:0-541 GCF_000412655.1 Myotis brandtii
ATAATTTGTTTTAATGCGTAGTTTTGGTTTGGAGATTGGTACTTATTGATGATCTCTTGATAAATATGCAGCTCAGGACGTAATATGTAACCTACTTAAATAAGTTAAGTGAATACATTATAAATAAAAAATGAAGTAATTAAATAAACACTGTTCATAATTTATTTTGAAACAAAATAGAACTCATTCTATTTCTAGAAACTTCCCCTGAAAAGATTTTCCAATACTTTTCAATATTTTCCTTGCCTTCACTTTTTTTTTTTTCCACTTCTCTGCTTTCTAATAATTCCTAAGATTTGGAAAGTAAATAAATTGAGTCTCTCATGCTAAATCTGATGCATTCTGGAAAGTGCCCATCAGCTGGGGAAGCAAGGCCATGGCCCGCGCTGTCTGTCGCAGGAGAGGACGTGGCGAGTGGGGACACTGTGCTGCGCATGCGCGGGACTCTCCCCACGTGGCCCTGGCCTTCGTGACTGTGTACTCCCCCGTAGCTGGTCCCTGTCGTCCCTGTGGGTGCTCACCCAGAGTGTAGCAGCTATTT
>NW_005364101.1:0-18363 GCF_000412655.1 Myotis brandtii
CAACCCTAATTGAGAAGGAGATGCTGGATGATTTGGTAAAAATCGCTCATCCTCGGGAAAACACACAACTGTTTTCCCAAGAGGCTGAGAAATGGAGTGAAGGAGCCTGGGAAATGAGAGGAGAAGAGGAGCAAACATGCGTGAAAATCCAAATGAATGAATGAATGTGATGTTGTATCATTGAGAGAGCCAATGAAATGCTCTGCTCAGTACAACACCTGGTCTCATGGTCCTCATTGGACGACTTTCTCCCTTGAGTGTGGGGTGGGGGTGTCATGCTTTGCTGTTTCTTCATGTCTAGTGTCCTGGACATTACGAATAATAGGATACACATCCTGGGATTCTGTTATGTCCCTTCAAATTTGTTATGTTCCTTTTATTTCAGTAGGCAGTTAACTTCGCTGGATCACAGTCCAAACTGTCTCCCCCAGAGGGAAATCTTTTTCAGTCATTTTCCCTCAGCTGGGTTGCCTGGGCTTTGTCTTGTACGTGCATACTTTGAGGTTCAGACAGAGACTTGGGCAGAGTGTATATGCAGAATTTGGAGTTCCCCTTATTGAATCTCTCCTGTTCCGGTATTTCTCCCCTACTTCCAGCTGCTGTGCACCTAACCTCTGTTCTCTCTCTCTTCAAACCTGTCCCAGGTTTAGCCACCTTCCCTGGGACTGACTACAACCTGTCCGGAGCCAAAGCCTTATAAAGAGAAACCTCCCCCTCCCATTTTCTACTTTCGAGGGTACACTCTCCTTTCATAGTTGCCTGATTTTAGTTACTCTCCACCGATTTCAGGTAGATTTTTATGTTTTGTCTAGAGTCTCCAGTTGCTTTATTTTTATGGGAAGGTTGGTCTCATATGAGCTACTCTTCCATTACCAGAATGAGAACATCCCAGCGCCCATGAAACTTCCAGTGTAGGAACAGGGGCCCATGATGTGTGAATGTATATAGTGGTCACATGCTATAGAAACTTGTGAATTACACTCCCACCATCTATATATATCAAGAGCCAGGGTCGTAACATCCACAACAACCAGAGGCTCAACCAAGCGCAGCAGGCGAGCAGGCTGAACTGCTGACCTCTTGGAGAGGGGCGGGGGCTAATCAGCAGTGGCAGTGGCTGCTGGCGAGGCCAGGAGAAAGAAGCAGGGTGATCAGATCCTGCTTCTCTCTCCTGGCCTCGCCAGCAGCCAAGCCTCTCTCTCCCTCCCAGAGGTGAGAAGTTCAGCCCACTGGTCAGCAGCCTCCCCAGGCTGCTGATCAGCCCCACCTCTATGATCAGGCCTCGAGATAGGCCCAGAGATGTGGACTGGCATAGAAACCGACCAATCAGAACCAAATCTGGGTGAACTGCAGAAGCAAAACCTAAGGTGGGGGCTGAGGAGGGGTTTAAGGGCAACAGCTGTTTGGTGTAAGGTGTAAGAAAGTGGTTCAATTTTTTAATGACTGTTTTGGCAGTATAGTGCATATGGCTTGCTATCAGTCCAGATATAGGGATTATGTGTTTTTGTCTGCCAAGAGCATCAAATTATTTAATTAGCTAATATGTTCTCTGTCACTTCCGTCACACACGAAGCACTGAAGTACACGGTGAACAGAACCAGACACAGCCCTCCCCCTCACAGGATGCTGGGTCCCTGGAGACACGGGATGGAGGGAAAGACTAAGATGTTAACCCAGCGGTTCTCAACCTGTGGGTCGCGACCCCTTTGGCGGTCCAACGACCCTTTCACAGGGGTCGCCTAAGACCATCCTGCATATCAGATTTTTACATTATAATTCATAACAGTAGCAAAATTACAGTTATGAAGTAGCAACAAAAATAATTTTATGGTTGGGGGTCACCACAACATGAGGAACTGTATTAAAGGGTCGCGGCATTAGGAAGGTTGAGAACCACTAGTAATCCTATCCTATATAATCTATCTATACTAATAAAAGGGTAATATGCTAATTAGACCAGATCGACCAGCCATCTTTCAGATGTCTGACTTCCTTCTGGACAAAGCCATGGTGGTGGGGGCCGAGGCAGAAGAGGGCAGTTGGGGGCAAGATCAGGCCAGCAGGGTAGGACAGTTGGGGACAAGACCAGGCTTGCAGGGGAGGGCAGTTAGGGGCAATCAGACAGGCAGAGGCAGTTAGGGGCGATCAGGCCAGTAGGGAGAGCAGTTAGGGGCGAGGTCAGTCCAGCAGGGGAGGGCAGTTATGGGTGATTAGGCAGGCAGGCAGAGGCAGTTAGGGATGATCAGGCAGGCAGGCAGAGAGGTTAGGGGTGATCAGGCAGGCAGGGGGGCAAGGTAGGGGCAATCAGGATGGCAGGGGGGCAAGGTAGGGGCAATCAGGTGGGCAGGCAGAGGGGTTAGGGGCAATCAGGCAGGCAGGCAGGCAAGTGGTTAGGAACCAGTCATCCCGGATTGTGAGAGGGATGTCTGACTGCCGATTTAGGCCTGATCCCTGTGGGCCAAGCTGAGGAACTCCCCCTCCATGCACAAATTTCGTGCACCAGGCCTCTAGTCCTATATAATAAAAGGGTAATATGCAAATAGACCAAACGGCAGAACAACCGAACAACCAATCAAAGCATAATATGCTAATGATATGCTAAGGTGCTATGAAGTGCACTGACCACCAGGGGGCAGACAGTCAACTGGTCGACCAGTTGCTATGACATGCACTGACCACCAGGGGGCAGATGCTCCGACCTGTAGGTTAGTGTGCTGCTGGGGTCTGGCCAATCGGACTGAGTGAGATGGGCTGGACACGCCCTGGGACCCTCCCGTGGTCCCTCCCCGTCCCAATCATGCACTGATGGGGTCCTTCAGCCTGGCCTGTACCCTCTCACAATCTGGGACCCCTCGGGGGATGTCAAAGAGCCGGTTTCGGCTTGATCCCACAGGCCACTCCCTTTGGGAGGGTGCCAGACACAGGGCTCATGGCTGGCAAGTGCTGCTGCAGCAGTACGAACTTCTCCTGATCCGACTCATTGGGCAAGAGCCCGCAGCAGGAACAGTGAGGTCTGGATGAGCAGGAGTGGCAGGTAAAAGCTGCAGGTGGCGTTGGACTGCAGGTTTCACCCGATCCCTGCAGGCCACCCAGAGGGACCCCACCTGTGCATGAATTCGTGCACCAGGCCTCTAGTCCCACCAATAAAAGATCTGCCTAAGTCCCAAATGTGTAGGAAAAACATTGGTGCTCTCCTTTATCTCCAATTATAGTCATGTGGAGAATGAAGTGCAATTCAAAAAAAAGGAAGAAGTCCTTTGAAATCACTATAATACATTATTGTTTTAGAGATTATTGTTTTGACCTATCAACAGAGTGATGGACAAAGAAAAAGCAGCATTCTCATGGAATGCTTTTTAAAATTCAAAGTTTATTTCCCCATAATTAGTCCATAAACCCAAGGCCACCAATGGAAGTTTGCACAAGCTTTGTCTTCTTCCCACCTATACTTCTGCCCATGGTAACATGTTTGCCTTGTTTATACTTTCCCTTGAGTCCCTTGTAACTAGATTTCCTGTATGGAAACCATTTTAGAAGAAAGAGGGTGGGGAAAGTGAGAGGGAGCAGGAAAGGGAGAGGGAGAGGGAGAGGGAGAGAGGGAGAGAGAGAGAGAGTGAGTGAGAGAGAAAAGAGGAAGAAGAAGAAAAAGAAGAAGAAGAAGAAGAAGAAGAAGAAGAAGAAGAAGAAGAAGGGGAGGAGGAGGAGGAGGAGGAGGAGAGCTGATTATTGGCTGTGGTTGTATGTGTATGTATATGATGTTGGGAACGAGATTAGAGACTTGGGAAAACCTTTGTTGGGTGAGTCAACAGTGGGGGCAGAACCTGTGCATATCTCGCTGGATGCTCATGCTGCCTGAATAATGGAATAGGATCACACAGTTCTCTTTGTCTCCAAATCATAACTTATATGTACCTAAGTATGTTCACAGAGTTAAGCCAGTAATGTTTCCTCATAAATATTAAGGGAATTCAGATTTTCATTTGCTTTCTGTAATTTTGACTTCAGTCTTTTCTCCCATATGATGATGATCTGCACTTGTAGCAGGAGGTAGTTCTTACTTATGGAGCAGCACTAACCACCTTCCAACCCTCTCTCAACCTGAGGGAAACTGACAGACCAATCTAGCACTGACATCTGGAAGGAAGGGGAGTTTCACACCAGGGTGGGTTGGATCTGCTGTCTGATGAATACTTTCATGTAAGTCAAAGTAGATTCTGAAAGAACTGCTCTTTTCTGTGCAAAATGTTTGTTTTGTTGTTTTGTGATAGACAAAACCCTTTGCTTTTCCCAAATAAAGCAAGCTGCTTCTTCTAATTCACTAATGATTATCTGTGGTTTCATCTCCTTTTGAGTCCAAAGAATAGACTGTTGGTCAAAGGGAGTTGTTCCAAGCAGAGAGCTTTGTACATAATCCTTGTCAATAAATGTTAGTAATTATGGTGACAGAGAGTTGTCTACACATTTCAGAGGCAAAGAGGCAAAAATTAGTTACCAATACAGTGGTACATCAGTGGCCTCATTTGGTAATTAAAGGTATTGAAAATCATGACAAATTACTTTTTCAAAGGGTGTGGTTCCCTCCCCCTACTGGGTTTCAAGTCAGCAATTTTAATTTCCTCATACTTGAACTTTTTCTGCATATATGAGAAACGACCGTGGTATTAATCCATTTAGATATGAAAATGAAAAACTTGAACATTATTAGGTTAAAAAGATAATTTATAAACTATCCTAAGTAGGTGGTAACTTCTATAAATCCAAGGAATTAAAATAACATTTTCTGCAAAAAGATGTAAAAGTTCTTATTTTCATTTTCATGGAATCACAGAAATCAGGAAAGCATAAAATTGTTTATAGAACGTCAATGTCAGTGAAGGACAATATGTTACAAAGAGTCAGAGCTAGTGATGTTTTGCAAATTCACCTTTTAGAGACACTTGGCAGAAACTGAAAAATCAAGCCCACTTTCCTTTTTCTACTTCATTAAAGTGGTGAAAGCATATTTTTGTCGTGGGAAACAATTTAAAAGTATAAAACGATGTGTACACTGGAAATAAAAGCAGTGCATAAAAGGCGATTTTTTTCCTCATTATAACACTTAAAAACCACATTATGGATATAGAATTACTAGCTACTAATAAAATGGTTTACATTTTGGAATGAACTCTCTACTTATTTGTGTTAATACATCTTCCTCATTATGAGAAGTTGATTCCCCATAAACCATAAATAAAATTTACCCTACAAAAATAGAATATTTCTAACAAGTATATGTCGAACTGAAAAAGTCTAAAGGTAGAAATAGGACCAAATATAATTTTTTTTTTTAAAAAAAACCATATTTTATACTGGTTTTAAATATTTCAAATATATTACTTTGCATGGTATTTCATAATTATTCTATGCAATAAAGGGGCAGATATATTCATTCAGATAAATAACTGAACTTTAGAAAAGCGATTCCCTCAAGTGATTCGCACAGGAAGAAGTAGGATTAACATTTGGAATTCAAGATCCAATTTTTGGCGCTCTTCTATGGAAGCACTTTATCTATTGCTTAGATTCCCTTATGTGCATGCCTGCCTCTTGCAGAGAACTCCTTGCACCAGGAATCTCCAGCGTGAGTTCCAGGTGCTTAGCACACCTCCCTGCTCACAGGAAGCGTTCACTGTATGCTCACTGAATTAGAATGGGATGGAGTAAATTGATGAGCTGAGGCTTATAAGAGAAAAGAACACTGGTTTTTCATACTAGAAAACTATACACCCATCATAATACATATTAATTCAAATTTGCATTGGTGGGAAACTTCCATTATAAATATTCACATGGCCCTTGGTTGCACCAATGCACCCTAATACACCCAACATTTGCTCACCAAGCCTTCACTGTAGCTGCATGTTGCAGATTATTGGCAATGGATACTTTCTGAGCCCGCCATCTTTCATTATCCCCCCTTTGGTGGACTGCCTGTCCAAGTTGTAACCCCATCAGAAAATCTCTCCTCTGCTTATATACTAGTACTGTAACTCATCTTTTGTTAGTGGGAAAACCAATCTATTATCTTTCATGCACATAGGGTAATGTATTGCATCATTTCTCTTCCTTGTAAAATGACCCCACCAAAGCCACTGTAACTTCCGTAACTAATACCATCTTAGGACGACATGAAATGAGATGGTACAGAATTCAAGTGTGCTACAGGATAAAAGCAAGAATTGCTGCAGACCAGGGACATCAGGGAAGGGAAAGGTTTTGTAGGACATCTTTTCCTGCTCATGACTCTCTTTCCAGCTCTAAACTGGGCATGTGCCACACTACTGGGGATGATTGCTCTAATAATTCATCACAAAAGACTTCTTTTCACTTGACCTCCTTTTTACCCATTTTTAATTCTTTTGTTTAAAATAAATGTATTGGGGTGACATTGGTTAATAAAATTATATAGGTTTCAAGTATACATTTCTAAGATACATTCTCTCTATATTGAATTGTGAGCCCACCACCCAAAGCCAAATCTTTTGTCACCATGTATTTGACCCCCTTTACTCTTTACTACGCCCCCACCTTGACAACCTCCTATTGATTGACCCAATTTCATTTGACTCTCTTTGGCTCCCTATTCCATGGCATTGCTATTGTGTCCACCACAAGTTACTCATTCAGTTGAACTTGTTGATTGATGGGACAAAATGACTGTGCTATGGCATGTTTGCTACTAACAAAGTGCCTGGCATAGAGTAAGTACACAATACATGTTTAGATGAAAATCCATCACACTGTTAACTGAATGGCCTCACTGGTCACTTTTCATTGCTTTATTATCAATTTAATCATTCAGCCAATAGATAGCCTTATGTAATGAAGAAACAGTTAATGTAGTTACTATAAGTAGATATGATTTGGAAGCGAATTATGGTAATTGGGATATATATCACCTCAAATATATATACACGCACACACACACACAAACATATTGTCATATACAGAGTTTGAAGTCTGTTACAAGAGCTATATTTTGGTATAACAATTCTTCATTTTTAGTTTAAATAAGGTTATATAAAGTATTTGTCCTAAGGATTAAACACTACCCAACCATTTTTCTGTGTCTCTTTTATTGATTAATTGTCGTATTGATTCATTGCTTGCTACATTTAAAACAAAAGGCAAAAAGTGGACCAGGCTTTAGAAAATGCCATGTAGGGAACAATCTACTACAACCAGGAAATGCTTAATGCCTGTTTTATTTCTTCTATTATTAAAGCCTAAAATATGTTGAGTGGTTAATTTCATAAAAACCTTATCTGTACATCATGGCATAGTCACACAATGGAAAAACTATAAAACAAGGAAAATGAACTATCTACAACTACTCTCAACATCATGAATCTCAAACTTGATGTTGCATGAAAGAAGACAGACAGAGGGTACATATTCTATGATACTTTTAATGGAAAATACTAAAATTGGCAAAACTAATATGTGCCATTAAAACTAAGAGTATTTGTTTCCTTAAAGGGGAAAGATTTGTAATAGAGAGAAAGCAGGAGGGTGGCCTCCATAATGCTGATCAGATTCTGTTTCTTTTTTTTTTAATCCTCACCCCAGGATATTTTTTTTCATTGATTTTTAGAGAGAGTGGAAGGGAAGGGGAGAGACACAATGAGAGAAGCATTGATGTGAGAGAGACACATCGATTGATTGCCTCCCACATGCACCCTGACCTGGGGCTGGGGTTTGAGCCTGCAACCAAGGTACATGCCCTTGACCTAAGTCACTCTAACCACTGGCTAGGGCAAGCTCTGTTTCTTGATCTGGCTGCTATTCTCAGTGTGTTCAGTTTGTGAAAAATCACAGAAATGTATAGTTAAGATATATTCACTTACCTCTTATTTTCATAAAACATTTAAAAATTAGGTTAATATTTGCCTCTTAGGGTTAACATGAGGGCTGTGTCAAATGCATTTATGAAAGCGCTAACCAGACACTGAATTCAATAAACAATTAATAAACATAACTTCCTACCATGTTTAATACCTACACCCTCAAATATCTTACAAATAAGATCTTTGCATAATCTGTATCATATCTATTTTAATGCATACTATACGGAGGCAATGTACTAATATATTTCCGAACATATGTGCTCTGTATTAATCTATCCTGCAGACATCTATCACAAACAACAAATGGTACCCAAGTAGAACTGCTTTGCCAGGTTGCTATCCATGAGTTGTTCCTTGCTGAAAATGTGTGTACACATAGCAACTGTATAATAGTACCCATCATACACTAAAAATGAGTGAACAGCAGTAAAATGGAGCTCATAAGAGAACAAAAGCAAACTACAATCAGAGCAGAAAAATATCTTTTATTTTTTCAATTGGTAGGAAAAATATTGCTGAAATTGTGATTTGGCAGTCTATCTCAAAGAAAATAATGAGAAATGACTTCCTGCATAATCAATTAACTGATCAGGGCCCAATGGATATAAACATTGTGTTGAGGAGTTCTTTCTAGCTACTGGACCGAAAAGAGTGTGTTGAGAATTAATATAATCCCTAGCTTCTCTGTGCATTTCCTATAAATTGCCTTAAATTAAAGACTGGTTAATTTTTAAAGAGCAGAATCATACATGACTACTTTTATTTGCCAAGTTTTTGTCTACTTGGCATCAGTTGTTTATTCTAGTTTGCTTTCTAATGTAGCCACACCTTCCTTATCTCATTACATTTCATTTATTGCCCGGTCTATCACATTGAAGTTAAAGGATGGTCATGGATGGACTGAATTTTACAATGAAAGCATTATACAATGGAACTAAGCATTCCTAGTAATTGTTATGATGAATATGTATTGTATGCTTGAACTTCCATGTCTTCATAAGATATTCCTATGGAAAAATACTTTACGGTTCCTGGAATTGCTTCGCATTTACTTTTTTATCAATGCAAATAACTATATTAAGGTTTGAAGATCAATGTTGAGCCTGCTTTCTAAAATCTTAAATAACCAACTTTCCCCTAGGGAAAGCAAAAACAGAGAATCTTAGAAGCCTGTTGTAATTGATTTTTCTTAGAACTGCAAAAATGTTTGTGAAGCAGCAAGAGAAACAAAGGGAAAAAATCTAAAGCAATTTGATATGACATTCCAGTAGATGGACTTGTTTATCTGGAGACAAAATGCCAACTGCAAAAGCCATCTTAACTAACTTTCGGACAGCACTTCCCCCACAGCAATAATACAATCCCCCACATGCATAAAATGAAAAACAATCCTACTGAGTTCAACACAGAAATGGGAAAGAAATGCTGATTCTGATGAAATATATGGGACCCTAATGTATTGCTACTAGTTTTCATGACCCTCACACACTAGCCTTTCTCACTTATAAGCAAGCAACAGAAGATATTTATTGAAAGATATCACTCAGGGAATGACCACTTGGGAGTCTGTGGCGGCAGCATCAACAAGGGGCTGTGATAATCTTGGGCAATGTCAACTCTTACATATACAGCTGACCCTGAACAACACGGGTTTGAAATGTGCAGGTCCGCTTCTATACAGATTTTTTTTTTTCGATAAATACACTTGGTCCTTCCTATCTGCAGATTTTGCATCTACGGATTTAACCAACCATGAATCAAAAATACTGTTTCAATTCGTGGTTGGTTGAATCTGCCAGTGTGAAGGACTGACTGCAGTTAAGTTTTGGAGGAGTCAAAAGCTATTCACAGATTTTGCCTGAGCGGGGAGCGTTATGGACCCCTAATCCCTGCATCATTCAAGGGTCAGCTATTGTAAAAACGTTTCCTGCGCCAGGAGGAATAATAGGACAGCCAGCTCACTGCAGGTAAAAAGTGTAGATGCTGATTAAGTGCCTTACTTGCAGAGCCTCATTTAACCATTAGATTCTGCAGGGGAAGAAAATGTGTGCAAATAATCAGAGGATCAAGATCTTGAATTATTTTTGTCCCCTCCTCCTTGGTGCTACTGGTATAATTCTAGCTTTTACTAGTAAGTGAATCCTACAATTCAAATTTAATTCTTAAATTAAGAGGCACTATTTAAAGTGTTTTATTTTAGATCCATCTAGAGAAGAGTCCTCTAACAGCTTATCTAACAAGGGGCTGATTATTATACTAGTTTATATGACACAAACACCCTTTGAGCAACAGACACTACTCCTCGCGTTGCTATGTGCATTATCCTCAGGACTTATCTTCATTAAGATTTTTACCTAATGGCCTGAGGAGGGTTGCAGTGTCTGGACTTCCTGGAAGAGTCCACACTCTGGCTAGCTAAGTACAGAATCCTCATATTTATTCTTCCTCATTGTCTCATGTTCATGTGTCATTTTAAAAGACATTCACACAATGATGAGGCTGTAAACCTCCTATCCAGATGGTAGATCCCTCTTTGAAGAAATATTTGCAAGGTCCCTGCCCAACTGACAACCATTTATTCCTTCCTAATATGCTTGCTTGCTGCCATAGAGCAATGGGAGATATCTAATTTGGGCAGTATAAACTTGGCAATTCATGTATAATTGTCAGCTTATTGAGCCAAGGGTATTTTCATTTTTATGACTAAAATCACGTTTATAATCTTGCTGATGAGTTTTTCTGGTACCAAAATGTAAGCTCAAACAGCTTCCATATCCATCGGTCATTATTCTCAGCTGGAAATTATGTTTTTTTCATATGCAACATGAACAAGAAACAACTGAACCAATGGATAAGCAACTCCCACACTGTGATTTTCCTTTATATTGAAAAAATATATTTATATTTAGAAAAGTACACAAATCATAAGTGAATTTCCACAAAGTGAGCATGTATATGGAAGCACCAGTCCTCTCAAGATACAGACTATTGCCCTGGCCAGTTTGGCTCAGTGGAGAGAGTGTCGGGCTGCGGACTGAAGGATCCCAGGTTCAATTCCAGTCGGAGGCACATACCTGGGTTGCTGGCTCGGTCCAATGTACAGGAGGTGGCCAATCAATGATTCCCTCTCATCATTGATGTTTCTATCTCTCTCTTTCTCTCTGAAATCAATAAAAATATTTTTTAAAAGATACAGAATATTACCTAGAAGCTTCACTTGTGCCTATTTAATCATAATCTCCCTTCCTGGTATAACCACAATTCTTACTTGTAACACCAAAAATTAGTTTCTCTGAATTTGAACTTTGTAGATAATTTTTTTTTCCAATAGGTACTCTTTTGTGTCAGGCTTCATTTACTCATCATTTTGTTAATGATATTTATCCTGGCACTTGTGAATAGTTGTAATTTATTCATTCTCACTGCCCTATAACACTATATTGTATGAATATACAATGATATATTTATTTTACTGTTGAGGAGCAATTGGATAAAATCAAGTTTGGGGCTATTACAAATAGTGCTGCTATGTACATTCTTGTCCATGTCTATCGGCATCCATGTTTTTTGGTGCACATGTCTTTTGGTCTGTCTCCTTCTTGCTGTAATTAGGGGGGAAATGAAGTAAAGTGGAAGTATCCATCTAAAAATGATAAACCCATGATTCCACTGTTATTTGGGACTTGCTATGTGACTAATTATATTTCGAACACAAACAACTCCCTCTACCACATTGAGTAACTTAGCAAAATGGCCCCAATATACTCCTGTTCTCATTTGAAAATCAAACAGATTTCAGTTAGGGTTGAGAATAAAATGTAGGATAAAATACTCAAGCTTAAAGCCATATAGAATGGCATAGCTGAAACACTCATTAAAATTACTCATAGGCAAAAGAGATGGGCATTAATTAAAATGCCTAGTCACTATAGAGTGGGTTAAGAGGGTAGCTTGACTTAGGACCAAATGGCTTCATTTTATGGCTTTGCATAAAACTTTTAAAATATTTTCAGTTAAGAAAATGAAAGGAAGATGAAAAGAACCTCCTAGAGAAACGGGTAAAATACCACAGACCTAAAGAGATCTATTATAATCCTTATGGCAGCATTTTCTATCACGTTTATGAATTTGGGCAATTTTTATCACACATGTTGTTAAGGGACAATTGAGCAGGTGCTATTTTATGAGCTACTAATTCTTTAATGATTCCCAAGTGCAGGAGCAGCACACAAGGGTCAATTATTATGAGTACAGTAGAAATTCTGTGATTGGGAAAAATGCAAAGTAACATTAATATCTCTCCCCACTGCTCCCTTGAGCAGAGTTCAGCTGTCAATTTTAGTCCTGAGGAACTTGGAGACCATCAACATGACCAGAAAGGTTTTGGATTTGTTACATCAAGGGCAGAGTGAGCTGAATATTTTAAATATAACTTTATAAATGCAGTTCCCAATTTTAATATCATAGGCATATTTAAAGATGAAAAGATTAAATATGATTCCTATAATTAAAACATACACGCACGTATATGTTAATATATTATTTTGAGATTTTAACCTTCAAATTTAAAATCACTCCTACTTTAGAGTAAGTCTTGATTCCTCAGTAGGTTTTCAGTATTTATGTGATTAAGCATGGGGGATTTTATTCAGGTGATAAGGAATGTGTGTTCTTATTGCTCATGAAAATCAGAACAACCAAAAATCCTTCTAAAATTGAAAAATAGCCCTGCCTGGGTGCTCAGTTGGTTGGAGCATCATCTTGTACAACAAAGGTTGCAGGTTTGATTCTCAGTCAGGGCACATACTTAGGTTGCATGTTTGATCCCCAGTCAGGGTGCGTACTGGAGGCAACCAATCAATGTTTCTCACATGGGTGATTCTCTCTCTCCCTTCCTCTCTCTAAACATATCCTTGGGTGAGAATTAAAAATAAAAAATAAATAAAAATTGAGCCTTAGCTGGTCTAGCTCAGTGACTAGAGAGTCGGCCCACAGACTGAAGGGTTCCAGGTTCGATTCAGCTCAAGGGCACCTACCTCGGTTGCAGGCTCAATCCTTGGCCCTGGTCAAGGGCGTGTGCAGGAGGCAACCAATCGATGTGTCTCTCTCACATTGATGTTTCTCTCTCTTTGTTTTTCCCTGTTCCTTTCACTCTCTCTAAAAATCAATGAAAAAATATCCTCTGGTGAGGATAAATAAATAAATAAATAAATAAATAAAATTGAAACAATAAATGTGAAATAGCACCATGGCTACACATTTGGCACTCGATAAAGTTAGATTCCTTCTAGCATATATTTGTATGATATTGACATATAGCCATCATTTGCCACATATGGATGGAGCCATAGAAATGGAAATAAAAGGAAGGAAATGAGGAAGAGGACTAATATTTATTGATGGCTTCTTATGTGTGAGGTAACAAACTCAGTACTTTATATGTGCTAGCTGATTTCATCCTTTCAATAATGCTGCAAGGTATTATTTATTAAGCTTTCTACAGAGTAGAAAATTGATATTCAATGAGGTTAAATAGTGTGACCAATGTCACTGCCTGGTGAATGGTGGACTCAGGAATCAGAGGCACACACCACCCTGCCCATAATCCTTTTCCACTACGTTACTTGGCCTTCTCATTCTAAAGACTGATTCTCAGTAGCTAAAATCCTTAATGTCCTGTGCGAAAGCTTGAAAGGAAAATGATCATGGCTCACTTGGCAGTGCATCAAAAGGTTCTCCAAGTTCAAGGTCATTGTGTCTCATACCAGTTTTGACACTGGCAATGTTTTTGGAGGAATCCCAAGGATATCTACCACCTTCCAGTTATGAGTCCCAGAACAATAAGGAGGGCTCAGCCAGGAGCTACAGGTCATGTCTGGTCCAAGGTCAAGCTGCCTAGAAGGGACAAGACTGCTTTAATTCATCATCTCCAGGCTGACACTGCCTCTCAATTTAGAACAGTCTCCATTTCCTTATTCCTTGCCCCCATCTTGCTGTTTTCTCTGTATCCCAGATCTCCCAACTCCATACCATCCTCTAAACTGCTGCCAGAGATCTTGAACTTTATAAAATGCAAATCTGACATGTCACTCTCTTTTAAAATACCCCTTAATCCTCCTTGGAATTTTGACAATGTTCAAACTGCTTAAATTAGCACATAAGTGTTGGGACCCTTCTTGCTTCTCTGGCCTTGCCTCTCCCCTTCTCTCCTTTTACTCTCACACATTCCTCTCTGACCATTCTGAAACAATGTGACAAGCTGCTTCATATCTCCAAGCCTTTGTTCATGCAGTTGCATCTGCCTGGACTATTCTTTCTTCCCCTTTCTTCTAAGTAAATCGAACTTTGTCTTTCATGGCTCAGCCCCAACAATAACTTATTTAGACCTAAATGTCTGAGTTGTATGTCCCACTATGGAATCATATATGACAGAATTACATTACTGATTTACAAAAATTTACTTGTCTGTATTTTCCATTATATGGTAAACTTCTTGAGGAAAGGGACTATGGTTTCAGTCATGCTATTCTCTGTGCATAGCACGAGAGTATGGGCTCTGTATTTTGCTTCTTGAATTAGAATCTAAGCACTTCCACTTACTGACGGTCTGACTTCTCCCTTCTAAGCCTCATTTTTCTCATCTATGAAATGGGGCATTACCCACCTTGTAGTATTATTAGGATTAAGTGGGAATAGCCCATGTCGATAAAGCACAGTGTCTTCCATATATTAAGTATTTAGTAAATGACAGCTATTACTATAGTGAGAAGAACAGTGACCATTTATGTAATGAATAATCATTCTCAATGAACAAAACTAATGATTATGAATTCCATAACATTTTAATAGAATTTTGAAGGACTGTCACCTTTATCACACCTATCAGAGGAAGTCTTAACAAGAGCTAAAACTTATTGTCTGTAATAGAGAAAGGGACATAAGCTATCTTCTAGTCTCCTTGTTCTGTTTTACAGAAGAGTATCTGAGGCCTTGTGACATCAACTGCATCAGTTAGAATTTGATCAGAGAAGCAGAACCCTTTTGAGTGACATAGAATGAAGGATTTATTCTATAGATTCGAGCTTGGGCATCTGTGAAAGCTGGTAGAGGAGTCTATGCAAAGCTGCTGCTTTCACGTCTGATGGTGAGTTCAAAGGTCACTGTAGGTCAGCAGCACCAGCAGTCAGAAGGCAAAGCTGGGCCTCAGGTAAAGGAGCATGAGGACAAACTGAAATTTTCAAAAAACAAAAACAAAACAAAACCCAAACTGGAACCCACTGGGACAAACTGGCACTCACATTTGTCTCTCACTGCCTCCAACCTTGATGACACAGGTAAACTGAAAAGGGAGATAGTGCCCTTTGCCATTGAGCTGCACATGTGCTTATTCTCAGACTTGGAGGAACTGAAGGGTAAGAAGTGGCAGGAGCTGGAGGAGCTGAGGGCAGGTGGCTACTGGCACTGGCAAGATGAACCAGAAGGTAGGTGGTAATGTGTGTGAGTTGCAGCAGTGTGTGGGGCCCTGCACTGACCCTCAGAGCATGGAGGCTGATGCTTCACTTTCACCTTCTAAATCTCATGAACATTTCTCTTGTGGCCGATCCTAATGTGGGGAAAGGAATTATTGAAAATACAGTTCCAGCCCTGGCCAGTGTGGCTAAGTTGATCAAGCATCGTCCCATGCAGTGAGAGGTGGAGGGTTCAATTCCTTGTCAGGGCACATGCCCAGGTTTCAGGCTTGATCACCAGTAGGGGGTGTGCAGGAAGCAGCCGATTGATATTTCTCATTGATGTTTCCATCTCTCCCTCTCCCTTCCTCTCTCTCCAAAATCAATAAAAACATATTTAAAAAAAATAAAATGCAGTTCCAGCTCAGATAAAGCGGCACAGTTTAAAGCCACCACATCAAGTAACAACTCCACAAATATGCAATTATTGAACTGGTCCTAGAACCCGATGTTCTTTTCATTAGCTTACTCTCTCAACTCTAATTGTATCAAATCCAAGGTTAAGAATATGCAGAGTGGGGCAAAAAGTAGGTTTACAGTTCTGCATATGCAAAACAGTTTATTCTTGTATTATTATTTATTAATTATTGCATTATTTTCCATATGGGCAACTGTAAACCTACTTTTGACACACCCTGTATATTTTACTTGGGGCATATTAAGTATTACATTTTTGAAAACAGACATCAAAGCCCTGGATTTTCATCAAAAGCAATGCCAATCTTGCCAGTAATTCTCATTGTGATATCAAATGGTCCGTGAAATTATTAGACCCAACCTCCTTATTCAACATGACATCCATATTGAAAAAAATCTGGCTTAATACCAATCCTTAGAATAGTCTACTTCTTGACAAACCAGGGAGAATACTTTCCAGAGTTCTGATCCTCATGGAACAATTCTAAATTATTCATTTTTGGTCAAAATCACATAAACCTATTTAGCCATGGAGGCTTTGGTGTCCCAGGGACGACCTATTCTAAGACCATTAAACCACAAGTAGCCACCGGCCATTTTATTTTTATTTTTGTCTGATTTTGTAAAAATCCTGCTAACACTCTAAATTCTACTACTTACTAATGAGGGAGATTTTTACCTACATACCTGAATTTCCATGAAATCTTTGGTTTGCATGGCTTCATACAACTAGTGACATATTGCTCAAAAAGCTATGTGATCAACTGTAATTGAAGAAAACATTAAAAATATATAAAATCGAATAAAAGCCATAAGACTTTTGAAGAACCACCTCTAGGTGGCCCCAGAGCTCTGTTTCTGCTCTGACATCCTTGGCTTTTAAAAGTTTCCACTAACACTGAGACTGCAACACACTTTGTGAGAAGTATTAACTTTGTGACAAACTGCATTCCCTTACACTGTTCAATTCCATTTTACATTCATCATCACTTCTAAAAGAGCACTGTTTTGAAAACCCATCCTTTCAATTCTTCTCACAGCTCTTGTTTTGCCTTTCTTGGAGATGATTTAGCTCAAAAACATGCATCAGTTGTCTCATAATACTCTATACTGTATGTACTAGTAAAGCATCTTTATAATGCCCTTTAAAAAAAAACATTGTTATTGATTTCAGAGAGGAAGGGAGAGGGAGAGAGAGATAGAAACATCAATAATGAGAGAGAATCAATGATTGGCTGCCTCCTGCACACCCCTTATTGGGGATCAAGCCTGCAACCCAGGCATGTGTCCTTGATGGGAATCGAACCCGGGACCCTTCAGTCCATAGGCTGATACTCTATCCACTGAGCCAAATCGGCTAGGGCCTGACTGACTTTTTAATTATGATGTGCTTTGTGAAGGAGAGTAAAGGCCCTTTAAGTGTGCCTGGAACCATTTTTCCCCATGATAATGGCAGATTCCAAGAATCTGGCTCCTTCACCTCCGTGGTTGAACCTTCACTTAAAGGGCTTTGATTCTGCACACCAGGCTCTCTAGAACACAAGCAGAACTGACCCACAGGGCACGTTTGCCTTGGCGAGACAGCTGGGTTCCCAGAGGTGGACTGAGATGTCAGAAACCACAGTGAGGATGGGAGCTGGCTTCAGAGTCCCGTTTCAAAGCAGTGATGTTTCTGAATTCTGGAACTAGAGTTCAGCAGAATCTCTAGAGTGAGGACCTTCTGCATGGAGGCCAGTGTCATAAATGTCTCTCTATGTAAAACACAACTCTCTTCTTCCCCTGCAGCCATTTCTTTCCTTCTGCAACCACTTTTGCCTGCCATTCTTGCCAATTCTGTCTATGCTATTAAGTAAAACAAGGATATTTACTGGTGATAGATGAACACACAAAGTTTCCCAGAGATTTCTTTTTATCTAATAAGATATCTATAATAATAAAAGGGTAGTATGCTAATTAGACCAGACGTCCTTCCAGACAACCTTCCAGAGGAAGCTGGGGCTTCGAGGGAAGCCTGGGTCCTGGGTGCCTGCCAGCGGCCAGAGGGAAGCCCGGGTCCTGGATGCCAGAGGAAAGCCGGTGCCAGCAGCCAAGGGAAGGAAGGTCTGCTCTTGCACAAATTTTGTGTGTCGGGCCTCTAGTTCTTTAATATTACAATAAAGCAGGTTACAACCTGGGATTTTAGAGTCAGGGATATATGGGCTGAGTTTTGGCTATGCCACTGACTAGCTGTGCAGAGATCTTAAACAGTATAATAAAAATGATACCTTTTGGAGCCTTCCTGTGAGGATCAAATGAAATGTCAATGGATATAGTGATTAGCACCAAAAAAGCATGCCGTAAGTGCTGGCTTACTATTTTTAATATTGTTTCTACAGAAGCGAAATTGATAGGAGTGGGTTTAAACCCTGAAGTTTGAACTCACATCTCGTGTTTTTATCCAGGCATTATCATTTGTGAATTGTGAGACCTTTGGCAAACTGTTTAACCCTTAATCCCCTATGCCTTTGTGTCCGCATCTGCAGAATGGGAAGAAAAGCTACTTTTTAGGACCA
>NW_005364101.1:18397-22545 GCF_000412655.1 Myotis brandtii
AAGTAGGTTTACAGTTGTTCATATGGAAAATAATACAATAATGAATAAATAACGCAAAAATAAATTGCTTCACGTACCCACAACTGTAAGTCTACTTTTGCCCACACCTGCATCACTTAGAAAGGGCTTAGTGCATAATAAATGCACAATAAAATTTAGCTTCTTTCTATTCATTCTTCAGAATGAGCAACACACACAGCTTGTTTTTAATGCATGCATTTCAATGTTAAAAATCTATTGAGGAAATACACATTCACATTTAGAATGATAGGTGACAGGCTATGAAGAATTAGTCTCTAAGCAACAAACTGAACAATTTTGAGGAGCAAGACAGAGAAAGTGGCTACCTTGCCTTTCATACACATCTTTTCCACCTTGCTTTTCCTTTCACTCTTGCCAGGAGGTTATTTTAGGAGATGTGATAATTAAGTAGGTCTCATTGCATACAAGTGTCAACAAATTTCAGGAAAAGTTACAAGTGGCATTAGGGATCACTGAGTGTGCATCACACAATTATGGGAGCTTGTTTAAAAATACAGAACTTCGATCTTCATCAGAAGAGGAGTTGACTATGTAGATGTAGGTCATGCCCAGGAACTGGCATTTTCACTAGCACTCCAGGTGATCCTATTTTACATTGAGAATCATGAGAGCAAACACCTTCAAAAGGGGTAAAATTCCATTTTTAGAAAAATCTGACTCTAAAACCTAAGATTTGAATCACTATTTTACTCTGGCCTTGAAGAATGTGCCTAATTATTTATGTGCAAATCTATATATATAAAACCCTAATATGCAAATAGACCGAATGGCGGAACAACCAAAAAACTGGTTGCTATGACGTGTGCTGACCACCAGGGGGCACACGCAGAACATCGCAGGCATCCACAGCAGGCAGCAGAGTGTGAAACATGGCAGGCATTGGCCACAGCAAGATGGTGGAGTAGGTAAGTGGGGGTGCCAGACCAAAGTGGGGTGCCAGTTGCTGTCATCATGGTGAGCTTCTGGTGGTTACTGAAAATTCTTTGCTCCCACTCACCATGGTCCTGCTGGGTACTCGCACCTGCTGCTGGCACCAGATCTGCTCGCACTTGCTGCTGGGGCACCAGCAGCAGATGCAAGCAGGGCTGGCGCCATCAGCGAGTGCGAGCAGTGGCTGCTGCCCTGATCACCCCTCAGGAGCAGGGGGAGATGGGGAAGCCCTTAGGGGCAATCAGAGCCAGCAGCTGCTGCTCACACCCACTGATGGCACCTAACAATCGGGTACAAGTGGGGCCAGCACTGGCAGTGGGTGCAAGTAGCGGCCCCAGGTTCCCTGTCTGCCGGCAGCCCTGCTCCTGCCACTGCTGCTCCCATGAGTCAAGAATGGACTGAGACCTGCCCCTGTGCCCACCGCAGCCTTGCAGCCCACAGTTCCTTTCAAGATGCACAAATTCGTGCACTGGGCCCTTAGTGTATTGATAAGAGTGAAAGTTTAGCAACAGTGTAAATTTCAAAAAGTAAAGGATTTATTAAATAAATCATATCAGTTCTATCCATATGATGCAATATTATGTAGCCATTAAAATTGAAACTTTGGCCCTAGCCAGTTTGGCTAAGTGGATAGAGCGTCAACCTGCAAATTGAAGGGTCCTGGGTTCAATTCCAGTCAAGGGCACATACCTTAGTTGCAGGCTGGATCCTCTGCCCTGGTTGGGGTGTGTGTGCAGGAAGCAACCAATCTATGTGTCTCTCTCACATTGATGTTTCTCTCTGTGTGTCTCTCCCCCTCCCTTCCACTCTCTCTAAAAATCAATGGAAAATATCCTCAGGTGAGGATTAACAAAACAAAAAATTTTGAAACTTTGTTTTTACAAGTTCATAATTTAGTGGTAAGTGAAAAGAGAAAGTAGTGAAGATATAGGCAGTATAAATCTTTTTTTGTCAAAAATATATTTATAGATGCCTAAAAGGACATGTGCTAAATGTTATGATGCTTAAATCTGGATAATAGTTTATAATTTTACATATTTCTTTGTGCTTTCCAGTGCTTTCAAGGTTTTTTGTTAGCCTCATGATTAAGGATTTTAAAGTATGATATTTTTAAGATTTAAAAAGTATATATATCATACTTGGTAAACACATTTGCCAAGAAAACTGTAGTAGGCAGAATAATGGATCCCCCAAAGATGTCCATGCTGTAATCCCTGGAAACTGAATATGTTACCTTACATGGCAAAAGGGACTTTGAAGACATGATTAAGGTTTTGTTAGAGAACTTGAGATGGATTTTTCTGGATTACCCAATGGACCTAATCTAATCTAATGCATCCTTAAAAGCATAGAGTTTTCATGGGTTGTGGTTAGAGAGATATATGATGGCATAAGGGTCAGACAGATGTGATCTAAGAAGAACTCAACTTTCCTTTGCTATGAAGTTGGAGGAAGATGACCACAAGACAAAAATTCTGACAGTGTCTAAAATTGAAAGACTTCTCTTCTACAGGCTCCAGAGAGAAGTGCAATCCCTGACTAGGCCTTGATCTTAGCCCAATGGGATCTGTGTTGAACTTCCTACCTACAGAAGAGGAACATAATAAATTTTTGTTGTTTTAAACCACTGAGTTTGTAGTAATTTGTTTCAGCAGCAATAGAAAACTAAAATAAAAACAAAGCTAAATATTTGCCAATGTTTAAGCTTTTTGCTAGTGTATAGTCCCTCTGCCATAATCAGCAACCAAATTGCTGCCCTTATCAACAGTGTCATTAAAATCATAAATGTTAATAGTAGAAACAACTTCAGCAATCATCTAATTCAACACATATTTTATACATGAAGAAATTAAAGCCTGGAGAGGTATGTGATTTAGCTGTTGAAAAATTAAAATGCTCTATGTTGCAAGTATCAGAAAAGTTGGGCTCACTCTGATTTGGACAATGAGTATTATTATGTCACATAACAAGAAACAAGGTGGTCTTCACCACAAGGTATCAGAACTCTAGTTGTTGGTGAGACCCTTGGCTCTGGGTATTGGCAAGAAGACTGACCCAGCACTGGGCCTCACATCCATGTATGACAATGTCCAGAGGAAGAATGGGAGTGTCTCTTCCTGTATCTTCTTCTTTACAGTGAGGAATAGTTGCCCTTCAGCAATATATGCTGTGATTCTGAACATGAAATTTAGAACCAGACTGACTAGTTTCAAACAACAATGCTGACTCTTAGCTGGATAACCTTCCTTCAGCAAGTTATTTAACCTCTTTGTGTCTCATTTTCCTCAACTGTAAAATGGCATGAGTACATTTTGCTTACCTCACTGAGTTTTTGGAGGATTAAATGAGTTATCCTATCTAATAAAAGAGAAACATGGTAATTAACTGTGGCTCTGACATGCTTCCCATTGGCTAATCAGGGCGATATGCAAATTAACTGCCAACCAAGATGGCGGTTAACCGCCAACAAAGATGGCGGTTAATTTGCATACATAGGCACAATGCTGGGAGGCGAAAGGGGAAGGACGGAAGAAGCCGCCTGCCGCTGCCGGTGATCGGAAACCTAGGAGGCAGCCAAGAGCCAGGGGGCAGGGCAAAGGCGGCCTTTGCCCTGCCCCGTGATCGCAGAACCGGGTGCCTTTGCTCGCCCCCAGCCAGTGATTGCAGGAAGCAGGGGCGGAGCAGGCAATGGGAGCTGGGGGTCCCCTGCCCAGGCCTAACGCCTAGATCAGAGGCATTAGGCCTAGGCAGGGGCAGAGCGGGAGATCCCGGGGGGCCGGGGGTCCCCTGCCCAGGCCTAACACCTCGGCCAGAGGTATTAGGTCTGGGTAGGAGCGGAGTCGATGGTGGGAGCTGGGGGTCCCCTGCCCAGGCCTAACACCTTGGCCAGAGGCATTAGGCCAGGGCAGGGGCAGAACCAGCCGTCACTGGGAGCAGGGGCGGAGTCAGCGATGGGGGGAGCTGGGGGCCCCTTGTGCATGCCTAATGCTTCCGCCAGAGGCGTTAGGCCTAGGCAGGGGCCGAGCAGGAGATCGCGGGGGGCTGGGGGGTCCACTGCCCAGGCCTAATGCCTTGGCCAGAGGTGTTAGGTCTGGGCAGGGGCGGTGCCAGCGATCACAAGTAGCAGGGGGGGAGCCGGCCAAGGTGGGAGCTGGGGGTCCCCTGCCCAGGCCTAA
>NW_005364101.1:23625-26519 GCF_000412655.1 Myotis brandtii
CCCCCCCTCCAGTGCACAAATTTTTGTGCACCGGGCCACTAGTCCTATATAATAAAAGAATAATATATAATAAAAGACTAATATGCAAATTGTCTAACCAGGAGTTCGACTGGGAGTTTGACCGCTCGCTATGATGTGTGCTGACCACCAGGAGGTGGCGTGGGACATGGTGGGCATCAGCGACGTGGCACTGGCAGCAGGCAGCAGTGGAGGTGCTGCCAGCCCTGATGGGTCCCAATGAGAGTGGACCACGGCGGGATGGTGAAGCAGGTGAACGGGCACCGCCAGGTCAAGGCAGGTGCGAGCAGGGGCCCGATCGCCCCACCAATCGCCTCACAGACTGCAACCAGTGGTGGCAGCAGAGGGGCGGGGCCACCACCTGGCTCCCAGGAGCTGAAGGAGCCAAGCAGGAGGTCTGGCCCCGATCGATCACCCTGCAGGCGAGATGGTGGAGCAGGTGAGGGGGCAGTGCCAGGCCAAGGCAGGGTGCCAGGCGGGGCTGTGGGGCTGCGAGGCTGGGGGCATGAGCTGGGGCCCAATTTCTGCAGGCCACCTCGAGGGACCTCACCCATGCATGAATTCATGCACCAGGCCTCTAGCTGTGTATAGAGAGCTTAGAACATTCTGTAGTAAATAGTGAGTAATGTAGTTACTGATAATGTTCAAGCTTTCCTATATCCTCATTCTTAGGGTATAGTCTCCTTCCACTCTGATTCTGGGTTCAACCATGTGACTTATATTGGCCAATGCAATACTATTGGCCATGACACAAGCAGAGACTTGAAATGCACTCATGTGTATCAAGGCTTGCCTTTTCTTGTTGCTCTTGAACACGGCTATCATATGAAGCAGCCCAAAGTAGCCTGCAGGAGAGCAAAAACCCATTGTTTCTGTTGTCCCAGCGGGCAGCTAGACATATGAATGAGACCATTCTAGATCAACTGGTCACCAATTATAGCTCCAGCTGACTACAGACACCTATGCAAAGTACAAGTTATCCAAGGCAGCCCAGAACTAAAGAACTTCACAGGTAATCCAAAGAATTGTGAACCAAGTTGTAGATTAAAGTCATTAAGTTTGGGGGTGGTTTGTTTATGTAGCAAAGGCTAACTGGTACAGTAAGTACTCAATAAAAATTAGGTATCCTTTGCTACTTTCATTGCTCAATCACCAAGAATGGCATAATTATCTAAATAATCATAACAATTATTAGTTTAGAGCAGAGACTCTCCACCCTGGTAGACAAAGCTTTTGCAATATGACACCCTCCCTCCATGTTTTCCTAGCTTTCTCTATTCCTCTACCTACTTGTAGCCTGAATTCTTAACAAACTATGGGTATCATTGTCCCCTAATGAATCCTGTCCTCTTCTGCCTCATTGTCTGTGCTTGTGTCCTGCTCTATACCCACCCTTAAATGTATGTAAAGCCTTAGCAAGTGACAGAGGTAATTCTGGTAAGCAGCCAGTGTTGGCAGTAATCTTTTGATTTGGAGTAATTATTGAGAAAAGATGGATGTCAGTCATCAAAATCAATATGCACATGATCCCACAGCTGCTCAGTAGCAGAGTGATGATATTGACTAGTTCACTTGAGCCCCTTCCTAGTGTGTTTTCTCTATCACTGCATGCTGTGGGAGACAGTGATACCCTCAGGCATTCACGATAAGTTAATTATTGGACATATTGTCCAACAGCAGAGGGTAACTTGTTCACATTGTTTCTCTTTGAGCTGCACATATTCTGAGGCAAAATAGAAAACTTCAGATACCATTACTGAGACTTTCTTTTTTTTTTCCTGCTTGCCCAGCAGCTGGTGAGTGTTCAGCATCAGATATGAGAAAGTTAAGCTGAATAAACTGGAGGAAAACCTTATAGAGAAAGCAAGCTCAGCTTTAAAAAAAATGCTAAGTTTGCCAACTCAAGAGCCCAGGACAGCTTAATAAAATTGAACAGAGGAAAACCAATTAAACACTTTAAGCTGCTATTCTGGGGCTCACCCAAACAACACAAATCAAAAGAGGAAATATTTAATTATTAGTAGCAGCTGGATTTTTGTGAAAGTTTTTTTTTTCTTTAGTTAAGTCAAATCCCCATCTTGCTGCTGCTTCCCAGAAGGCCAAATGATTTTTCAAACTCCACAAAACACTTCATTGTGGATTTGCCCACAGTGATAGTCAAAGAAATCCTAATGGCCTAATACATAGCTCTGAGCATTCCACCTCTTTTTTCCAAAATTTTCAGAGGCTTCCCATGGTTTATCAATATCTTTGACCTGGTAGACAAAGCTTTTTGCAATATGACCCCCCGCCCCATACCTTTCTAGCTTTCTCTATTATGTCACCTACTTGTAGCCTGAATTCTTGACAAACCATGGGGCTCATTGTCCCCTGATAAATCCTGTCCTCTGCTGCCTCATTGTCTGTGCTTATGCCCTGCTCTATACCCATCTCTTCCTTATATCCTCACTGGTTAAATAACACATTTTTTCAAGACCAACCTCAAATGTTAGCTTCATGAAGTCTTTCTGTATTTTTGTTGAAACTCACCAACCACAGACTACCTGTAACACAACTTTAGTCAAGGTTTATTTAACTTGCTGTAGCATGGTAAAATACATATCAGAGGAACCATGAGAACTTGGGTTGTAAGGAGGGTTAAGGAGGCAGGGACCATTTTTGGATGGGATGCTGTCAGGAAGCAGAAGCCACTTGGTGAATGGGTACACTATCTACACTAATAAAAGACAAAGATGCTAATTGATCATACCTTCACTACACTCATCAGCCAATCAGAAGAGTATGCAAATTAACCCAACAAAGATGGCCGTTAAATTTGCATACTGCAGACAGATCGCAGTGTGCCACCCACCCCAGCGCGAGATCCTGGCCTGCCG
>NW_005364101.1:26627-27396 GCF_000412655.1 Myotis brandtii
GGTCCGGGGAGGGAGGGGCGGATGGCAGCACAATCCCAAGCCACTGCCCACCCCAGGGCGGGATCCAGGCCTGCCGTGTGTGACCGGGGGAGACGGGACAGGCACTGCGGGATCGGGCGTGCCATCTGCCACCAGGGGAGCGGGCCTAAGCCAGCAGGTGGTTACCTCCCGAGGGGTCCCAGACTGTAAGAGGGCACAGGTTGGGCTGAGAGACCCCCCTCCACCAGTACACAAATTTTGTGCACCAGGCTTCTAGTAAGTTTTATGTAAGAGGCAGGAGAATTAAAGTAATGCTAGAGCTGTCACATGTGAAGAAGAACATATTAGACAGAAGGAGTCATTTAGCCACTTTACTATAGCAGAGTGTCCTTGCTCTGTGGCTGTGTCTGATGATTTATTTATTTATTTATTCATCTTATTGTTTAAAGTATTACATGTCTTCTTTTTTCCCCCATTTACCCCCTGGCCACTCCCACCCCAAAGAGCAAGCCCCCACTGCCCCAGTGTCTGTGTCCATTGGTCATGCTAATATGCATGCATACAAGTGATTTGGTTGATCTCTACCCCACCTTCCCTGCTTTATCCCCAAGGTTTGACAGTCTGCTCAGTGCCACCTTGTCTCTGGGATCCATTTTTGCTCATCAGTTTATGTTGATCATTATATTCCACAAATGAGTGAGATCATGTGGTATTTATCTTTCACTGACTGGCTTATTTCGCTTAGCATAATGCTCTCCAGTTCCATCCATGCTGTTGCAAATGGTAAGAA
>NW_005364101.1:27809-31151 GCF_000412655.1 Myotis brandtii
GCATCTCTCAGATGATTAGTGACTTTGAGCATGTTTTCATATGTCCCTCGGCCTTTTCTACCTCTTCTTTCAAAAAGTGTTCTATTTAGGTCCTTTGCCCATTTTTTGATTAGATAGTTTATCTTCCTCTTAAGTTGTATGAGTTCCCTGTAAATTTTGGAGATTAAACTCTTATCTGAAATAGCATTGGCAAATATGTCCTCCCATGCAGTGGGCTTTCTTGTTGTTTTCAGTCCACGGATTTCTGCCAAGGGAGCAAAGGCATTGCAATGGAACAAAGACAGTCTTTTCTACAAATGGGGTTAGAACAACTGGACAGCCCAATGCAATCAATCAATCAATAAAATTGAGACATAAACCTTACACCCTTCATAAAAATAAACTTTAAATTGACATTAGACCTAAATGTAAAATGTAAAACTCCTAGAAGGTTACATACGGAAAATCCTAGATGACCTTGGGTAGGGCGATGCCTTTCCAGATACAATACTAAAGATGTGATCCATTAAAGAAATAATTGATAAGCTGGATTTTAATAAAGTTAAAAATCCTAATAAAATTTAATAAAGTTAAATATCAATAGAATGAGAAGTCAGACACAGAAAGACCAAAGTTGGAGGGGTCACAATACCAGATATCAAGCTATATTACAAAGCCACGGTTCTCATAATTGCCTGGTACTGGCACAAGAACAGACATATAGACCAGAGAACCCAGTTCAGTGGAACAGAACAGAGAAACCAGAAACCAACTCAAGCCTTTATGCTCAATTAATATTTGACAAAGGAGGCAAGAGCATACAATGGAGTCAAGATAGTCTTCAATAAATGGTGCTGGGAAATTTGGTCAGATACATGCAAAAAAATGAAACTAGATCACCAACTTACACCATACACAAAACAAATTCAAAATTGTTAAAGGACTTAAATGTAAGATGAGAAACCATAAAAATCTTAGAAGACTCCATAGGCAGCAAAATATCAGATATATGTCGTAGCAATATCTTTACTGATACAGCCCCTAGGGCAATAGAAACTAAGGAGAAAATATTTATTTATTTTTAAATATATTTTTATTGATTTCAGAGAGGAAGAGATAGAAACATCAATGATGAGAGAATCATTGATCAGCTGCCCCCTGCATGTCCCCTATTAGGGATTGACCCTGCAACCTGGGCATGTGCCCTATCTTGGAATCGAACCGTGACCTCCTGGTTCATAGGTTTATGCTCAACCACTGAGCCATGCCAGCCAGGCTGATGATTTATTATATACTGTGTGTATATATTCTGTTTAGATATCCTGTGTTGTTTATATTTAGTTTGGATATATCAACTCTTCATTTTTTTACTATGCAACTAGTTGTGCTCATCTTTTCAGAATCTCCATAGTGTAGAAGTGAAAAAAAAATATTCCACAGCAACATCAACATCAGCCCTCATAGGCTGTTCCTTTTTGTTTCTAGTTGACTCTTAAATCTTTTATACTTCACATTAAAGCTCAACTTCTTTTAAAAATTCAGCATGTTTTGCAAAAAAGAAATATTTGGCATGAGTAGGCTTGTAGAACTGCATGAAAGAAGCTGAATAGCAAGTATTGTTCTTAGACAGACATCTTCTCTCCAGTTGACCTCAGTCCCAGTCACTCATACAGTGTAGGCATGTCCATTTTTACTGGACTCATAACCCTCACCTGCTAGTCTCTAGGGATATTTGAGACTACATTATCTTTTTATTCATGTTTTAGAGTTAAATAAAGAACTCTATGGAACAGTAGGGAGAAGGGACCAGCAGGAATGAAGTAACAGTGGCCTGTAAACAAAGTTTACACGGAGGTAATATTGCAAAAGGCTTTGTGAGCCAGAATTACTCAACTCTAGCTTTGTAGTAAGAAGGCAGGCAGAGACAATGCATAAATGAGTGACCTGAGTTCCAATAAAACTTTATTTATAAAAGCAGGTGGTAAGCAGAATTTAGCCCACAGGATCAATGCTAACTTTGAGACCTATTCCTGACAAGGATAATTTACTGAGATGTTAATAGTGTGTTGTTCTTTGTGTGTGTTTCCATTCTCCATTCCAAGAACATAGTCAGGCCTTTCCTTGGAGTCATTGGTGTTCTTTGAAGGTAATCCACCTTTCTGCCCAAAATCTCTGATGGAAATATGCTTGGGCTTTAAGGGCCTAGATCTGTGGTCGGCAAACTGCGGCTCGCGAGCCACATGCGGTTCTTTGGCCCCTTGAGTGTGGTTCTTCCTAAGCCTTAGGAGTACCCTAATTAAGCTAATAACAATGTACCTACCTATATAGTTTAAGTTTTAAAAATTTGGCTCTCAAAAGAAATTTCAATCATTGTACTGTTGATATTTGGCTCTGTTGACTAATGAGTTTGCCGACCACTGGCCTAGATGAAGAGACAAGCTGAGAGGGAAATGGCCAACTCTGAGGGAATGGGAAAACTTTGAACTAGGAAGGCATCAATGATTTGGGGTCTGTGTTCTATAAGCATCAAAACTTCCCACTATGGCCCTGGCCAGTGTTGCTCATGGTTAGAGTGCCAGAACCTGCACCAAAGAGTCATGGGTTAATTCCCAGTAAAGGGCACAGTCCTGGATCGAAGGCTCAATCCCTGGCTCCAGTCAGGGTGCCAGGGTGCATGTGGGAGGCAATCAATCAATGTTTCTCTTTCTATTTCCTCTCTCTCTCTCTCTCTCTCTCTCTCTCTCTCTCTCTCTCTCTCAAAATCAATGGGAAAATATCCTTAAGTGAGGATTAACAAAAAAGACAAAAAAAAAACAACATTGCTCACCATGTATTCACCCACAATACCTCAGAGAGGACTGGTAGAATTACGTAACTCAGAGAGCCTGGAACTGAGAAATTGGGGTGCTGATGCCAGAAAAATTCTTGGGCTCATAGGACCTTCTCAAGTGAATATGCAGACTTGGACCATGAACAGGTCAGCAACAAGATTGGAGTTGAGAAATAAATAAAATTAAAACTTTGAAGAGTAAAGTAATGTGATATATCTTGTATAGCCTAATTGTTGAGTAAAATCCAAAGTAGATCTAGAGACATGAAAGCATACAACAGACTGAGGATTCTCAGAGGGAAGGGGGTGGGGCTGGAAGAGATTAACCAAAGCACTTATATGCATATTAAAGGCCCGGTGCATGAATTCGTGCATGGGTGGGGTCCCTCAGCCAGCTGTGGGAGGTTGGCTGTGGGAGCTCACTGACCACCATGGGGCAGCTCCTGCATTGAGTGTTTGCCCCCTGGTGGTCAGTGCACATCATAGTGACCAGTTGACTGATCATTCAGTTGTTTGGTCACTTAGGCTTCTAT
>NW_005364101.1:32207-55730 GCF_000412655.1 Myotis brandtii
GGGGGGAAGAGGGGGCAGGAGGGGGAAAGGGGGGGGCAGAGGGGACAGAGGCATCTGTAATACTTTCAATAATAGAGATACATTTTTAAAAATCCAATATACTGTATTTTCATTCCTTGAATAATATTTTCTGAACAATAAATTTAATTATTTTTGAGAAAATCAATAACAAAGGTTGAATCACTTATTGATTTTACAAATGTATATTAAGCATCTATTATATTGCCTGGAATTCTTTTAAGCGTACAATGATGAATGAGGTAGATTTGGCCAATAGGGAGTTTGCAACCACTTTTTCTTTTGCTGCTGCCAATAGTGTCTCAAGGCCAAGCATCTGGATTCACAGAAATTGACAGGGCCTTCAAAGACTGAAGGAGTTAGTGTGGCCTCCTGCCACTTCCTGGGAGGCTCCAATTCACTTCAATCCAGATTGAGTACCTCAGAGGCTCCTCTTGCTTCCAGGACCTGTGACTCTCTACTTGAGGGCTTTCTCTAGTTGCATGGACATACTCAGTTCATGTGTAGGGCAGACCTGAATGATGTGTGTGCATGTGCATGTGCATGAAACAAGGTGTGGATGTGTTATGGAATTGGTGTATTTAGGAATAACCCTAAACCATTGGAAACAGGAGTTGGATAAACTCCCCTGCTTGCTTGCACCTTGGGTGGGAAAACTCTGAGATGTGCTTTATACCATCTCCCAGACATCCCCAGTGAGATTTAGCCACAGTTGCCACCAGCAATAATCTACATATATAAAACCCTAATATGCAAATAGACCAAACAGCAGAACAACTGAACAACTGAACAACCGGTCACTATGATGTGCGCTAACTAGCAGAGGGCACACATGGAACATGGCACGCATCGGCAGCAGGCAGCAGAGCGTAGAACATGGCTGGTGTCAGCCGCGGCAGGATGGTGGTGCAGGTGAGTGGGGGTGCCAGACCAAGGCAGGGCGCTGGTCACTGTTATTGGGGCGAGCCTCTGGTGGCTACTGGAAATTCTTTGTTCCCATGCACCACGGTCCCACCTGGCACTCACACCCACTGCTGGCCCTGATCATCTCTGCTGCTGACAGACAGGGGACCAGAGGCTGTGGTGGGAGGGGCCGATCAGGGGAGTGGAGGATGGGCCGAGACCCGCCCTTGTGCCCACCGCAGCCTCACAGACCACAGTTCCTTTCAAGGTGCACGAATTCATGCACTGGGCCCCCAGTATGCTCATAAATGCAATCTGTCTTGGCTTCCTTCCCTTCACTGTCTCCTTTCCCCACTTTTGTTCCAGTGATTCCCAAGATTACCTCACAAATAAGCTACTTGCACTTAAATCCTCATTTTGCCATCTGTTTCCTGGGGAATCTAAACTAAGGTTCCCATCACCTTCAGTCATGCCTCAGCCTAGAGGGAAGGGGCACCATGACCACTATTATGTCCACCCCAGCACATGTATGCAGGGGAGCCCCATCTCTGGGTCCTGGTTTATAAATGTGTGTGCTTATAGAGTAGAACATCTCTAAGCACAGTGACTAACATATAGCTGAAAACAGCAGGCAAATAATTTGCTTTGTAAATTAACTGTAAGCACATCGAGGGCAGGTTTGTGTAATTCCTTCTTCTATCAGCACCAAGCATAATGTTAGGCACCAAGTAGCTACTCAGTGATGGAACTAAATTTCTTCCCCAGGGAGTCCATGCCTACTTGTAACTAAGTAGTTTTTAGGAGCCAATTAGGTCTCTTAATTCACATTTCTAGTTATTATTTAGAGCCTGAAGAAAATGGTGTGTGTGGTCTTTGGAGTGAAAGAATTGATGCTTCTGGTATTTCCATGCAGTCTTCAGGCATTTTAATGCAAAATCTCTAAACTGACATGATCAAGAATAGTTTAAATGTACCATAGCTTTTTTATCCACTCATCTACTGACGGGCACCTGCGCTGTTTTCAAATCTTAGCTATTGTAAAGTGCACTGCTATGAACATAGGAGTGCATATATTCTTTCTGATTGGTGCTTTGGGATTATTAGGATATATTTCCAGAAGTGAGATTGCTGGGCCAAATGGCAAATCCACTTTTAATTTCTTGAGGAACTTCCATACTGTTTTCCATAGTGGCTGCACCAGTCTGCATTCCCACCAGCAGTGTCCTAGGGTTCCCTTTTCTCCACATCCTGGCCAGCATTTGTTTGTTGATGTATTGATAGTAGTAATTCTGGCAGGTGTGAGGTGATACCTCATTGTCATTTTAATTTGCATCTCTCTGATGATTAGTGATTTTGAGCATTTTTTTCATGTGTCTATTGGCCATCTGTATGTCCTCTTTGGAGAAGAATCTATACAGGTCCTTTGCCCATTTTTTAACTGGATTGTCTTGTCTTCCTGGTGTCAAGGTGTATGAGTTCTTTGTATATTTTGGAAATTAAACCCTTATCAGGTGTATCATTGGTTAATACGTTTTCCCACACAGTAGGCTCCCTTTTAATTTTGTTGATGGATTATTTTGCTATGCAGAAGCCTTTTAGTTTGATGCACATTTGCTAGTACATAATGGAATACTATGCAGCTGTACAAAAGAAAGATTTCTTACCCTTTGAGACAACATGGAGAGACCTGGAGAGTATTCTGTTAAGTGAAATAAGCCAGTTAGAGAAAGACAAATATCACAGGATCTCACTTATAAGTAGAATCTAAAGAAAAAAATTAACTGATGAACAAAATAGGGCCAGAGGTATGGAAGCAGGGAACAGAATAACTTAAGCAGGGGGAGAAGGGGGAAGGCAAGAGATTAACCAAATTACATATATGCATATATGTTTAACCCAAGAACACAGACAATAGTATGGAAAAAACCTGGCGTGGGGTTGGGGTTGGGTAGAGGGGGGGAAAAAGGGAGAAAATGGGAGACATCTATAATACTGTCAACAATAATTTAAAAGAAAGAAAGAAAGAATAGTCTAAAATAGAGGTCAGCAAACATTTTCTGAAGAGGGCCAGATACTAAACATTCTTGGTGTCCTAACTTGTTTGGCTGAGTGGATAGAGCGTCGGCCTGAGGAATGAAGGGTCCCAGGTTCGATTCTGGTCAAGGGCATGTACCTTGGTTGCGGGCACATCCCCAGTAGGGAGTGTGCAGGAGGCAGCTGATGAATGTTTGTTTCTGATCAATGTTTCTAACTCTCTATCCTTCTCCCTTCCTCTCTGTAAAAAATCAATAAAATATATATATTTTTAAAATTATTGGCTTTGTAGCTAGACAGTCTCCAGCACAACTACCCAACTCTGCCACTCTAGCACAAAAGCAGCCAGAGACAATATGGAAATGAATGTTCCAATAAAATTATTTATAAAAACAGGTGGCTAACTGTATTTAAATTGTGGGACTTAGTCTTCTGACCTCTGGTCTAAGGCAGTGCTGTGAAACATAAATTTCTCCAGGGTGAAAATCCTATATAATAAAAGCCTAATATGCAAATCAACTGAAAGGCGGAACGACTGGTTGCTATGACACTCACTGAACACAAGGGGGCAGACACTCATTGCAGGAGCTGCCCTCAACCCACAGGCCCCAGGCCAGCCAAGGCGAGTGCCAGCAGGGGCCCCCCAATTGCCCTGCCGATCGCCCTGCAGATTGGCCCTGATCACCAGCCAGGCCTAGGGAACCTACCCATGCACAAATTTCGTGCACCGGGCCTCTAGTATTCTATAATTTGAGATATCCAGTTTGGTAACCAATATGTGGCTAGTGCTACTGAGAATATGAACTTATTTTATTTACATTAAATAGGCACATGTGGCTAGTGACTACCTTATTGGACACCATATGGTACTGTTTTGCCAATCCTGGCAAACCCCTGACCACTTAATCAAAAATGTTTCTGTCAACATTTTTGCCCCAACTGCTTATTCATTGAGAAACACAATGCTGAAAACAATGAAAGTGAGAACAGCATATGCTCTGTCTTCCCACTGAACCAAACAGCCTCCCTTTGACTTTGGTGTGGTTGACTGAGCATCATACATATGAAGGAGACAAGCCATTATTTATCCCTGGGCATGATAAAGCATAAGTAAAGCTCTTATGCATTTAGTTCATAAGTTGCAGTATCTTTGCCAATAATTCAGATATCTTCGGGTGATCTTGGATACTAGTAGAAGTCGCATCAAAGTGGGGGCTTCAGTTTTCTTTCTCAACAGGCTTTTCAGTTTACTAGCACTTTCAGCTCCAAAAACTCTGACCTTTTATCAGTTAATGACTCCATTTTGGCAAACTGAGTTTCCACCCACCTTCTCTTTTATGAAGTTTGCTTTTCAAAACCAGCCGAACAGGGATCATTTTAGTGTGTGATAAAGTAGGCACTTATTGAGCAATAAACCTGTGGATTTATGCTTATGGGTTTCTAGAAACAACTTTGCCACAATCCTGTGAAATCTTGCTCACAGTTCATTGAGCTCTGACTGGATCTTGAATTATAGTTGATGCTCTAAACAGAAAGTAATATTTGTCACATCCCATAACTGTATATTCTATGGTTTTGGAAAACTGTGGATTGCTTTGACAAATTCACTCTGCTAGGGCTAAAGTAATTCTTTAGATTCTGGATCACACAGTTCTAAGGTTCCACTGTGTTTTAAGAATCTAATCTAATAATAGACAAACATGGTAATTGACCATACCTTTGCCACACCTCCCACTGGCTAATCAGTGTGATATGCAAATTAACCGCCAACAAAGATGGTAGTTAATTTGCATACTGCAGGCAGGGTGGGCCAGCGCAAGCTGCCATCCGGGCCCCCGTGTGCCGCCTAAGCCCCCCTCCCATCTGGGACCCCCGTGTGCGGCCCTGGGTGGGCGGGACCCCTGTGTGCGGCCCTGGGCGGCGGGGCTTGGCAGCACAATCGGCCCAAGGAAGCCCTATTCTTGCACCCCAACCCCCTGATCAGCCCTGCCCTGTGCGCGACCAGGGGCGGTGCCCCAACCCCCTGATCAGCCTTGGAGTGTGCGTGATCCGGGGTGGCACCCCAACCCCCAGATCGGCCCTGCCCTATGCGCAACCCGGGGAGGCAGGGCAGGCACCTAGGGATCGGGCCTGCCATCTGCCACCCGGGGAGCGGGCCTAAGCCAGCAGGTGGTTATCTCCCGAGGGGTCCCAGACTGTGAGAGGGCACAAGTGGGGCTAAGGGACACCCCCCGGGCCGGATCAGAGACACAAACCTGCAGGGGGCGGGGGCGGCGCCCAGCAGCCCCAAGGCCCACCACCTCGGCGCTGGGGCTGCTGAGGTCAGAATCGGAGACACAAACCCTGTGAGCCCTGCACAGGACGGGTGCTCTGCTCCAGGCGAAGTGCTTTCCCTCCGACCCCGCTCTCCCTGGGAGTCCAGCGCGGAGGGCGCTCTCCCTGGGAGCCCAGAAATCCGCCTCTGGGGCGACTGTGCAGTAGCCACGCTTGGCGAGCCACGGAAAGGGTGACCTACCCATGCGGATGTGTACTCGGGCCAAGACCACGCAGCTGCCATAGTTGAAGTCGTCCTTGATGTAGGAGCGGAGGTAGCGGGGATCAGAGTGGGCCAGGTTGGCAATGGAACCCCAGCTCCCCACCGAATGACTAGAGCACACGGTCCTCAGCCACTTCCTGAGCAGCAGTCAGCCCCGACTGGGGATCAACCCGAAACCTAAGTAGGTGCTCTGGCAGAATGGAACCCAAACCTTTGCTGTAGCAGAGGAGCTCCAACCCACAGCAGGGGCCAGGGCAGCTGGTGAGTGCAGCGGTGGTGGCGGGAGCCTTCACGGCAGCACTAAGGAGCAGCAAGCTGAGCGGTAGGAAGCAGCAAGCAGGTGGGTGGTAAGGAGGGAGAGGTCCCAGACTGTGAGAGGGCACAGGTTGGGCTAAGGGACCCCCCCCCCCAATCCCCAGTGCACGAATTTCGTGCACCGGGCGTCTAGTCCTATATAATAAAAGCCCAGCAACGGAACAGCGGAACGACCAGAACGACCAGTCGACCAGTTGCTATGACAAACACTGACCACCAGGGGACAGGCACTCAATGCAGGAGCTGCCCCTGGTGGTCAGTACTCTAACACAGTGGGAGCGCTGCTCGGCTGACCTGGATGAGCGGCTGCTCCCTCTGCAAACCCCAGGCTGATGGGCAGGAACCCAGGTTGCGATCATCACCTCCTCACCTCAGGCTCCTCCTCCTTGCTCCCTGCCACCTCCTTCAGATGCCTGCAGGCCATGCAGTGCTGCTGCTGGACTCACAGAGCTGACCCCAGAGGCTGGGAGGCAGGTTCGTGGCTGCTGTGGGACTGAGGCCTACTCCACCGCCTCTCAGTGCTATTGTCCCTGGGCCCGGCTCCAACCAGGTCCCCTGGAGAAGCGAGTACTCCAGCTCCATGGAAGATGCCAGATGAGGGAGAAGCCATTCAGAGAGCAGCTCCACAGTCGCTCAGCTGACCAGAATGAGCGGCGTTCCCACAGCAGGCTGATCCCTGCAGGCCACACCCCCACCAGTGCACGAATCCTATGCACTGGGCCTCTAGTAGTTTATAAGTAGAAAAATACACATACCGATACTTGATGCATCTTCACAAACTCAATGCAGACATAGAGTTAGCATGTGGATCACGCCCACCAAGTTGGAAAGGCAGCACCATCCTTACTTTTAGCAGATAGGTCAGTTTTTCCTGTTTTTTGTTTGTTTTTCCTTTACTTACATTGAATCAATCATGTATATTCCACATCTGAATTATTTTGTAAGAGTCATTCAACCCATTTTGCTATAAATAATTATGGATTGTTCATTCTCATTAATATATTCCATTGCATGAATGCTCCACAATTTTTTTATTAACTCTAGATAAATATCTGCCTGGCCTCTAGAGTTTAGCATAAATTTGAAACAGTGCTTCTATGAACATTCTAGTTCATGTCTTTGGTGCACATGTGCAGCATTTCTGGATCATTGAGTATGCATATACTCACTTTAGGAGATCCTGCCAAATATTTTTCTAAAATAATTGAACCATTTGATACTCCCATCTACCTATAATGTATGGGAATTTCAGTTGCTCTACATCCTCAACAACGTGTTATTTTCTTTTAAGTCTTCTAGCTGACATATGGCAACTTACTGTGGTTTTAATTGCATTTCCCTAATGAGTTGAGCATGTTTTTATATCTTTACTAGGGGCCCAGTGCACAGATTCGTGCACCTTGAAAGAAACTGTGGGCCACGAGGCTGCAGTGGGCACAGGGGCAGGTCTCGGCCCATCCTCTGCACCCCCCCCTGGCCCCTCCCTCCACAGCCCCTGGTCCCCTGTCTGCCAGCAGCCCCGCTCCCACTGGCCCTGTTTACCTGCTGACAGTGTGGAGCGATTGGGGCTGTTGCAGGCAGAAGGTGCAAGTGGGGCCAGCGCCATCAGTGGGTGTGAGCAGTGGCTGCTGCCCCAATCTCCTCTCAGGATCAGGGGCAAATAGAGAACCCCTCAGGGGTGATTGGGGTTGACAGCTGCTGCTCGCATCTGCTGATGGTGCCAAGTGATCAGGACCGGCACCGGGCGCCAGCAGCTGGTGTGAGCAGTGGCTCTGGTGCCAGCAGCAGGTGCAAGCAGGGCTGGCACTGGCAGTGGGTGGGAGCACTTGGTGGGACCGCAGCGAGCAGGAGCAAAGAATTTTCAGTAACCAACAGAGGCTCGCCCCAATGACAGTGACTGGCACCCCGCCTTGGTCTGGCACTCCCTCTCACCTGTTCCACCATCCTGCCACAGCCGATGCCCACCGTGTTCTACGCTCTGTCACCTGCTACTGATGCCCACCATGTCCCGCGCGTGTCCCCAGTGGTCAGCTCATGTCATAGCGATCAGTTGTTCAGTTGTTCCGCCGTTCAGTCAATTTGCATATTAGCATTTTATTATATAGGATCAGCCAATTTTATATCCTTTGCTAAATCTTTATTGTTGAAAGTATTATATATGTCCCCTATTTTCCCCCATTGAAGTGGGATCACTGGGTAAAATGGCAGTTCCATATTTACATACAAGTTCTTTGGTTGATCTCATCCACCCACCCTCCCCTGCCTTCCTCTTAGATTTGACAGTCTGTTCCATGCTTCTATGTCTCTGGATCTATTTTTCTCATCAGTTTACTTTTTTTCATTATATTTCACATATGAGTGAGATTATGTGATATTTGTCTTTCTCTGACTGGTTTATTTCACTTAACATAATACTCTCCAGGTCCCTCCATACTGTTGCAAATGGTAAGAGTTATTTCTTTTTTATAGCTGCATAGTATTCAATTGTCTAAATATAACAGATTTTTTATCCACTCATCTGTGCCGGGCACTTGGGCTGATTCCAAACCTTAGCTATTATAAATTGCACTGCTATGAACATAGAGTTGCATATTCTGATTGGTGTTTTCTGATTTCTTAGGATATATTCCTAGAAGTGGGATCACTGTGTAAAATGGCAGTTCCATATTTAATTTTTTGAGGAAACTCCATACAACTTTACACAGAGGCTGCACCAGTCTGCATTCCCACCAACAGTGTCCTAGGGTTCCCTTTTCTCCACATCCTCACCAACACATGTCATTTGTTGATTTGCTGATGATAGCCATTCTGACAGGTGTCATGTGACACCTCATTGTTGTTTTGATTTTCATCTCTTGGATGATTAGTGACTTTGAGCATTTTTTCATGTCTCTTGGACTTCTGCATGTCCACTTTGGAGACGTGTCTATTTAGGTTTTTTGCCCATTTCTTAATTGGATTGTTTATCTTCCTTTTATTAAGTCATATGAGTTCCTTTTATATTTTTGAAATTAACCCTTTATTAGATGTATCAGTGGCAAATATGTTCTCCCATGCAGTGGACTCTCTTTTCATTTTGTTGATGGTTTTCTTTGCTGTGCAGAAGCTTTTTATTTTTATGTAGTCCCATTTGTTTGTTTTCTCCTTAGTTTCCCTTGCCCTAGAAGATGTATCTGTAAACATATTGCTATGAGAGATGTCTGAGATTTTGCTACCTATGGCTTCTTTTAAGATTTGTATGGTTTCATGACTTACATTTAAGTCCTTTATCCATTTTTAGTTTATTTTTGTGTATGGTGTAAGTTGGTGGTCTAGTTTCATTTTTTTGCATGTATCTGTCCAATTTTCCCACCACCATTTATTGAAGAGACTGTCTTGACTCCATTGTATGCTCTCGCCTCCTTTGTCAAATATTAATTGAGCATAATGGCTTGGGGCAATCTCTGGGGTTTCTGTTCTGTTCCATTGATTTATATGCCTGTTTTTGTGACAGTACAAGGCTGTTTTGATTACAGTGGCTTTGTCGTATAACTTGATATCTAATATTCTGACCCCTTCAACTTTGTTTTTCTTTCTCAAGATTGCTGTGGTTATTTGGGGTCTTTTTTGGTTCCATATAAGTATTTGGAGTATTTGTTCTAGATCTTTGAAATATGCCGTTGGTATTTTAATAGAAATTGCATTGAATCTATAGATTGTTTCATTCATATATCTAATTTTGTTCTTCCCTTTTCCTATGCAATTTCTCTCTCTCTCTCTCTCTCTCTCTCTCTCTCTCTCTCTCTCTCTTTCTTGATTTCTTATATTTTTTCTGTTTCTTGCTTAGGTATATCTGCTTTCTCCTCTATTTTTTTTCAAAAATTTTTTCTTGTCTTTTCATTTCTGTTCTCCTTTATTTTAAACTGTTTTCCTTACCCTATTCCTTTAATTCTTTATCCTTATTTTCTTTAGGTCAGCTCTTCATCTACATAGTCTGTCTCCCCCCCCCCCCCCCCCCCCATTTTCTTATTGTTTTTTGTCTGTCCTTTGTTTGTTTGTTTTGTTTTCTTCTCTAATTTTTTCTTTCTTTTTTTCTATCATCTTCACTCTCTTTTCTCTTTTCTCTCTTCTCTAGTGGTTGATTTTGTTGATGCTGTGGTGGTCTTGTGTGCAGTTCTGTTTTGCTTCTTCTGTTTCGTGTTTTGTTGTGTTGCATTTTGTTCTGTTTTGTCAGCCCTTCAACAACAGCTCTCACAATGTGGTTGAGGGTGAGCCACATAGTCAGCCATCCTGAGAGGAGACTACCCCACAAACATGAAAATAACATTCAAGACCCAGCTACAACAGGAGAACCGAAATAACTCAAAGAAGGGACTTTCCTAGAGCACCCAGCCCAGGAGATCTGAGACTGCACCACTGAGACTCACAAACTACTTACTACATAAGACCACCCCACAAAGTCTGGGAGGCATAGCAGTTTGTTTTTCAATATATAACATAGCTAAATTTTTTTAAATGAAAATATTTCAAAAGATATAGAAATAGCCCTAACCATTTTGGCTCAGTGGATAGAGCATCGACCTGCGGACTCAAGGGTCCCAGGTTCAATTCCGGTCAAGGGCATGTACCTTGGTTGTAGGCACATCCCCAGTGGGGAGTGTGCAGGAGGCAGCTGATCAATGTTTCTCTCTCATTGATGTTTCTAACTCTCTATTCCTCTCCTTTCCTCTCTGTAAAAAATCAATAAAATATATATTTTTTTAAAAAGAAATATATATCCCTCTCACTTTTGTCCCAGGTTCAACCAGGTCCCACTCCTCCCCTCCCCATGAGAAACTAGTTTTTATGAGTTTATTGCTATAATTTTATTATTTTTCTATGCTTTCAGGATATCTTTATGAGCATGCTCCTATTTAAATATGAAACAAGTTTTCCATGGAAATTAACAGAACGTCAGGGCAATGACCCCACTTCAAAAACCCAGGAGGTGAGTTCTTTTTTTGCATTGCCAATGTTGCAGTAACAGCAATTGAGATAATAGCTGTTATGTACAACTGTAGGGCAAAAAGCACAATTTGCAAATTATTTCAGATCTGAAAGACAGGGTATGCACATTTTATTGAATACTATTAGTTTGTCAGGACTAAGCAATTAGATCTATTAAACATAAAGCTTAAAAACCAACTATCTAAGTTGTAAGTCAGCCCTTTCATCCTCTAAGCTACATATTCTCTAGACAGAAAGGTTTATTGGCATTGTAGGACTTACATAAGCAAGGATGTATAATTTGCTGCAGATTTGCTGACTTAACTGATACTGGGCTTTTTACTCCCCATTTCCTCAGTTACTCACTAACAGTAAGTTGAACACTTAAGGAAGTGCACTAACTCTTTTGAGCCACCTGGGTAACATTACCACACAGAAAAGTAGTGTAAAGGAGATTATTTTCTCTATAAATGTTCCTTTCTACAAGCTTGCTGACGAGCTAAAGTCCCACTTTGAAGAAGAGTCAGATAACCTATACATGAAACTGTATTTCTGTGTGTGTGCAGAGCCACAATGGCTGTATGTCAAACTTTAGGAGAAAACCCCATGCACTCTAGAGGACTTATTTATCAAAGATAAGAGGTTGTCAAAAGTAGCATACAGATAAACCACTTATGATCATGAATGGTCACACACACAATTCAGACAACTAAAAAAACTTACAGATCAAAATTATCTTTTTTAAAAAATATATTTTTATTGATTTCAGAGAGGAAGGGAGAGAGGGAGGGAGATAGAAACATCAATGATGAGAGAGAATCATTGATTGACTGCCTTCTGCATGCCTCCTACAGGGGATCAAGCCCACAACCCAGGCATGTGTCCTGACAGAGAATTGAAACTTGACCTCCTGGTTCACAGGTTGATGCTCAATCACTGAACTAGGCCAGCCGGGCTCAAAATTATCTTGGTTGCCCCTCAACCATGGCAGTCATAGGGGAAAGCCCTCACATTTCTATCTGAGAGAACCCCCAGATGTAGATGTGCATACTTGGGGAATATTGGTTGATCTTTGAGAATTGGGCTTCTACTTGGATATATGTTAGGTTTGTATTTTCCCAGGAAAAGCCTCCAAACACCTTTTTATCTCTACCTCAGAAGGAAAAAAATTCAACTGGAGTTACTCTGAGTCAGATAAGCAAGGTTCCAATGTCAACAGACATATGCACAGATGACAGAATAATTCAGGCATCTGAGCTAGGTGTCAAAACTCTTGAAGTATTTCTGATAGCATTTTCAATAAGCACCTTCAATAATTTTAATGAAAACCAACATCTGATAGTCATTGCACTGTTATTTTGAACTATAATATATTATGTATTTATTATATATTAACATAGATATAATAAATAATTATGTAATATGTTAAATATTTTGCAGCATTTAAAAACTCTTCAGCTGTATAAAATTATATAAGAATATTATAATTATAATAATTTAGAACATTCCATAGTTTTCAAATTATAAATCGATTCACAGATTTATTTTTTTTAAATATATTTTTATTGAGTTCAGAGAGAAAGGGAGAGGGAGAAAGAGATAGAAATATAAATAGTGAGAGAGAATAATTGATTGACTGCCTCCTGCACACCCCACATTGGGGATTGAGCTCACAACCCGGGCATGTGTTCTGACCAGGAATCAAACCTCCTGGTTCTTAGTTCAATGCTCAACCACTGAGCCATGCCAGCCGGGCCACAGATTTATTTTAATTCCCTGTATTAAATAAGGCAATCTGCTAGAACTAACAGCATCTAAAATTTACAGGTCACATAGAAAGCTATAAATCAAGCTAGCAGAAAAAGAATATATGTTTTGTCCTCCTACCTTGAACAGTAAAGAAAGGGATAGTCTCTAGCCTGACTGCCTTTTGTTCCCCTCACCTTGGTTCTGTTCCAAAAGTAGTCACATACATAGACATGTGGACACTCAGCCACACTTCCAACCCCCGTGCTCTATTCTCCATCCATCTTACCTGCTCTGCAAAAGCCAATCCTTAGCCAATGCTCAGGCCTATGGGTGCACACATCAGCAGTGTCCATCCTCGGATGCACAGAAGCAAGAAAAAAGCCCGTACATACCTCGGAAGCGGAAGTGTGGTCTAGAACGCGTTGGGAGAGACCTGAGTTTTAAGTGGACTCCTATACAGGAGCATAGTTGGTAGAGGACCAAGGCAGACCTTCAAAAATACAGAAAACAAGGCTGGATCTCTTCTGATCCCATTCTAACTATGGTACTATTGCTAGGCTGCTAGGTACAGTAGGGAATGGAAGGACAGTAACAGTAATAAAGATCCCAGATCCTATACACCTTGCAATTTAATTGATGGGAAAAGTTTATTATAAGAATGAGAACAGCCCTAGCTGTTTGTCTTAGTGAATAGAGCATCAGCCTGTGGACTGAAAGGTCCCAGGTTCAACTCTAGGTCAGGACAAATGCCCAGGTTTCGGGCTTGATCCCCAGAAGGGGATGTGCAGGAGGCAGCCAATCAATGATTCTCTGTTATCATTGATGTTTCTATCTCTCTCTCCCTTCCTTTCTGAAATCAATAAAAATATATTTTAAAAAAAGAATGAGAACAACTCTCAGATATGTTTTACCAGGAACTCATATGGAATTGCTTAAGGCAAGCTCTTTGAATATGTGAAAACAGTTCTTCCTTTTAGGAAGTGATGGAAGCCAAACATTCCTGATGCCCATGTCCCTTTGTTACATCTCTAACAACAAAAAGCTTTGAATGATACACTTAGCACCTACATCAGGAGTCATCCAACTTTTTCCTGTAAAAAGCCTGGTAGTAAATATTTCAGGTTTTACAGATTATATCATATAATGTCTGTCACAAATATTCAACTCTGTCTTTGTAGTGAAAAAGCTAAGCTGGACAATATGTAAACAAACTAGAAATGGCAGTGTTCCAATGAAATTTATTTACAAAAGCAGACAGGGAGCTGAATTTAGTCCATAGGCCATAGTTTGCCTGATTTGTATTATGGCCAAATAAGGAACAAAGATAGAAGTGGAAGGTAGGGGAAGAGAAGAAAAACTCAGAAAAAGACAAAAGGAAGAAAAAAAGACTCAAAGGAAGAAATATATTTTTTAAAGACAGGGTAGAAACAGAGTGTCATAGAACGATATACTCAAGGAATGATCACACACACACACACACACACACACACACACACACACACACACAGCAGATATACAGAGAACAGTAGTAGTGTTACTGGAGAATCAAATTCCTCCCTCGCTTGTGGGAGTGGACGTGAGGGTCTTGGGGGCACTGCTGAAATAAGCATTTTCAGAAACCCTTGGGGGAGGATGGGATGTGAAAAAAGACTTTATTTGCATGAAGTTACATTTCTCGGGTTCCAAAGCCCCAGCCCCTTAAGCCAGCCCTGAAGGAGGTGCAGCTGGGGTTCCAGCAGAGCCAGAAGCAAGGCCAGTGTCCAGCGCTTCTGTTCCATGTTGCAGCCAGGTGTGGTTCAGCATCAGGGTAATTAAAGTTCATTAGTCCATTGTGGGTGTCCCACATGGCCCTGAGCCAGGTAGGCGCAGGGAATCGCATCCTGTACCACAGGAATCACAGGAACTCTGCACGCCAGAGAAAGAGAGAAAGCATGCTTCTCTGTTTAGATTCTCAACCTTCCTAATGCCATGACCCTTTAATACAGTTCCTCATGTTGTGGTGACCTCCAATTTCATTGTTACAAATTGAACATAATTAAAGCATAGTGATTAATCACAAAAACAATATGTAATTATATATGTGTTTTCCAATGGTCTTAGGTGACCCCTGTGAAAGGGTCGTTCGACCCCCAAAGGGGTCGGGACCCACAGGTTGAGAACCGCTGGTTTAGAAGTTTAAATATTCAGGTTTCTTGTGCTTACAGTGGCCATGCCCATTTTGGCCACTGACTGGCTCCCAGGTGACTGATAGGCAGGTAAGCACCTTCCCAGGTCACTCAGACTTACTTACTGGGAATGGGTCTAAACTGCCTTTGTGCAGTCCCTTCCCCCAGTGATCAGCGGGGAACAGACTTAGAAACTGCTAAATGAAGCTTTTTGGCAAAGCTGTGTAAATGGCATGCCTATATTATTTAGCCTTCCCTATCCTCCTTCATTGTTAAATAATAATCAGGTTATTACAAAGTATAATAGAAATAAACAAAGGTCAGCATACTCATCTTATGTTGAATTTCTATATTTTCTATATATTCATGTCATATGTAAAATTATTTTAATTATTAAGCCAAGTTCTAACATTTATAAATGAAATCTTTTGAAATCCTCTTTGCCTCATTTTAATATTTTAAAGAATCCAATTTTCAATTCTACAAAAAGGGGATATGTTGTAGTTAATTTTCTAAAGCAGAAGCTATATTTTCAAATAGTATCTATTTCTTATCACCTATAAGCCTTTTGCCATCAAAAACTTGTAATGCCATTTTTAAAGCTCATAATAAGTTTCTAACAAAGATTATCTTGGGCACATAAGCTAATTAAACATAAGGCTAGATTAAACCCAAGGACCACAACATCCTCACCTATGAACTAAACCTCTAGGATGGTCCTATTTCCTCTCTTGACTCAGAGGAAGAATTACTGGAAAAACACATCTTGATTGAGTAAAATCTTATTGAAAGTGGGATCACTTGAATTTAGGATGCTTTCAATAACATTATGAACTTCATTGTTTTCTTCGTCTTGCTTGACTCTGTAATCAGCCCCAGAGGAGGTATTCAATGACATCTGTATTGTGGAAAACTTCAGCAAATGTATCCTTGACATTTCAATGGGGAGGAAAAAATACTTGCTAATATGAGAGATTATTATACATTGCATTTCAACCTGAGACAGAATTGCTTCATTATTATGTGTGGATAGTGCAGAGAGTTACGTTTGACAATAAAAATTATATTTTAAGTTAGCCCATTACTGGGAAAAATGTTTCTCTGTAACTGTGGAGTATACTGCCTTTCTACATTGCTTCTCTAAAGAGCTGGTATGATTTCACAGACCATCTCTACCATGTGTAAATACACTTGCTTCCCCTTCAGCCTCACTTCTTAAATATTTGAGAACTACACATCAGACCATTTTGCTATGTCCATGTCAAAATATCACTATCATTTGCTACTGGTTAGATAGATGAAATGTTTGGCTCCCAACTAGGGAAAATGACCACTGTAGGCAAGAAAAACTTACAAAATAAATTGAAAAATGTAACCCCAAACCCTAGGTCTGTCTTAATATTGTCAAATATTGTTATAAATCCATATCTATTAACAAGTGAATCTAAAAATCAAGTGAATAAATAATCTGATAAACAGAATAAACTGGTGAATATAATAGAATCAGGGGCATAGAAAGGGAGTGGACTGACAATTCTTGGGGGGAAAGGGGTGGGGGGGGTGCGGGAAGAGACCAGAAAATAATCGTACACCTATGGATGAGGACAGTGGTGGGGGGGTAAAGGCAGAGGGTGGGGTGGGAACTGGGTGGAGGGGAGCGATAGGGGGGAAAAAGAGGAACCAATGTAATAATCTGAACAATTAAGATTTAATTTAAAAAAAGTCTTCCTTTAACATAGAAGAGCAGTGACTTGTAAAAGGTCCTATGACTAATTCCCAGAAGCAGACAAACTCAAATATTACAACCCCAAGGTGATTCTTTATACTTCATTGTAACATTCATTCCTTTAAAAAGCATTTCCTGCAATGAGACATCACCTCACATATGTTAGGATGCTTATTATAAAAAACTAGAGGCCCAGTGCATGAAATTCGTGCATGGGAGGAGGGGTCCCCTCAGCCTGGCCTGCGCCCTTGCACAATCCAGGACCCCTCAAGGGATCTCTGACTGCCGGCTTAGCCCCAAGGATCAGGCCTAAACTGGCAGTTGGACATCTCTCTTGTAATCCGGGACCACTGGTTCCTAACAGCTCGCCTGCCTGCCTGCCTGATCGCTCCTAACCACTCTGCCTGCCTGCCTGATTGCCCCAACCACTCACCTGCCTGCCTGATCACCCCTAACTGCTTGCCTGCCTGCTTGATCACCCCTAATTGCTCACCTGCCTGCCTGATCGTCCCTAACCACTTCTGCCTCAGCCCCTATGCAGCAGCTACGTCCAGAAGGATGTCCAGAATAATGTCCGGAAAGTTGTTCAGCTGTCTGGTCTAATTAGCATATTATGTTATTATTATTTTAGGTGTGTGTGTGTGTGTGTGTGTTGGCAAGGATGTGAAACAAAGGGAAACAGTTGGTGGAAATGTAAATTGGTACAGCCACTATGAAAAACAGTATGGAGGTTACTCAGAAAATTAAGAATAGAGTTACCATATGACCCAGCAATTCCACGTCTGGGTGTATGCCCAATAGTAATAAAAATAAAAACATGTCCACACAAAATACTTGCACATGAATGTTTATAGCAGCATTATTCATAATAACCAAGGCATGGAATCAACCTAAATGTCTATCAACAGATAAATGGGTGAAGAAAATGGGTATATACACACAATGGAATATTATTTAGCCTTGCAAAAGAAGGAAATCTTATAATTTGCAAAAACATGGTTGAACCTGGTGGACTTTATGCTGAGTGAAATAACCAGACACAAAGGGACAAATAATACATATAGGATACCACTTATATGAGGAAACTAAAATAGTAAAATTCACAGAAACAAAAAGTAAAATAATGGTTGCCAGAGGGTAATGGGGAGATAGTTAAAGTGTACAGTTTCAGTTATGAAGATGAATAAGTCCTAGAGCTTTACTATAGAACCTATATTTAGCAATACTGTGTCTTATACTTAAAAATTTACTGAGAGTATATCTTAAGAGTCCTTATCACAAATAATAATCCTATATAATAAAAGCCCAGCAACCATAACAGTGTAACAACCAGAACAACTGCTCGACCAGTCACTATGAGGCATATTGACCACCTCTCGGTCCCTCGCCATCCCCCCACTGCTCCCCTGACAGCCTGCAGGCTCCAATCGCCGGATAGCGAATGGGGAACCAGGGTGGGTGGCAGAGAAGTGGGAGTGGGGACTGGCTGGGGGAACCGGGTGGGTGGCAGCGGCGGGTTGGGACTGGAGACTGGTGAACAGGTGGAAGATGGCCCTGATCACAGGCTAGGCCTAGGGACCCTACCTGTGCATGATTTTGTGCTCGGACCTCTAGTAATAATAATAAATTGAAAGGGTGAAAGGAAAGCTTTGCAGGTGATGGATATGTTTATGGCATAGATTGTGGTGATGGTTCAAGGGTGTTTAGTTATCTCCGAACTCACCAAGTTGTATACATTAAATATGTACAGCTTTCTATCTGTCAATCAAACCTCAATAAAGTGGTTTAAGAAATGCATTTATGCCTAAGATGGGCCAAACATAACTACACAAAAAATTTGCAATGACATGGATGAACCTGGTGGACATCTTTGTTGAGTTTATTGTTATTCTAAGAGTTTTATAAGTTTCTTCCCTTAAATTTATATGTAGATATTTTCTTCAAACTGTAATTTCCCCCACCTTTCTATTATTTATACCTCATTTATTTCCCTTAATGTACAACATTGGAAAGATATTCCTTAAGAAAATTGCAATACAGTAGGGATAGAAGGCATCCTTATATCGGTTTTGACTTTAGTGGGTTTGCCTCTGTGTTCAATATTTAATATGGTGTTAGCTCCGGTTTGAGATATACTTACTTTATGATGCTGTTCCAAGTTTACCAAGAATTATTATTAAAAACAGATGTTGAATTTTATCACATGTTTTTTGGCATCTAGTAAGCGATCATTTGTTTTTGTTTTTCCACTGACTAATTGGTATGATAAATTATGTTCCATTTTGTCTGACGCTATGGTTTATTCTTGCTAACATTTGCATGATAGAGATTTACCAATTCCTTCCATCTTTCTGACTTTATTGCTCTTCTTGTCATTCTATAGAAAATACACCATGGTAATATTTTTACCCAGTGTATTTTTCTTTAAAGAAAAATACACTGGGTAAAAATACACTGGTGTATAGAGAAGAGTTTGTCTTGTCTCTCCTTGTTTCATACATTAAACTTTCTTGCATTTAACTTTGCCAAGCGTGATAGATTTCCAAATTATTTCTCCCTTCTTATGACAAAATTATACTTCCCCACCCATTGCCATGAGATTTTCAGAAATGCCCTGTGAGAAGGGTATATGTCTCTTCTCACATTGATGTAAGGTTTGGGTACATAACTTGATTTGGACAATGCAATACCAATGGTTATACAGTATAACTGAGCAGATGCAGAAAGAAAACCTTTGTGCAAAGGCAACAAAATCTCAGACCTATGCCGAAGCAATTTCTTCACCGATACAGATCCTAGGGCATTGGAAACTAAAGAGAAAATAAACAAATGGGACTACATCAAAATAAAACGTTTCTGCACAGCAAAAGAAACCATCAACAAAACAACAAGAAAGCCCACTACATGGGAGAACATATTTGCCAACATTATATCTGATAAGGGCCTAATCTCCAACATTTATAGGGAACTCATACAACTTAACAAAAGGAAGATAAACAATCCAATCAAAAAATGGGCAAAGGACCTAAATAGACACCTTTCAAAAGAGGACATTCAGAAAGCCAAGAGACATATGAAAACATGCTCAAAGTCGCTAATCATCCGAGAGATGCAAATCAAAACAACAATGAGGTACCATTTCACACCTGTCAGAATGGCTAGCATCAACAAATCAACAAACGACAAGTGCTGGAGAGGATGTGGAGAAAAAGGAACACTTGTGCACTGCTGGTGGGAATGCAGACTGGTGCAGCCACTATGGAAGACAGTATGGAGTTTCCTCAAAAAACTGGAAATGGAACTCCCATTTGACCCTGTGATCCCACTTCTAGGAATATATCCCAAGAAACCAAAAACACCAATCAGAAAGGATATATGCACCCCTATGTTCATAGCAGCACAATTCACCATAGCTAAGATTTGGAAACAGCCTAAGTGCCCATCAGTAGATGAATGGATTAGAAAACTGTGGTACATCTACACGATGGAATACTATGCTGCTGTAAAAAAGAAGGAACTCTTACCATTTGCAACAGCATGGATGGAACTGGAGAGCATTATGCTAAGTGAAATAAGCCAGTCAATGAAGGAAAAATACCACATGATCTCACTCATTCATGGATAATAGAGACCATTACAAACTTTTGAACAATAATAGATACAGAGGCAGAGCTGCCTCAAACTGATTGTCAAACTGCAGTGGGAAGGCCAGAGAGGGTTGGGGGGCAGAAGGGAGGGGAGTAAGAGATCAACCGAAGGACTTGTATGCATGCATATAAGCATAACCAATGGACATAAGAAACTGGGGGGTAGGGGAGGCCAGCAGATTGTCAAGGGCAGGGGAAAAAAGGAGACATATGTAATACTCTTTGTAATAATTTAAGCAATAGTTTCAGTCCTTTCTGTTTCCCTCTGAAATGAGAAATATATGTTCTATGTAGGGGACGATCCTTTCTAGGGACCCAGGAATGAAGAAGACACATGGTTCAAAGACTTAGCCACCACAGCCAAAGTGTCACACAAGTGAAAACTACACATTTGCTGCTGTAAGACACAGAATTAGGGGTTGTTTTTTTTCCCACAACATAACTAAGAAAACACTAAAAACCTGTCTTTAAAAAAATTGTGTGGTTAGCCAGTTTTTCAAGATGGTTCTCAATTTAACCAGATAAATTAAGCTAAGTATTTATTATATTATTTTCTGACCTATTCACAGACCAGCCTTAATTGAGCAGTCATTTAAACAAATGACCAAGACCTAATTGTTAAGAGTGGGGGAGAAGGAAGAAAGGGACTTAAATGGTGAATTTCTACTAATCTTGGCACTGAACTGAATACTTTCAACATCTGGATATCCTCCCCTTATATACATACTAGAGGCCCGATACACAAAATTTGTGTAAAGGGCTCAGCCCTCACAGCTGTGGTGGCTGCCCTGGACCCTCACAGCCCCAGCTTCATCCAAAAGGTCATCCGGAAGGACGTCCAGAAGGTCATTCGGCTATCTGATCTAATTAGCATATTACTCTTTTATTATTATAGATAGAACACAAGGAATGTATAGTATGTTAGATTTGGATCTCAAATTATGAATTATTTTCTGCTCCAATTTCTCAGTTGCTTGTTAAATAACAAGAATGACATAGGTGTCAAGTTCTGAATTAAAACATCAGCCAAAAATATATGGGCTGAACTAAAGTAGTACCACTGTTTCTACAATTAAAAGAAGGATATTTTTCTTGTCTTATTACCTTATTTATTCATACATCATGCCGAGACAAAAAAGGATCATAACAGTTAGTGGCTCTATTGTTTCAGTATACATAGGGAATCAAAGTTTATTCTGACAGATAAAAACATTTTCATCACAAGGTGTCACCAACCAGTAAAAGTTTGTTTTGATTCCAGTTCATACATAGCAATACATTCTAGATCAAAACAGTATACTTAAAATGAAATTCAGTAAGTATTATTTTGATCTCTTTTACAATGTGTGAAAATCATATATTTTAGGAAACTTTTCAAACACTTTGTTCTCATTTTTATCTAAAAATCCAAGTCTTTGTTATCTTAGGGAAATTTTTCTCTTATTACATCTTTTGTTCCTGTTTCTGTTTAATTTCTTTTTATCTGAGCTTCAGATATATGATTATCTTCACTGCTAGATCTTTTTATTCTGGCTTCCACATTTAGAATTTATTGTATTTTTTCTCTATTTCCTCTGTACTTAATGAAAAATACATCTTGGATTTTTCTCCTCAATGATTTTGCATGTCAATTTTCCTTCTTACTGTTTCTAATATGGGTTTTTAATATGCTAAATAATTTTCACTTATTAAGCTTTATATTTAACATTCTTTTAATGTACACTTTACTTACTTTCTCTCTTACCATATCTTATTTCTTATCTCTTATTTATTATAGTCAAATATGCCTGCCCTGTGACAAATATCTGTTGTGGTCACCCCTAGACCCTTCCTTGATGCTTCTTTCACTGGGTGACTTCCAAGATTTGCCAATGAACATTTTGATTGCTATTGAACACAGTAAAAAAAAATCATTTCCAGTGCCCACCCTCACTAACAAATCTTAACCTTCATCCTTAAGGAGGTGTTCATGAATTTCTGCCAAATCTCATATACTTACTTTTATCAATGCTCAACTGCCCTCCTAGGAAACTTCATTATGAGCAAACATTCCCTAGATGCCAGCCTCAGTATAGCAGGGAGAAAATGTCATTATATTTCCATTTACCCCAATATTTCTCCCAAAATCCAGTTATATTTTTCAAAAGAATGGAGAAAGTGATGGTTTTCTTCATGGTGCAAGACTGCTTTCATTTTTGGAATCAGAAACCCCTTGGCCAGGAATTTTTCTAAGTTTACCTAGCCTTATTTTCAACTGTCATTTCAAATTTTTTCCAGTTTGCTAACCTTAACACCTCACCATGCTCTCCCTCTATCTCAGGAGTTATATTTACCTCTATTTGTGGTAAACAGAACAATTACTAGATGGGAACCCAGTCGCCCTCCTGACTCCAATTTATAAATTTATATGCATCCTCACCTATTGTTTCTTCTTTCCCATTATAATAGAAATAACACCCATTTTTCTGCACTAACATTTGTCTCCTAAACTGTCTAGAACCCCCCAACCCATTATCACACAAAAAACTCTATATAATAAAAGCATAGTATGCAAATTGTCCCCTCAACCAGGAGTTCTTCTGGGAGTTTGACCAGAGGGCAGGGCCAGCTGGGGGAAGGGAGAGAGGCCCAAACCGCAGCCGCTAGGGACCTTACCAGTGCATGAATCTCATGCACTGGGCCTCTAGTTAAAGGATAATTCATCCCATGGGCCATCTTTGATATCTTCCTCTTACTCATTCCCCATATCTAATCCAGCACTTTATTTTCTCAATCTGCTGATATCAGCCTACATGAAACAACCACCATCTACAGACTGGACCACTGAAATTTCCCCTGAGTAATCTGCTCTAGCCCACTATTATAGTTTCCAGTTTTTCACTATATTATAGCCAGAGTATTCTTACAGGTCTTTCAGAAATGCCAGTGTGATCATGTCCCTCCACCAAAAAATGTCAGTGCTTCCCATAGGAGAAAGCAAAATCCTCCACATGTAGCTACCAACATCTCCACCTTAATCCTGTAATCCTTGCTCCTTATGACCCAAGGCCTTTTTGCTTTCATTTCCTGTGCATTGAATATTCTTCCTTTCTTTTTTCACCATCAATTTCTACTCACTCCTTAAATTTCAGTTAAGCCATTATTCTCTTGGAGAAGTCTTTCTTGACTTCTTAACTCCTATGACTGTTTGCTGTTAGAATGTAAGTTCCAGAAAGTAGAGACAATATATTTTTATTCATAATTTATTCCCAGAACCTAGAATAATAAAAAGAACAGAGTATTCCTCAATAAATATCTGTTGAATTAATGAGGACTGACAGTAGAAAAGGAATCTACAATGGGAGCTGAGAAAAAAAAATAAACATGGGAGTTGGAGGAAATTTAGAGCCTTTAGTTTTATTTTATTTTATTTTTTTATTCTTTTTAAAAAATATTATAATAAAGTATTACAAAGGGTATTACATA
>NW_005364101.1:56163-61088 GCF_000412655.1 Myotis brandtii
ATATATATATATATATATAGACATTTGAGAGAAAGATTGAAGATACAAGAATGAAAATATCTGTAGCCTAAAATCAATATTATTTTTGTTAAGAGATATGAAGTGGATTCTCCTGGAATGGATTTTACTTCAAGCCACCCAAGATAGACATTTAAAATCAAGAAAAGTTACTCATATTGTAGCATAAAGTATGAGAATGAAAATAAGTTAATTACAAACACCATTAAGGTTAACAGAGTATGATCTGTGACCCCTCACCACCCTCCCACCTGGGATATTACCTTAGATTTAGAAATCATTGGAAATTTAAGTTTTGAGAACTTTGAAAGTAAAATTAAAGCTGAACACTAGTATCTCTAATTTCAAAGTTATTTTAATAGGTTTAGTTTATAAATAATGCTAATTTTTTCTGTTGGAAATTTCTGAAGTATATGACAGGCTGTTATTGTTGTTTCATTCTAGTTTACAAATTTATAAGTGTTAAGTAACATGATAATGATAAAAGAGAGGAGGACTGGGGAATCAGGAGAACTCAGTAACAGTTCTAGCTCTGTTGCTAATTAGCTGTGGGACCTTTTCTGTACTGTTTAATTTTTCCTGCCTTACCTTACTTTCCCCCTTTATAAAATAAGGATAATAAGGTCTATAATACTTTTCTATGAAGGCATATGTTGTGAGGATTAAATGTGTTCATGCATATAAAAACCTTTTTACTCATATAAAAATCCTATACAGCCCGGCCAGTGGGGCTCAGAAGTTGACTGTTGACTTATAAACCAGGAGGTCACAGTTTGATTGCAGGTCAGGGCACATGCCCGGGTTGTGCGCTCGATCCCCAGTAGGAGGCATGCAGGAGGCAGCTGATCAATTCTCTCTCATCATTGATGTTTCTATCTCTCTCTCCCTCTCCCTTCCTCTCTGAAATCAATAAAAAATATATTTTTTAAATGCTATACAAAGCAGCTAGATAAGAAGACACAAAATAGTGCAAAATGTTACTCCATCATTTTCCAGGCATGTGACTTCGGGCAGGCTCCTTAATGTGTCTATTCCTCAGTCTCCTCATCCAGGAAATGGGAGTAATATTTCTGAGCTCTGGAATTTTTATTAAGACTAAATGAGTTGTGAGTGAAAGGAAAGAGCATACTTATTAAACGTGCCTTGATTTGAGATTTATTTGGCCTATGATTTTGTTCTACTTTTAATAGAAGGGGAGCTGGCTCCATTTGAGTGGTTTAACATTAGACAAGATTCAGATTCTATCATGTGAAAGCCTTTTATAGCTTTGCTACTTGAAAGGTGATCCTCAGGCCAACAGCAGTTGCAGCATCCAGACTTAGAGAATCTGGATATGCATTTTAGCAAAATCCCCAGATGATGTTTACACAATTAATCTGGAAGTCACTGTTTAATAAGCATACAGTAGTAAGACAGCATTTCAAAGACAGCAATGTAGCCTGGCTGGCATGGCTCAGCAGTTGAGCATCGACCTATAAACCAGGAGATCACGGTTCAATTCCTGGTCAGGGCACATGCCTGGGTTGTGGGCTTGATCCCCAGGTGGGACATGCAGGAGGCAGCTGATCAATGATTCTCTCTCATCATTGATGTTTCTATCTCTCTCTCCCTCTCCCTTCCTCTCTGATCAATAAAATTATATTTTTTAAAAAGACAGCAATGTACATACTGTAACTTATTATGCTATTTTCTCCTGTTCATTTTCTTTTATCTTCAGTCTCCAACTCTATTTCACTAAGAAAATGAAATGAACCAAAGAATAGAAAAATGGAGCACGAAATTGAACAAACTTCAAATGTGTATGTGAAATGGTTTTACATTGGGCAAGAATTAGTCCAGAGCTACCATGTGCCTTTGTATTATCACTCATTAGATGTCTCTGTCTAAGGGGGGGGGCCTTTTTATCCTCCCACCCCATCTGTTCTTTAACTTCTCATCACTGTCAAAGGCACTATCCAAATGCGCTATGCTAAGGAGACGGTCCAAGTTACAGCTCATTAACAACCAAGGTAGGTACAGTTCTACAGATTCTCCTGGTAGTTTCTCAGAGGTGAAGGTGAAATGTAGAAAAATACTTAAACAAGAAGTTTATAACTTTTTAATGGGCACTTATAGGTATGTCATTTTAAAAATGTAGGCAGAGAATAAAATGGAATCTGTTTTAATAAATTTCAATAATCAAACTGCATAGTCTGAGTCTCTCATGGGCAAAGTTTTTGTTGTTTCTTTTTATTTTTAATATATTTTTATTGATTTCAGAGATGAAGGGAGGAAAGATAGAAACATCAATGATGAGAGAGAATCATTAATTGGCTGCCTCCTGCACGCCCCCTACTGGGGACATGCCCTTGACCTGGAATGGAACCGTGACCTCCTAGTTCATGGGTCTTGCTCAACCACTAAGCCACATTGGCCAGGCTTGTTTCTTTTTAAATAATTTTTTGTTAAATGATCAATTTGAAGACTGGGGAAGCTTGTTACTAAAGACACATGATATTTCAGCAATGAAGTAAGTTTGCACATTGCTGATGAAGATAAAGCCAGTCTACCTTAGTTCAATCCAAGATCTATAGCCTTCTGCTAAATATCAGGAGAGTCATCTTGCCAGTGCTCCAAAGGAAAGAAATAGCATCTCCTGGGCTGAAAAGATATGTCATGATAATAAATGTATGGGGAGGTTATCAGGGGATTTTCTAGATGAAGCCCACAGTTTTTAATATTACTCTATTTCCCTTACTAAAATTCTCCCTTTAAGTGGCAAACGGCTCTTTAAACACAGCCTCTAAGATTTTGACTTATGGAAAACCAGAGGTAAGTGCAGTTTGATTTAAATGTCTTTGGGGTTAGCTATGATTTTAGAAGCAGTATATATTGCATTTATGAGGAGGCCTCCCACACAGCATTTAAAGATTTGTGTGTCCCTTGGAGATAAAGGGAAGGGAGTTGTTGCTCTTTACTTCATGCTAACAGGCTCAATTTTTCAATTTGTAATTTAGTAGTCCATAGTCATCTTGAGGGGCTGCTAGAACTGGTGCTATTCAAGCAAGCCTTGAGGAAGGTATGGAAAATACAGGCTAAAAAGATGATCACCTGATAAATCAAGGTGATTAAATAGTCAGACCCACCAGGGCACTCAAAATGCAGTTAGCAGTGACTGTGAGCATTGGAAAGAAACGTGGATCCAATCACTCCTAAATAAAATCAGGGCTGTGAAAATTCGAGAAGGAAAGGCATGAATGAATCTTTGCAAAATGTCTGAAAGGCAAGGAAAACTAGAATTTCAAACAAGGAAGCAAATTTGCTGTAGATGACACGAACTTGAGTATTATGTGATTTACATCCTACGTTAGAGCATGGTCTTATTCTAAGTATATACTCTTCACTGGTGTTCAGTTTCAAAGTAAAATAGAACTATTGCTATGGTAATTTTTAAAGTTCTCAATTTGCTAACCTTTTAACTTCCAGTTGTTGGGAGAGCAAAACCCCAATTGAATAAGACTCTTTTGTGCTTCACACCCTTTAGCAATAAGAAGAAATGAAAGGAAACAAGAAGATATTAGACACTTTGTTCTTAAAGAAAAGAAAGGAAAGAAGGAAGGAGGGAACAAAGGCAGGAAGGCAGGAAAGCAAGGAGGCAGGCAACTTGCCAACCTGATGTGGTTCACTAAAAATGCAGCCTATACCTTCCAGAGTATCATCTCCATTTAAGATCAATTTATGATTAGACAGTATGGACAGCTATCTTGATAATATGACTTGACTGGACTGCAAATTGATATCCTCCCTCAAAGTAGTTTTTTTTCTGGTCATATCTTTGAGACATTCCCTTTCAAGTTACCTTTTTAAAAGACAACAACACCCCTATCCGGTTTGGCTTAGTGGATAGAACATTGGCCTGTGGACTGAAGGGTTCCAGGCCTGATTCTGGGTTGCAGCTGGATCCCCAGTAGGGGGTTTGGCACCCAATCAATGATTCTCTCGCATCATTTATGTTTCTCTCTCTCTCTCTCTCTCTCTCTCTCTCTCTCTCTCTCTCCCTCTCCTTTCCTCTCTGAAATCCATAATAATATATTTTTAAAAAGACAACAAAACTTATTATTTGTCTTATGAAAGTAATGTACTGTTATCACAAAATGTTTTAAAATATAGATAAAGCAAAAAATAGTTTTGACATCACCACCTAAACAGAGAAGTACCGCCTGGCTTGTGTGGTTTTTTAGTTATTACTTTGCATCTCTAAACCTCTGGCATAGCAGGAAATCAATTTAGCACAATGGTTAAGATAATGGTGCAGGCCAAAAAAAAAAAAATATGGTGGTCCAGGCATTAGTCAACTGTGGGATCCAACTCATTTTATCATACTAAAGGAGTGACCTTGGTAGAATTGCATCAACTTTTTTTGCCTCAGTTTCCTCATCCATAAAACAGAGATAATATCCACACCACAGTATTGCAATAAAGATAAAATGTACATGTTTATAAAATACTTAGATGAATGCCTGGCACATAGTAAGAAAATAGGTATTCACTTTTTATTATAGCAGGATGTCATTTAAAATTAACAGCTTCCCTCCACCCAATTCAAGTGGACACAATCAAGAAATGCAAATCTTGTTGAGGTTCAGGTTATAATTCAGTAGGTCTGGGTGGAGTCTGAAATTCTGCAAGTGTAACAAACTCCCAAAATATGTCAGTTCCGATGATCTAAGAACCACATTTGGAGTAGCAAGACTCTGGTATGCTACTGGAACTGTTCTAAGGTGCACCATGTTCCATATTATAATACCTTAAAATACGTAAGGGATGACAATCCTATCTAATAAAAGAGAAACATGGTAATTAGCCGTACATCTGCTACCCTTCCCATTGGCTTATCAGGGCGATATGCAAATTAACTGCCAGCCAAG
>NW_005364101.1:61445-61660 GCF_000412655.1 Myotis brandtii
CCAAGCGGGACCCCCACCCTGATGATCCAGGACTTTCAGGGCAAACCAGCCGGCCCCCACCCGTGCACCAGGCCTCTATTCTATATAGTAAAAGGGTAATATGCCGCCCAGCAGCAGGATCAGCGGAGCCTCGAGGCCTCCCTGCACCGGGATCAGCGTGACAGGGGGCAGCACCCAAACCCCCTGATCGCCCTGCGGCTCTGTGTGTGACAGGG
>NW_005364101.1:62014-66208 GCF_000412655.1 Myotis brandtii
GAGCCCCAACCCCCCTGATGGGCCCTGCTCTGTGCATGACAGGGGGCAACGCCCCAACCCCCTGATCGGCCCTGCTCTGTGTGTGACAGGGTACGGAGCCCCAACCCCCCTGATGGGCCCTGCTCTGTGCATGACAAGGGGCAAGGCCCTGACCCCCTGATCGGCCCTGCTCTGTGCGTGACAGGGGGTGGCGCCGCAACCTCCCTATCGACCCTGCCTTGAGTGTGACAGGGGGTGGTGCCCCAACCCCCCAATCAGCTGTGCCCTGAGCATGACTAGGGGTGGCATCACAACCTCCTGATCTGCCCTGCTCTGTGCATGACGGGGGCAGCGCCCCAACTCCCCAATCGGCCCTGCTCTGAGCCCAACCAGGGGCTGCACCTAGGGATTGGGCCTGCCCTCTGTTACCCGGGAGCAGGCCTAAGCCAGCAGGTCATTATCTCCTGAGGGGTCCCAGACTGCGAGAGGGCACAGGATGGGCTGAGGGACCCCCTCTCCCCGCCGAGTGCACAAATTTTTGTGCACCGGGCCTCTAGTCTATATATATAAAAGGCTAATATGCAAAGTGAACCCTTGGGAGTTCGACCAGGAGATTGGGAGTTCAATTGCTCACTATGATGTGCGCTGACCCCCAGGGGGTGGCATGGGACAAAGGAAGGCCCTGGCCAGCAGCCAGGGAAGAAAGACCCTGATCACCAGCCAGGCCTAGGCACACTACCCATGCATGAATTTTGTGCACCGGGCCTTTACCCATGCACTGAATATAATAGGAGAACTGACCTTTTACACATTGCTGATTATTAAGAATAGTAATAGATCTAGTTATATAGTTAACACCAAGTGTTAATTCATAGTCAGTTTATGATCATGTAAAACCCATTTTCCCCTTATTGTACTCTTGTTTCAGGATTTTCAAAATTATCTGGATTCTGGCTAGCTTCATGTTGTATGCTTTCCCCATTTGGATGTTTATGAATATTATCCAACTTACTAATAAAAATGTATCAAGCCCTGGCTGGTTTGGCTCAGTGGATAGAACATTGGCCTGCGGACTCAAGGGTCCCAGGTTCAATTCTGGTCAAGGACATGTACCTTGGTTGCAGGCACATCCCCAGTAGGGGGTGTGCGGGAGGTGGCTGATCGATGTTTCTCTCTCATCAATGTTTCTAACTCTGTATCTCTCTCCCTTCTTCTCTGTAAAAAATAAATAAAATATATTTTAAAAAATGTATCAAACATGAAAAAAGAAATGCAAACAGAAACAAAACTAATCTAAATGGGTATACTTATTCATGGAGAATCCATTAGCATTATTGAAATCAACCAAAGGACTTGTATACATATATGCATAACCCTTGGACAAGATAATAGGGTAGTGAAGGCCTGGGGTGGGGGGTTGGGGTGGGCTGGAAGAGGTCATTGGGGGTAAAAGGGGGACATATGTTTCTACTCTTCTGTCCATGCAGAACATTTCCACTTGTCTCAGGTGGGAAGTCAAGCAGCTGCTTTAGTTACTTGGAGTTTTTCAGTAATGCACTTTGCTTTTCTAATGTAAAAATTTGGTGAACAGAATTGTTGAAATCCTCTATATTCTCTCTCCACATGGTTTCTGCTTTGAGAAAATGTGGCATAAGGGGATCACAGCTAGTTACTATCAAAAGCTAGGCACGCAGAGAAATATTCATGCTCCTATAGGATGCTACAATTATGGAATACAATCACAATTTTAGGCCAAATGTTGACTCCTACAAGGATCAGTTTGAAACGTGTGCCCCAACTTTGTTTTATACCACACATATTTTGCAGTTTTGTAGCCTCCCTAATAGACGCTCCCAAATTTTCTTGGTTCATGGCACCCTTAGTTTCTCAGTAATATTTTTCATGGGCCCCTCGGCCAAAGTAAATACTTCCATTTATGAAGTAGTTCGGTCCAAACAACTGAATAAGTATCTCCATCCAAACAAATCTTGAAATCAGATTGGACACTGCCACCATCATTTTCTGTTCTACATTGATTTTTGCACAGCATCTGCTTTTTTATTACAAGTACCAGAATGACCGCTTTGTAAAGATAGGACATCATCAACCTGAATATAATTCACACAGTTTCTCACAGGGGTTTCTGACTTCACCTTGAAAATTTAAACTATCCTGTGGTGCGCCTATAAGTGTGCTGTGTCATCCTGCAACACTTGGGACACCATTTTAAAACGATAACTACACCATGTCCTATGTATTTGAAGTTAATTCAAATAGGTATCCATTATGGACAGATCACTTTCTGCCTTTCAGAGTGTTTCTATTGAGGAGGCTGGATGATGGTATTTGAATAAATAAATGTAAGGAGTTACATTAAAACTCATAATAAAATATTTATTAAGACTTTATTGAATGTAAAGTGTGGAAAGGGATGCAAACAGATTCTCAAGAAGTTCAGTGTATTGGGCCAAAGAGTTTATACATATGTGATCTGATTATGTCACTTTTTGTGAACATTATTAATAAAACCCCTATATCTCTAGTACATAGTCCTTCACAATTTGGGCTCCCTTTCTATTTCCTGTTGTCCTGTCTCTTTCTGATACTATATATCTCCCCTTGCCCCCCACCTCCCCACATTCAAGTATAATCATCTCACTATCACCCTAATAAGCTCTATGTTTTCCAACTCCATGTCTTTATCCATGGTATTTCCTGTCTGGTGGAATTAATTTCTCTGCATTCTTCACTTAACAAACTTCCATTTATCCTTATAGTCCAGCTCAATTTTTTTAGTGAAATCTTTTCTCACCCTTAACCTGGCTACTCTCCCCCTTTCAGGAAATAGTACTCATTTGTGCCTATTTCTTCTTACAGTACCCAGTACATGTGCCTGTGTTTCTATCAGTGTTCCACAAGAGAAGAAACACTGGGGAAGGGGGTAGAGACAGGTTACATAGGTAGGTAGGTAGGTAGGTAGGTAGATAGATAGACATGTGATTTATTTTGTAAAGGGATTTGACTTTCCATAATTGTTAGGGGAGCAGGTTAAACAATCTTTATGAGGCAGTTATCATGGTGATTACTTCATACGGTTTATAAATGTTGAGTAACTATGCTGTGCACCTAATATAATATTGTACATAAAGTATATTTTAATTTTAAAAAGAATGAATAATGACTGTGCTTAAAATAATGCAAGAAACAAATAAAGAAACTGCTATGCCTCTCTAAAATTTACCCTAAATCCTGGGGGAGAAACCAAGATGGCGGCATAGGTAAACACCGGAAATTGCTGCCTCTCACAACCACTTAAAAAATACAACTAAAAGACAAAACGGACATCATCCAGAACCACAGGAAGGCTGGCTGAGTGGAAATTCTACAACTAGAAGGAAAGAGAAAAGCACACTGAGACTCAGAGGAGGAACGGAAGTAAAGTGCAGAGGTACAGAGGCACACGCAGAAAGGGCTGGCAACTGAGGACGCAGTTGTCTTTTTCAATCAGGAGGGAGTCACAAGCTCCCGAATGCTCTGAACTCCAGTTCCAGGCAAGTCTCTGGGAACTCAGACTCATACGGGGAGAAACTGGACTGTCTGGCATCGGTCAGAACTCAAGGGCGGCTTTCAGTCAGAGGTGCTTGCAGTGATTACCTCGGGACACTGAGATCCAGGGCCTCTTAAGGCAGGGCTGAGGATCAGCCATAGCTGTTTGCTCCGCCCTCTTGATTCTCTGAGAACCCGCCCCACCCAGGCTGTGCGCAGAGGCTTTTGCATATGAATGGCTTGGCCCTTTGCAATCTAAAATTACCTAACAAACTGCAGCTGGGTCAGAGAGACCCAGAAAAACCAAAAGAAGGCCCAAGGCCCCACAGAAGCTTGCACTGCTTCACAGCTGGGCCTCATCTAGGCACCTCCAAACCCCAAACAAAGAAGAGGAATCTGCAGATCTCTCTGTACCTCCTGCTAGGTAGCCTCAGGAAGAGGCTAAATTAGCACCTTCTTAGAGATCCAAGAGCCAGTGTACCCAGTGGTCAGAGTGGGACCATCCAGATTACAACTCCTCAGATCCATAAGGGACACACTCAGGGGGCAGACTCAGTGAGCACCAAAGCCCCACTGAAGCAAGTCTTGCCCCATAAGGGTGTCTTCAGCACAGAAGTTCTCCCACTGTAGACACAGCTGATTCTCACAGCCAATTGGCCTGGAGGTCAA
>NW_005364101.1:67553-68685 GCF_000412655.1 Myotis brandtii
CAGCTGATTGATGTTTCTCTCTCATTGATGTTTCTAATTCTCTATCCCTCTCCCTTCCTCTCTGGAAAAAATCAATAAAATATATATTTTTAAAAAAATACTGACTTTGAAAGGTATTAGCTCTTTAATCTTAAGAACATATTTATTATTTCTGATCCTAAGTGTTTTCACCTGTAAATGGGAATAAGAATGCCTGCCTCATAAACTATGTGCATTACATAGTTGTCACTCTAAATTTGTTTTCTCTTATAATTTGAAGACACAACAACAAAACTTTTAGGAAAGATGTTTACCTACAAAAGCCGTCATCCACGTCTTCTGTTTCACAGTTGAAATCTGTTTTATGAATAGAATATTCTTCTTATTATAAAATATTTCATAATTTAAAATTTGTGTTCAGATTTCATCATTATTTTCATAAATAATATAGCCATATATTTTTTAAAATCCTTGTGTACTATGCAGCATTCAGTAATATTTTCCCACCATGCATCATTCTCATTGTAAAATTAGAAACTATCTCTGATAGCATGCAAGAGGAAAGTAGAAACTCTCTCTGATAGTATGTAAGAAAGAAGAGAGCTGTTCCACAGTGAAAATATCTATCTATCTATCTATCTATCTATCTATCTATCTATCTATCTATCTATCATCTATCTATCTATCTATCTATCTATCTATACAAAAGCCTAAGCGACAGAATGACCAGTCGCTATGACACGCAATGACCACCAGGGGGAAGATGCTCAATTCAGGAGCTGCCCCCTGGAGGTCAGTGCACTCCCACAGCAGGAGCACTGTTCAGCTGACTGACCTATCCAGCGACCCACCAGCCAGGCGGCAGCCACTCACTCCTTCAGTAGTCCTGCAGGTCCAATCTCTGGAGAACGGGCCAGGCACCTATGGACTTGCGCCACTGGCACAATCCCTACAATGCCACTGGCCTCCTGGAAGTTGGCCTCGGGCACTGCAGCCGCTTCCCCTCCCTAGACACTCCACAGAGAAGAAACAATATAAAAGCGGCCGCCAGGTGGTTCCCGACAAGCAACATGAACATCAGCGGGATGGATCTGGATCCTGGGCCGGCAAGGGCGTCCCACCGCCCACCTGGAGGGCCTATTGCGTCCCAGCC
>NW_005364101.1:68707-72209 GCF_000412655.1 Myotis brandtii
GGGCCGATTGGGGCCCAGCCCCCCCCCCCCCCAACCCCCTTAAGATTGGCACTAGATGCAGGGCTCACAGCTGGCCAGCGCTGCTGTGACGGCGCGAGCATCTCTCGGTCGTGACTGACTGGGCAAGAGCCCACAGGAGGTGCAGTGGGGCTGGGATGAGCAGGAGCAGTAGACAGGAGTGGCAGGTGGCATTGGACTGTGGGTTTCCACCTGATCCCCGCAGGCCACCCTGAAGGTCCCCACCCATGCACAAATTCATGCACAGGGCCTCTAGTCTATAATAATAAAAGGGTAATATGCTAATTAGACTGGACGTCTTCTGGACGTCATTCTGAACGTCCTTCCTGATGAAGCTGGGGCTAAAGGGAAGCCAGCCCAGGTCCGGGTGCTTGCAGGCAGCCTGAGAAGGGAAGCTAGCCCAGGTCTTGGGTGCCAGAGGGAAGCCAGTGACGGCAGCTGGGGGAAGGAAGGCCTACTCTTGCATGAATTTTCATGCATCAGGCCTGTAGTATTTTATAATGTTAAAATGCTAAAGGGAAAAGTCTTTTATGATAGTTTTGTTTGAATCAAGAATCTGTAGTCAGAAACCAGTTTCCATAGATAGATGGATAGATTCCATAGATAGATGATGATGATAGATAGATGATAGATAGATAGATAGATAGATAGATAGATAGATAGATAGATAGAAAATTTATAGCATAGGTTATAATAAGTTCTTTGTTGGTCAATAATAATTGAGACCCCTACTACTGGGGTAGGCCCTGGAAATAAAACATGATAAAGAAATCATAACTTCCCTTAAGTCATCACAATCTAGTAGGGAAGATAGACAAAAATAATTATAATACATTGCTGAAAGTACTACCAAAAAAGCAAGGGCAAGAAGTAAAAGCACCAAACATTTGGCCATCCTATTTTGTTCAATTAGTGAATGAATGATTGATCCTGAATCGGCTCAGTCCACCCAGTCTGAGTTATACTCTTTCTCCTTGTGACTGCCTTAGAATTCATCATTTAATTCTTTATTTTTTTTTACTTGTCTCTCTCCCTGACTATACTCTGAGTTTCTTGAATACAGGATTTTGTCTTATCTTTGTATCCAAAGCATTGATTATAATTTTTGGTACATGGTTGCTCCTAAGTGAATGTTTAGTGAATGAATGAATAAATGAATGAATGAGAAAAGGATGGAAAGGGAAGAATTTCTTTGAAGTTTTTATAAATCAATTTATATTTAAACTGCTATGGATCACATATTGTCCAGCTAAAATTCTGATACTCAAAGTGACATAAAGAAGATAACTTAATGTCATGGGCCAGCCATGATTTTGTTTTCTTGTCCTAAGTTGTAGACTATGCAAAGTTGACATACCTGTCTGAATCCACCATGCTAAACTTCCTTAGAAACAGAAAATAGCTGCACCTTGCAGAGCAATGTGTGAGATGTACTTGAAAGAACTGAATATTTCCTATGTCAAGAACATGGACTTTTAAACGCTTGGATCCAATTCTGGTAATGTTTGTTTTTTTTAAAAAAATCATCTAGAAGCTTATTATTTGCTGTCTCTGCAGTGTCACTGAATGACTGCTGCCTCAGCCTTTTGCAGGCAATTAATGAGAGTATGAAAATCAAGTAGCAGTGTAGGGGTACAATTTTCCTGGTTCCCTAACACAGTTTGACTTCATGCCTTCATATTTTTAATCCATTGTTATGTGATTCTTGATGGGCTTTCTAAAAAGCATCCCATATAATAAAAGACTAATATGCAAATCGACCGAATGACAGAATGACTAGTCGCTAGGACATGCACAGACCACCAGAGGGCAGACACTCAACACAGGAGCTGCCCCCTGGTGTTCAGTGTGCTCCCACAGGGGAGCGCTGTTCAGCCAGAAGCCGGGCTAAAGGCTGGTGAGTGCAGCGGCGGTGGCGGGAGCCTCTCCCACCTCTGTGGCAACGCTAAGAATGTCTGACTGACAGCTTAGCCCGCTCCCCACAGGGAGAGGTCCTAAGCCATCAGTCGGACATCACCCAAGGGCTCCCGGACTACAAGAGGGTGCAGGCTGGGCTGAGGGATCCTGCCTGAGTGCACGAATTTTGTGCACCACCCCTCTAGTTTAGGAATAAAAGTGTTCTACTGTTGACTTTCAGGTACTCAAATATTTCCCCTTTTTTGAAATACAGTCTAAAATTTCTGGCTGCTTGTGAGAATAAAGTCTAATAACTTAAGTACTCTCATTTAGAAGTCATCTATACAGAAAATCATCCTATTCTGCCAAGTTACATTTGCTATATTTGCCCCAAATGCCTTTTTACAAGGTTCTAGAAAATGTTCATTTGGAAGACAAATGCCTACCTGAAATTTTTGCTTAATGATTCCAAAGGGGGAATTTAAGTTGAGAACAACAAGATAACACTTCTTTTCTTCCAAAGTAATCTGGAAGTGAATTCCAAACATCTGGAAGTTCAGACTGTCAAGTGGAGACAAACCTGTCTTATGTTCATTCTTAAGTAGCTACTCTTGATATACTCATGTGGTATAATAACAAATAGAGCAGGAATTCAGCTAGCTTATCCTCTCTTATTCTCTTTTCACTTCTGAGTCCTTCATCCCCCTTCTCTCTCTATGTAATCTTGAGCACCTCCATTTGTCCCTGCCACTCTTCCTGTTACTAAGCTCTTGCTTTCTGTGAACAAGACTGTTTGACTTCTTTCAATTCTTGTTTTGAAGAACTTCAAAATGTTCAAAAGAAATAATGGTCTTACTTTCCTAAGAAGTTAAATTTGGTCATTGCCCTGATGAAAGAGACCTGTGGTGAGGGTATTCCAAGCTGCTAGGCCCTACTGTGGTCGGCAAACTGCGGCTCGCGAGCCACATGCGGCTCTTTGGCCCCTTGAGTGTGGCTCTTCCTAAGCCTTAGGAGTACCCTAATTAAGTTCATAACAATGTACCTACATATATACTTTAAGTTTAAAAAATTTGGCTCTCAAAAGAAATTTCAATCGTTGTACTGTTGATATTGGGCTCTGTTGACTAATGAGTTTGCCAACCACTGTAAGGTATCCTATCTAATAATAGAGAAACATGGTAATTAACCGTAACTTAGCTACCCTTCCCATTGGCTAATCAGCGAGATATGCAAATTAACTGCCAGCCAAGATGGCTGCCGGCAGCCGGCAACTGAAGTGAGCCGGAGGCTTGCTTGCTCAGTGAAGGAGGAAGCCAAGGTTCCCCGCCTGCCGCTGCCCAGCTCTGAGCTTGCTCTCTAAGAAACATTGTTGCAAATATAGAAGCTAAACAAAACCCAGAAACCTGCTTTCAGCCGGCCGGGATCTCAGAGCTGGAGTCGCAACAAAGTTTCAAATACAGAAGGTAAACAAAGCCCAGAAACCTGCTTTCAGCAGCCGAGGTCTCAGAGCTGGAGCAGAGCCTCAGAGCTAAAGCCGGATCTCAGCTCCAGTGACAGCCATAGAAGGTAAATAAATCCCAGAATAAAA
>NW_005364101.1:73315-85355 GCF_000412655.1 Myotis brandtii
GGTGCCCCAACTCCCCAATCGGCCCTGCTCTGAGCCCGACCAGGGGCTGCACCTAGGGATTGGGCCTGCCCTCTGCCACCTGGGAGGGGGCCTAAGCCAGCAGGTCGTTATCCCCCGAGGGGTCCCAGACTGTGGGGGGGCACAAGGGGGGCTGAGGGACCCCCCCCCCCCCGCCAGTGCACAAATTTTTGTGCACCGGGCCTCTAGTCTCCTATAAAAGAGTTTGAAGTTAGAGGAAAAATAAGGAAAAATCCAAAAGTTGTACTGAGACTAAGCTATTTAGGAGGAGTTAGCTGGTGTTCCTATGGGAGTTTAAAACACAATTAGCACCTGTCTATAAAAGAGTTTGAAGTTAGAGGAAAAATAAGGAAAAATCCAAAAGTTGTACTGAGACTAAGCTATTTAGGAGGAGTTAGCTGGTGTTCCTATGGGAGTTTAAAACACAATTAGCACCTGTCTTTTAAATATCTGGTAAGCATAGATTGAAATATGTATCTCATAATCTGTGAAATGGCCTGGTACTTTTTGTGAGAAGTATAATCATACAAAGAGAGAAGAATTAATTCAGTGACAATATTCTTTATTGGCTTTTTAAGTAGAAACATAGCATTTAACATATTTTACTAAAAGGTACCTAAGAGGTGATTTACATTCATGATCTCAGTTTGTATAAAAGGAAATAAAATTGTGCTCTGGAAAGATCATGGCATCTTTTTGTGATAACACAGCTGGACTGGGAGAAGTGGAACTTGAAGAGCCAAGTCAATGAATTTCCAGCCTTTTTGCTGAATTAGGGTTTCTTATACTGGGACCTTTGTAAGAAAAAAAAAGAGTTTAAAAAAGGAGTAAAAAAAGTGATTCCATATACCTTGACCATACATAATCAATCTACTAAGAGGTCTTTGTTTTACACATTCTGACTATATGTGTGATTTCCATTTCTTCACTCCTTATCCCACTCACCCCCTAAAACACCTTCTTGGATCAACCGTCAAAAAATCCAGCTCATAGGAGTAGTATATCATAGTAAGGCAGTTCTCTTAGGCAGCTAAAGACCTCTTGGAAAAAATTAGTAAAGGGATTTGTTGTTTTCTATTTTTAATTTATTCATCTAAATATCTCTATTATATGTTGCTCATTTGTAGCGTAGTTGCCTTTTTTATAATTGTCTTTTCTCAGCTAATACAACACTCTTCTCTCTTCAGGTGGCTCTGATTCCTCTTTCCCTCTCCCATTTATTGACTCCAGAAAACTCCCAAATCTTTACATATTTAATAAGTTTATACATATTCCCTTGGGGGGTTTCATCAGTTCTGAAGATTTACATCTGTTCTCTCCACCAAGGAATCCCAAATCTGTCTCTCCAGCCTCTTTCCTAACATACTTCCAACCACTTAGAGTTAAGCCCAGTTTATTACACATCCTCCATCAAATATGGACCATCTCCACATAGCCTCAAAGGTAATAAATTTCTTGCTTACAAATTGAAGCTCCCTTCTACATTCCAAGTGTCTTACAAACACCAACTTTTTCACAATCTCCAAGTTAAGATATTCAAACTGCTTTTTGACATTTTATTCTTTTTCATGGACAATATGCAAGAACTATCCACATCCTATCTGTTTTCCCATTGTATGCCTTTTGCTTTTATTAGTTTACTTAATAAACATGTTTTTTTGAGAATCCACCAGGTGCTAGATGATTGTTATATGCTATAGGTAGAACCAAGATGAATGAGACTCTGTTTCAGCCCTTTAAGAAATTGCTAACAAAACATATGAAGCATATTTATAAATAGCTATAATGCAAGGCCTTAATAGCGCTGGTAGTGGTTACCTGTAGCTTCAACTATGCCCCAGTTATACCTTGATATTATTGACTTTTTTTTGCCCAAATTCATACCCATCTATACGGTTTATTTCAGACTTTTTCATCCTGTACACCTTGCTTTATTTTATATTTATTTTATTACTTTTCCATTAATAGTCCTTCCAACTATATGACTTATTTAAATTTTTTTTCTTTCGTCTTGGCCCATGTATAGAAGGATATGACTCCATAATCCTCCTGTTGATCCGTAGAGTTTTTTGAGCCCTGCCCTTTTTTTTCTTTTTTTTTTTAAATATATTTTATTGATTTTTTACAGAGAGGAAGGGAGAGGGATAGAGAGTTAGAAACATCGATGAAAGAGAACCATCGATCAGCTGCCTCCTGCACACCTCCTACTGGGAATGTGTCCGCAACCAAGGTACATGCCCTTGACTGGAATCGAACCTGGGACCTTTCAGTCCCCAGGCCGACGCTCTATCCACTGAGCCAAACCGGTTAGGGCAGAGCCCTGCCCTTTGGCAATGACCATCTGCCAGAGGATAAACGGGACACGCACTTTCTTGCATGAAAAGCTGATTTTAATTAACTGGACCTCCCTCTCTCCAATTATTTTTGCATTTGAAAAGCTGAGATCATTTACTACTTCACCTCTGGCTGTGTTTCTATTGCTGAGGGAGGTCTGTCTTTTGCAGTTCAACTAAGGATGATCTTTTCGGCCTCCTATGACACAGGAGGTTACAGTTCGATTCCTGGGTCAGGGGATATGCCCGGGTTGTGGGCTTTATCCCCAGGGTGGGGCCTTCAAGAGACAGCCAATCAATGATTCTCTCTCATCATTTATGTTTCTATCTCTCTCTCTCCCTCTTTCTTCCTCTCTAAAATCAACAAAAATCTTTTTTAAAAAAAGAGAGAGAGACAGAGAGAGAGAGAACTGCCAAAACCTTAACACCCATGCCCTTTCGTTTCCTGCTTTTTCAGCATCCACATTATACTTCAGGTATTGTAATTCTCAACTCCCCTGAAATTCATATACCGCTATTATGAATGATTTATACAGCATTCTATCATATGGTAACTACTATGTCACACAATTGAGTTAAAAGAAGACAACAAATCTTTATGCCTAATTTGTGAGCTTTTGTCAATTCCAGTTCGCAAACAAAAGATTGCCAAAGCAGAAAGCTATTCTTAAAACCAGGTATATGTGTTTATATTTCTTTTGCCATTAATTAATCCATGAAAGCATCATATTCACATTCTTTTTTTGAAATAAGAAATCCATTTCATTCAATTCCTCTAAGATCTTATGAGAAAACAGTTCTCAAAACATGATTTTATTTTTAGGCTAAGGTTTTACAAATCGTCCTATATAATAAAAGCCCATCAGCCAAACAGCAGAACGGCTGGTTGACCAATCACTATGATGCACACTGACCACCAGGGGGCAGATGGTCAACACAGGAGCTGCCCCCTGGTGGTCAGTGTGCTACCACATTGGGAGCAACGCTAGGCTGACTGGGCAGGAACTCGGTCCAATGGGCAGGAACCTGGGCTGCGGTCCTCACCTCTTCGCACCAGGTTCCTCCTCCTCGCTCCCTGCCGCCTCCTCCAGATGGCCACAGGCTGCGCAGTGCCGCCACTGGGCTGGCAGAGCTGACCCCGGAGGCTGGGAGGCGGCTTCGTGGCCGCACAGGACCAAGGCCTACTCCACTGCCTCTCAGTGCTATTGTCCCTGGGCCCAGCCCCTACCAGGTCCCCTGGAGAGGCAAGTGCTCCAGCACCATGGAAGATGCCAGACCAGGGAGCAGCTCTCAGAGGGCAGGTCCACAGCTACTTGGCTGACTGGGATGAGCAATGCTCCCACAGCCGCCGATCCCCACAGACCACGCCCCCCATGCCAAATCTTGTGCACCAGGCCTCTAGTTTATAAATAAAGAAGAAAAGAGGTAGTAGCTGCATTCTTAGTTGAATCTTGTTTCTAACCTGAAAGGTTATCCATTCACTAATGAAGCAAAAGTGGCAAATATAATTATCTACTTTTGAAACTATCCCTTCTGGAATGTGTGTGTGTGTGTGTGTGTGTGTGTGTGTGTGTGTGTTGCTGCTTGATTTGCAATTTTATATGCTAGGAAATCTCACCTTTCTATCCTCTGTTTAGAAAACAGAAATTCAACATCCCTTCAAATATTCATTCCTTTACCTCCGATGGTGTGTGTTCCAGAAGGGATTGGTGGGGAGGCCATTGAGAAGAATTATAAGGGTATAGTGACATCTACAGGTAGCATGTTAAATAAGACATGGTTATCCTTTGCTGAGGAATGGACTGTTCTTACAAACCTCTTACCTTTGTTTAAATGTGACTTTCCCATGGTAACCAATAGGAAAGGTTAAACCAATTAAACTGGAATGGCTGATGTAAGAGATCTTGCTAACATTAAAATCCAAGCAATAAATGGGGCTTTGACTTACCTAGTTTCTTAGAACTAGCTTATTTTCATTTTTGAAATAGGAATAGCAGTTTGATTGTCAGTTCACTTTGAAAATCTGTGTAAGGTATATATAAATACTTGATAAAAGTAATCACTAAAATTGGTGGAAAACACAGAGAAAGGATATGCCAATTAGAAATTCAAGAAGTCATTTTTGGCTCTCAATGATAAAAGCCCAAATAAAACTTTTTGGAAGGTATGTTCAGTAATAACAACTTAGGTTAACATTATGTCAGAAGTTATTCATACATTTACTTAATGACAAGAGTGGCGAGAACAGTAACAGTGGGTGGGGTTGAATGATAAAGTATAATCAAATTAGGCTTATTGGTGTTGATTATTTTGCTATCTGAGTAAAATCAAAACAAATCAGGGAAAGGAAAAGATACAATTTAAGCTCCTTGTAGGGTGAAATTATGTATTATAACTTTTTGTTTTTCTCATAGTAACTAGACATAAATAGTGAATAGTTGATCAATTAGGGAAAAATATAAATAAGGGATTTCCCTAAAAATATTTTTCCCCCAATAATTTCTAGTGTTTTTTCATTTCTGTGCTTTTGTTCATATGTTTTGGTTTTGTAATCTAGAATATGCTTTCTTTCTCTGAACATAAAAATCCCACCCAGCTCAAATGTCCTGTTCTTTATGAAATCTTTCCTGGGTAAATGAAAATACAGTTATTTCTTCTTCTTTGAATTGTCACCTATCATCTTTTACCTTGTTACTAAAATATTTATGTATCTAATTTAGCTCTCTTTATATACCTTGAGGATATGGACAATTCTGAATTTTTTTTTATCTATGTGCATTGCATACTTTGGGTGCTCAATAAGTATTTCTTAGATGAAGAAATAAAGGATTCATCCTCTGGAACTTGAATAACAATTCAAGAATTAGAAGATAAGATAATATTTACAAAAATAAGTTCACAAGGCCATTACTCCTTGTCTTCTTTATTCCTTAAGAACTCATTTTTTGGCATAAATCAAAATCTTAAATACCATTTAGGATTTCACCCGAGTGCTTATCTGAGAAGGAAGAACAGGATTAAGCACAAGTGGATGACTGGAGAGAGGAGGGGGCAGTAGAGTAGTCTGAATTCCCTTCTTTTGGCATGGGAAAAATGTGTGAGCATCCCTTGGTCACTGCCAATATTACTTGGCTAGAGGAATTTTGTTAATATACAAATAAAAGAGACTGATATCAGGTCAGGCACCTCAGCAGCAAGAAGCTATAGGATGTTCTGCTACTTGGGAACCTCTCCTGTCAGGGAGTAGCATAATAGACAGGCTTCTTGGAAACCTGAAAGAACCTACATGTGGCCCTGGCCAGTGTAGCTCAATTGGGTGGATGTCGTCCTGTCCACCAAAGGGCTGCTGGTTCAATTCCTCATGAGGGCACATGTCCAGGTTTCTGGCTCAATCCCAAGTGGGGAGCATGCAGGAGGCAGTTGATCAATGTTTCCTCTCCCTCTCCCTCTCTCTCTCCCTCTCTCTCTCTCTCTCCCTCCCCCTCTCTCTAAAATTATATATATACTAGAGGCCCGGTGCACAAAAATTTGTGCACTGGGGGAGGGGGGTCCCTCAGCCCGGCCTGTGCCCTCTCACAGTCTGGGACCCCTCAGAGGATGACCACCTGATGGCTTAGGCCTGCTCCCCAGGGGATTTGGCCTAAGCTGGTAATCAGACATCCCTCTGGCAGCCCGGGAGCCCTCGGGGGATGTCCACTTGCCAGTGGGGAGCAGGCCTAAGCTGCAATGCTGCTGAGGAGGTGGGAGAGGCTCCCACCACCACCGCTGTACTGGCAGCCGTCAGCCTGGATTGTGGCTGAGCAGAGCTCCCCCTGTGGGAGCGCACTGACCACCAGGGGGTAGCTCCTGCATTGAGCGTCTGCCCCCTGGTGGTCTGTGTGTGTCACAGTGACCAGTCATTCGCAGTTGTTCTGCTGTTAGGGTCAATTTGCATATTATCCTTTTATTATATAGGATAGAAACCTGGTGCATGGGTGTTTGCAGACTGGTCACACCCCCTTCAGGGTGGGGGTCCCCACTGGGGTGCCTGGCCAACCTGCGTGAGGGGCTGATGGCTGTTTTCAGGCTGGTCACACCCCCTTCAGGGTGGGGGTCCCCACTGGGGTGCCTGGCCAACCTGCGTGAGGGGCTGATGGCTGTTTTCAGGCTGGTCACACCCCCTTCAGGGTGGGGGTCCCCACTGGGGTGCCTGGCCAACCTGCGTGAGGGGCTGATGGCTGTTTTCAGGCTGGTCACACCCCCTTCAGGGTGGGGGTCCCCACTGGGGTGCCTGGCCAACCTGCGTGAGGGGCTGATGGCTGTTTTCAGGCTGGTCACACCCCCTTCAGGGTGGGGGTCCCCACTGGGGTGCCTGGCCAACCTGCGTGAGGGGCTGATGGCTGTTTTCAGGCTGGTCACACCCCCTTCAGGGTGGGGGTCCCCACTGGGGTGCCTGGCCAACCTGCGTGAGGGGCTGATGGCTGTTTTCAGGCTGGTCACACCCCTATGTGGCTGCCGGCCACCATCTTGGTTGGGTTAATTTGCATATAGTCGCTCTGATTGGCTGGTGGGCATGGCTTAAGGCATAGCGAAGGTATGGTCAATTTGCATATTTGTCTTTTATTATATTAGATATATATTTTAAAGAACCAACATGTGTCTCCAATGAGCAGGTTAGTATTTGGGCACTGCCACAGAGGGCATCTTCAGCCTGTCAATATTAATCAGAGAAGCAGGAATAGTTGTAGCTTTATATAAGCTTTAAATAAAGATGGTAAATAGGTATCTAAGAGCCAGACCCTGCTCATACCTCCCAGTTCAAACCAAATAGTCAATATTGCCACTCAAGGCTGACCTGAGGATAAGGAAAGGAAATGAGACTGAAAACAACTTTGAAATTAATGCTTTGATGTGAACTCAAGTTGATACTGAACCCAGGTTTGTCTACCTGCTGCTCAACAGTCAATACTCAAGAGATAGGGTCTAATGCATTGGTTCTCAACCTGTGGGTCGCGACCCCTTTGGGGGTCGAATGACCCTTTCACAGGGGTCGCTTAAATACATCCTGCATACCAGATATTTACATTACGATTCATAACAGTAGCAAAATTACAGTTATGAAGTAGCAACGAAAATAATTTTATGGTTGGGGGTCACCACAACATGAGGAACTGTATTACAGGGTCGCAGCATTAGGAAGGTTGAGAACCATTAGACTCTAATGGAAGGAAAGCAGGTTTATTCAAAAGCTGGCAGCTTGAGAAGATGGAGGACTCTCATCACTAAGACCATCTTTACAGAGTGAAGGCAGGGTTTTTTTTGTTTTTTTTTCAATATATTTTATTAATTTTTTACAGAGAGGAAGGAAGAGAGATAGAGAGTCAGAAACATCGATGAGAGAGAAACATTGATCAGCTGCCTCCTGCACGCCCCCTACTGGGGATGTGCCCGCAACCCAGGTACATGCCCTTGACCGGAATCGAACCTGGAACCTTTCAGTCCGCAGGCCGACGCTCTATCCACTGAGCCAAACCGGTTTCGGCTGAAGGCAGGGTTTTTAAAATATATTTTTATTGATGTCAGAGAGGAAGGGAGAGGGAGAGAGAGACAGAAACATCATTGATGACTAAGAATCATTGATGGGCTGTCTCCTACACACACCCTACTGGGAATGGAGCCAGCAACCCAGGCATGTGCCCTGACCAGGAATTGAACCGTGACCTCCTGGTTCTTAGGTTGATGCTCAACCACTGAGCCACACCTGCTGGACATAGGCAGGGGTTTTCATGAGCAGGAAGAGGAAGGCAGAACAAAGGAAACCAGAGAGGTTGTGGGCTCTTGTTGAGGGTGCTATATTCCATTCAGCACAGTCTGCTCTGATAACCATCTCAGAGTGGGTTAAGCCATGGTCTGGTTTCCCTGGAAGGTGAGCAAATTTCCTGAAGCCAAAATGCCTGAGGCTGGAGTCTGATTCCTTTGTGTTTAGTTCCTAGAATCTGTTAATAAACTTAGTTACATTAGTAAACAACGAACTGTCTTAGTCTGTTTGGGCTGCCGTGACAAAATACCATAGACTGGGTGGCTTAAACAACAGAAACTTATTTTTTACAGTTTTTGAGGTTTTGGTAGGGTTGTTTCTGGTGAGAGCTCTCTTCCTTGCTTGCAGATGACTTCATTCTTACTGAGTCCTTACATGGCAGAAGGAGAGAGAGAGAGAGAGAGAGAGAGAGAGAGAGAGAGAGAGAGAGAGAGAGAACCAGAGAAAGAAACACACACACAGAAACACACAGAGAGAAACACACAGAGAGAAACACACAGAGAGAAACACACAGAGAGAAACACACAGAGATCTGGTGTTTCTCCCTCTTATAAAAGGACACCTGCTGTATCATATCAGAACTCCACCTTGATATCCCCATTTGACTTTAATCAGCTCCTTAAAGGCACAATCTCCAATACAGTCACATGGGATGTTAGAGCTTCCACAGATGAATTTGAGGGGATGCAATTCAGTCCATAGCAAGGACCTCTTGTCATGTGCCCAAAGTGTTTAGAGACCCAACCAGATAGAGAAAACTAGGCTAGAAAATGATTTTCCATTCCATGCTTATGTCAGGACATGGCAATTTCAAAGGGAAATAAGAAATTTCAGGACTTCATTAAATCTTGGTTGTTTGGTCATGATTAAGACTAAAGGAACTAAAAAGCTCATTGGAAACTCAGAGGCTCCATCCTTAGTTCCTAATGACAGAGATAGCTGATGCTGCCAATTCCTTGGGTGGGGGGAGTAGGTGATTTTAAAAATAATTTAACATGACATAAAACTCAAAATATATTCTTCAACACTGGAGATATATCTCTACCTGTAAGGGTGTCTACCTCACTAAGGCCTGCTTTCCCTATCAGTGGAGAAGGCATGTATAAGTCTGTAAAACAGCCTTACCCTTGTTTACTGTGTTTTTCCTGGTAATCTCCCATAACTGAATCTCCAACCCCAATATTTTCATTTGCCTTTAGCTGAAGGTCCTATTGAAATTAATGGCTTCTTCTATTTGGAGGAGTTGTTGAGTTTTCCTGGGTATCTCCCATGTATATAGAAGGTTAAACTTTAATTTGTTTTTCTCCAGCTAATCTGTTTCACATCACTTTGATTATTAGACCAGCCAGAAGAACCTTGAAGAAAAATCTTTTCGTCCCTGACAAGGATTTTATCCAGTTATTTTAAAATTACATCTCAACAACTTATAAAAGGTAAGTAGAGATAAATGTGCTCATTTTCCACATGACAGACAAGAACACCAAGGTAATTGTTGAAAGAGCCAGCACTCCTGAAACAATGAACTTTCCATTAGCCCTTGTGGCAGAGCCAGCTCTGCAAATATAAAAGGCTTTGAAAACACTCAACTGGCTACTGCTGTTAATGTCCTGTAGGAAGTTCAAGTACAATGTGAAACAATAAAATACGGAGTGTGAGAGCTGGGAACTATTGAGCATGGTCCTGGTGTTCTGGAATTTGAGCAATAACCTATCTGTAAACCTGGAAAGTCTCTGCAAAGCAGCCATTGGCTGGTCTAATGGGTTACAGGTGCAAACTCTGCAACTGCAACTATCTGGAGCAGAGGCTTTCAACCTTCCTAATGCCGTGACCCTTTAATACAGTTCCTCATGTTGTGGTGACCCCCAACCATAAAATTATTTTCATTGCTATTTCATAACTATAATTTTGCTACTGTTATGAATCGTAATGTAAATATCTGATATGCTATATGAGTTTTCTGATGGTTGTGACCCACAGGTTGAGAACCGCTGGTCTGGAGGAAGACAAGCTCCACCTTGGGTGTGTAAGCAGGCAGAAATTTCATTTCTTTAATATGACCTTCCTCCTTCTTCCCTTTTGATTCAAACTGGCCTCATCCAGCACCTGACTCACCATCCAGCACCTGCCTCCTTCTCTCTTGCATGACCACTCCCTTAATCATTAATCCCAAAGGACAGTGAGGTTCTGATCAGTCATCAGATAATCTTAGGAGCAAAGCCTCAGGTCTGTTGATCACAGACACAGAGTTTTGCTCAACCCCGAGGCAACATCTAGGCCTCATTTGTATTTCAGACCCAGGAAAGTAGCAGAACCAGACAAAGTGACACCGTGGTTGGTATCAAGATGAGATGCCATGACCAACTATTTCCTACCCTAGCACCAATCAATCAGTAGAGACCACACCCTGACCACTATCCTAACTCTCTTAGACACCATCTATAATAATAAAAGCATAATATGTTAATTAGACCAGACAGCCAAACAACCTTCCAGACGACCTTCCAGAGGAAGCCGAGGCTGTGAGGGCCCAGGCAAGCACTGCAGCTGTGAGGGCCAAGCTCCTTGCACAAATTTTGTGCATCAGGCCTATAGTAATTAATAATGTTTACCCTATAAACTCATCCCTTAGTTTACCCTATAAACTCATCCCTTAGAAGCCATCAGGGAGCCAGGACTTTGAGCTCACCTGTGACTCCAGGCGTGGGCCGCTTCCTAAAAATATGGTAAACCCTTACTTTCTTTGCTGGGGTAAAAAAAATAAAAAAGCTGAGCCCAGCCGGCATGGCTCAATGGTTGAGTGTCAAACTATGAACCAGGAGGTCACAGTTCAATTCTTGGTCAGGGCACATATCTGGGTTGCAGGCTTGATCCCCAGTGGGAGGCATGCAGGAGGCAGATCAATGATTCTCTCTCATCATTGATGTTTCTATCTCCCTCTTCCTCTCCCTTCCTCTCTGAAATCAATAAAAATATATATTTTAAAAAGTTGAGATGTGCCACAAACTGACAGTCTAGAACTCAACAGTAGCAAGTCTAAAGTTAACCATCAATGGATTGGAGAATCCGGATAGTAGGAATAATATTGGAAAGTTAAGGCTAAGTAGAAAAAAAAGTTTGCATCTGAAAGCTACTTGTTAAGTTGTAATTGTCTACTCTTTAAAAAGAAATAGCTCTGACTTGCAGTTTCAGGCCTGACATGTAAACAACTCGGAAATATTCATTTCTGGCCTCCCAATAAGGAAAGAGTTGTTCTCAAACTAAAAATCAACAATTCTTTTAGATTTGATGCTGTTGTAATAACCTGGTTATAATTTAACAGGAAAGGAGAAAAAGGGAAGGTTAAATAATATACTAGTAGGCATGCAGCTCATACAGAATCCAGATAGTATCTATAATAATAAAAGTGTAATATGCAAGGGAAACCAAGATGGTGGCATAGGTAAACACCGGAAATTACTGCCTTGCACAACCACTTCAAAAATACAACTAAAAGACAAAACGGACATCATCCAGAACCACAGGAAGGCTGGCTGAGTGGAAATTCTACAACTAGAAGGAAAGAGAAAAGCACACTGAGACTCAGAGGAGGTGCAGAAGTAAAGTGCAGAGGGTATGGAGGCACACGCAGAAGGGGCTGGCAACTGAGGACGCGGGTAGAGGGGAGACACAAGCTCCTGATGGCCCTGACTCCAGTTCCGGGCGAGTCTCTGGGGACCCAGACTCATACAGGGAGAAACTGGACTGCCTGGCAGCGGACAGAACTCGAGGGCGGCTTTCTCTCACAGGTGCTTGTAGCGATTACTGCGACACTGAGACCCGGGGCCTCTTAGGGCAGGACTGAGGATCAGCCATAGCTGTTTGCTCTGCCCTGTTGATTCCCTGAGACCCCGCC
>NW_005364101.1:86643-95115 GCF_000412655.1 Myotis brandtii
AAAAAAGAGGAATAACTGTAATAATCTGAACAATAAAGATTTTTTAAAAAGTGTAATATGCTAATTAGACCAGACAGCCAAATGACTTTCCAGATGACCTTCCTGAGGAAGCTGGGGCTGTGAGGGCCCAGGCAAGCCACCACAGCTGTGAGGGCCAAGCCCCTTGCACGAATTTTGTGCATCAGGCCTATAGTAATATTGGAAAGTTAAGGCCAAGTAGAAAAAAAAGTGTGCATCTGAAAGCTACTTGTTAAAAAGCTGCATTTAACACTTTACAAGTCTGTTCCCTCTGATTGATGAGGGAAGGGACTGGACAAAGGCAGTTTAGACACATGCCCAGTAATATCTGAGTGACAGGGGAAGGTGCCTACCTGCTTGACTGTCAATCACACCTGGAAACAAATTAGTGGCCTGGCTCAGAATGGCCAAAGCAAGCAAAACCCGAATATATAAAATTCCCAACAAAGGAAGTTCCCTCCCTCTTCCTCTCTGGCACACAAGGTTCCTGGCTCTCCTGTGGCGGGGGGGGGGGGGGATGCAGTCCCCTTTGCCCATGTGACTCATGGCCATAAGGGACTCCACACTAGGACTAATGGACTTTAATTAGCTTAGATGCTGAACTACACTGGCTGTAACTTGAAAGAGAACTCTGGACACTGGCCTTACTTCTGACTTGGCTGAATCCCCAGCAGCCCCTGTTCTAGGACTGGCTTATGGGGCAGGGACTTTGAAACCCAAAAAAATGTAACTTCAGACAAATAAAGCCTTCTTCCACATCCCATCCTCCCGTGGGGGCTTCTGAAAATGCTTATTGCAGTGGTACTCCAAGAACCTCACTCCCACTAGTGTCTGGGAAATCTGGCCCATTAATTCTTCCTGCAACATATTCACCAGACAATTGAAATCACAGTGCAAACTCCTGCTCCCAACACTGAAGACACAGGCAGGTAGATACAAAGAATCAAAGCTCAGGACCAGAAGTCCCCAGCTGGAGGCAGAATGATAGAAAAGCATTACATTATATTATAACTGATGAATTGCTGGAGGTTCAGTGTAGCAGTGGTTCTCAACCTTCCTAATGCCTCGACCCTTTAATACAGTTCCTCATGTTGTGGTGACCCCCAACCATAAAATATTTTCGTTGCTTCTTCATAACTATAATTTTGCTACTGTTATGAATCATAATGTAAATATCTGATATGCAGGATGTATTTTCATTGTTCACGACCCACAGGTTGAGAACCGCTGAACTGGAGAGTTAAAAAAACTGCAAGGGGGCCTGTCCTTAGGACCACCATTTCCTGAGTTTTACCTTCAGGAGCCTTACCAGGTTCTCACTATAAAGATCAGAGAAACATCCTCTCATTCCTTAAGGAGAGAGAGGAAAAAAGTAACTTTTTAAATACCAGCAGAGCCCTAGCTGGTTTGGCTCAGTGGATAGAGCATCAGCCTGAAGACTGAAGGGTTCCAGGTTCGATTTTGGTCAAGGGAACATGCCCGGGTTGTGGGTTTGGTTCCCATTTGGGGGCATGCAGGAGGCAGCTGATCAATGATTCTCTTTCATCATTGATGCTTTTATCTCCCTCTCTCTCTTCCTCTCTGAAATCAATAAAATATATTTTATAAATAAACAAATAAATAAATAAATAAATAAATAAATACAGAGTTCTTTTTTCTTCAGAAGGCCTTCTCTCAAGGGAGACTATTTTCCTAGAGCTTAACCAACTAGGGGTTCACCAAAACCTAACCAACTTGTAGGAAGGGACAGTCCCAACTCAGCCCTCTCTAGCCTTCCATATGGTGGAAGGGAAATAGTCAACTCAGGCTCACTAAAAGATTGAAGACTATAGTAACTATAGAACTAAAGAATCCCTGCCCCCACCTTCCCACCACATCAATAGAGCTCGTGACATGGGGTTACAGTTAAAAGAATTGGATGCGTCAGACCCTGGAAAACAAAGGCAATAGGAGAGAAAAAAACAAAGACACTAGAGGAAATTTTAGCCTATAACAGCGCAATGACAACAAACAGTAAACACAGTCTAACTTCTAACCAGTTAAACTTCAACCTCAAGTGAAAGGCCTACCTACTCCATACATCATGTTTGGCTTTCAATAAAAACATTGCAAAGCATACTAAAAGAAAAAAAAAAAGTACAGTCTGAATGGACAAAGAAAGCATCAGAACCTGACTCAGATATGGTAGAGATTTTAAATTAACTGAAGGGGAATTTAAAAGGCCTGAGGTGGGGGGCAGGGGTGGGCTAGTAGAGGTCAATGATGGGGGGAAGGGGACATATATAATACTTGCAACAATAAAGATTTTTAAAAATTAAAAAATAAAATAACTGTAATTATCACACTGAGGGATCTAATGGCAAAAAAAGAGGACAAGCCCTAACCAGTTTGGCTCAGGGGATAGAGTGTTGTCCTGTGGACTGAAGGGTCCCAGGTTCGATTCCGGTCAAGGGCATGTACCTTGGTTGCGGGCACATCCCCAGTAGGGGGCGTGCAGGAGGCAGCTGATCAATGTTTCTCTCTCATCGATGTTTCTAACTCTCTATCCCTCTCCCTTCCTCTCTGTAAAAAATCAATAAAATATATTTTTAAAAAGAGGACAATATGCAAGAAAAGATAGGTAACAGTAAGCAGGCAGATGGAAACTATAAGAATCAAAAGAAAATGCTAGAAATCAAAAACATTGTAACAGAAATGAAGGCTGTCTTTGATGGATTCATGTATAGACTATACACAGCCAAGAAAAGAAACAGTGAGTCTGAGGATATATCAGTAGAAACTTTCAAAACTGAAATACAAAGAGGAAAAAACAAAGAATGAAAAAGACTGAACAGAATATCCAAGAACTGGGGAACAGTTACAAGAGGTGTAACATACATATAATATCAATACCAGAAGGAAAAGAAAGAAAAGAACAAAAAAAGTATTGAAGTTTTAATTGCAAAGAATTTCCCAAAATTAAAGGCAGACACCAGACCACAGGTCCAGGAATCTCAGAACACAATAAGCTTGAAAAACAAACAAACAAACAAACAAACAAAAACCTGACATCTAGACATATATTCAAACTCCAGAAAATAAAAGACCAGGAAAATATCTTGGAAGAAGCCAGACAAAGATCGCCTTACCTACAGAGGAACAAGGATAAGAATTAAATCAGAAACCATGCTGTTGGGGTCCAGCCCCAGCAGGTCCAGGGGTTCCCAAAGGTGGGGACGGAGTCGGCGAAGAAGGAATGACACGGAGGCAGCGTTCAGTTGATCAGCATAGCGAGGTTCTCTTTTATTCTCCCATTACATCTGTATTTATACCAGTTGATTTTAATCCTATCCATTCTATTCCAAAGGTTAGGGGTTTGTAATCTCCATTCCAAGGTCACTACTCTATTGTTCTGTTAAGCTACAAGGAAGTAACTGAAGGAGATTATCCTAAGTAAAGATTTTGTAGCTTAAGCGTGATTGTTCGTAGTTAAAGTGATTAATTACTCGCCTGGCACTTAGTTAAGGGGTTTTATTCCCTTCCTTAGTCCTGTTAATCCCTAACTCCAGGAAAAAATCCCCACCTGGGGAAACAACCTTTCTCAGAGAGGTGACCTTGGTTAAAACACATAGTGCTAAGAAGGGGAGCAATCATACTAAGAACAGTATGCCATATATGCCAGGTCCCTTGAAACATATGCTGAGCAGATGTTTCTTCCCTGCAGTGACTGTGTCAAGCAGCAAGGGTGGACCGGCTTCCGGCACCATGCAAGCAAGTGATACTGTTGTAATTAGCCAGCTATTAAGAATAGGAAGGAAGCAAAGAGGGAAGCCAGACATTATAAACATGCCATTTGGGCAGCTTCACCAAGAAGTTGAAATTTCACACTCCCTAGGGAACTCCAGGCCCATTCCCTGCAAAACAGTGGGGGAAGGGGTCCAGCAAAGGGGAGATAGTTGCATGCCCAGTGAAATTGGATTGACATAGGAAAGGTACTTGCCTGTCAGTCAAACCTAAGGACAGAGATCATTGGCCAGAGTGGGCGGGGCCACTGCAAGCCCACAAAAATTGGGGAATACATAATTCCCCCCAAGAAAGGAGTTTGCCCTCTTGACTCTTTCTCTTGGCTCTTTGGTTCTTTTGGTTTTGCTCCTTCTTCCTTGCATTCCGTGTTTCCTCCATAGCCATGTGGCCCTGAAGACCCCACGTGCAATGGACTGATGCACTGAAGCTGGGAACACGAATTAAGCTATCCTGGTGCTGGAATGGACTGTGCAGACATGGACTGGAAACTGTGGACACTGGTTTGATTTTAGTTCTGCTGAAGCCCCAGCTACACTTCTTCTTTGGTGGGACATAGGGAAATGGGACCTTGGAAACTCAGGGGTGTAATTCCACAGCAATAAAGCAATATATCATCCTCCCATGCACATCTCAGAAAATTCTTTTTCTTGGAATATCACAAGATGCCTACTCCCACTAGCAATGGTAGAAACGAGGACTTCTTCCCACCAATAACACAAGAGTAAAGTGACATATTTAAAGTACTGAGAGAACAAAGCACTAAAGTAGAATTCTATATCTATATCTAACAAAAATCCTGCAAATTTGAAGGAGAAATAAAGACTTTCCCAGACAAACAAAAATTGAGGAAATTTGTCACCAAATGTCCTGCCTTGAGAGAAATATTAAAGTTCTTCAGAGAGAAGAAAAATGATACAGGTCAGAAACTTAGAACTTTTTCATGAAGAATAAAAGAGTGTCAAAGAAGGAATACATTAAAGTAAAATAAGGTATTTTATTATTCCTATTCTTAATTGATCTAACAGGTAACAATTTGTTCAAAATTATAGCAACAATGTATTCAGTGCCTGTAGCTTATATATAGTGAAATGAAAGACAGTTATGTAATAAGTGATGAAAGAAGAAATTGAGTGTTCTGTTATACCAGTAAGGTACATGTACAACCTGTGAAGCAATATAGTATTATTTGACAATGATCTTGTATTAGTTGTAAATGTATGTTGCAAACCCTAGGGCAGGGGTGGGCAACCTTTTTGTGAGTGCGTGCCAAAACCAGCAAAATCTCTGACTCAAAATTCTTCTGCATGCCAACCCTAATTTTTTGAGAACATGTTACACCTACTTGATATCTCTTAAGGTGTACATATGTGAAGAACCTTGAAGAAATAATAAAATTCATTTGAGCAACAAAAACACAGTATATGATGATGAAAAATACATTTATTTTTTAATGTATACATGTACACTGATAGTCTGACAGAAAACTTTATGACTTCGTTTGATATTATCAGTGGGACTTTTGCTGCTGCATCACTGATGACAGAGATTTTACATCAGGTTTATATTTCAAGACCTTGAGAGATATGCACAAGGTACTACTTTCATCCGTCAGGCTACTCCTATTACGAGACTTAACAAAATTTATCACTGAGAACAAAGATTCACAAGCGTATGTAGATGAAAACATGGAGAGTAACGCTGTTGCAAAGTTTTTTAAACAGAAAAAATTTTCTGGAATGGCATTCCAAGTCCTCAATAGTTCGTTTTTGACACTTTTCTCTGGTACTCATGTCTCTAATCGCTTTTTTTTCCAATGTTTTCCAAGTCAACTCTAAGGTCAATAAATTTCTGCTTTCAAATTGAGCTACTCTGAAATTCAATCAACTGCATTTCAAAGTCAGCCATGTCTATCTATGAAAACATTTGTAAGTTTAGTTCCTCCAGTTTCATGCTGTCTGGAAACCTCATGAATTTTGCTGTCTCTTCCAGTTCTCTGAATTTCGCAAATCTTGAGAAGAACTGCTCAATAGTTGACTCGATGATGTTTAAAAACAGCTTTTGAAGGCTTTGACAGTCTGTTCTGTCATCTTTTGGGAGGTCTTTGATGTGCCTCTTGAGGTTTGGGAAATATCTAAATCTCTCACCATCCACATCCCTCTTAAAGACTTCCAGTTTCTTTTCAAAAGCCTTTATGTAACCAAACATAACATCAAGTGTCTTGCCAGTTCCTTGTAATTTAACATTTAAGTCATTCAAATGTTCACAAAAATTGTAAATGGAAGATTATAAGAGAGGGTTTCGCGTGCCAGCAAAAGTTACTGGCGTGCCATGTTTGGCACACGTGCCAGGTGTTGCCCACCCCTGCCCTAGGGCAACCCCTATAATTTTTTATAAATTGTAATTTATATACCAAGACAGGAGAGAAAATGAAATCATATAAAATGCTCAATTAAAACAATAGAAGGCAGGAAAATGGTGGAATACACAAAGAAAGATGCTAATTGAAAGACAGAGACTGTGAGAGGGATTAATAAAAAAAGATCAATTTTGTTTGTTAGTTTACTTTGTTCATTAGATTCCACCTATAAGTAAAATCATATGGTACTTGTCTTTCTCTGACTGGCTTATTTCACTTAGCATAATGCTCTCCAGGTCCATCGATGCTGTTGAAATAGGTAAGATTTCCTTCTTTTTCATAACCAAGTAGTATTCCATTGTGTAAATGTAGCACAGCATTTTTATCCACTCATCTATTGAGGGACACTTGGGTTGCTTTCAAATCTTGGTTATTGTAAATAATGCTGTAATGAACATAGGGGTGCATATATTTTTTGAATTAGTGTTTTGGGTTTCCTTGGATATAGTCCCAGGAGTGGCATACACCTATGGTCATAAGGCAGTTACATTTTTTTTATTTTTTCAAATAACTCCATACTGCTTTACACAGTGGCTGCACCAGTCTGCATTCCCACCAGCAGTGCAGGAGGGTTCCCCTTTCTCCACTTCCTAGCCAACACTAGTTGTTTGTTGATTTATTGATGATAGCCATTCTGACAAATGTAAAGTGGTATCTCATTGTGGTTTTAATTTTTATTTCTCTGATGATAAGTGATGGTGAGAAACAGACTCATAGATACAGAAAGCAAACTGACACCTGTCAGAGAGGAGGGGTAAAAGGGCTAGGTGAAAAAGGTGAAAGGATTAAGAAACACACACACACACACACACACACACACACACACACACCACAACCTCATAGACAAGCAACAGTATGGTGATTACCAGAGATAAAGTAGGGTGGGGGAGGTAGGAAAGGGTAAAGGGAGGATAAATGGTGATGGAAGGAGACTTGGCTTGAGGTGGTGAACACACAATATACAGATGATGTATTATAGAATTGTACACTTGAAACTCACATAACTTTATTAACCAATGTCACCCCAATAAATTTAAGAAAAATATAAGACCAAGCTAGATGTTGTCTACAAGAAACTCCCATTAAATATAAAGATAAATTAATTTAACATAAAGGGACAGAGAAAGATATAATAGGTAGACACTCATCAAAAGAAAGCTGGAGAACTACATTGATTTTAGACAAAGCTGTCTTCATAGCAAGGAAAATCATCACTGATAAAGAGGTTCATTACATAATGATAAAAGGGTTGATTTTCCAATAAAACATAATTCTTAATGTGTATTGTACCTAACAACAGAGCATCAAAATACATGAGGCAAAAACTGGTAGAATTCAAGGAAAAATAGATAAATCCACTATGGTAATTGAATACCTCAACACCCTTCTATTCGTAACTGACATATCCAGCAGGCAGAAAATCAGTAAGGACACAGTTGAACTGAAAATCACTATTCATCAATTGGATCTGATTCACTTGATCTAACAACATATAAAATATACATTCTCAAGCTCACATGGAACATTCACCAAGACAGACCACATTCTGGACTATAAAATATACCTTAAAAGAATAGACACAATAAAAAATATGCTCTCAGACCATAATGGAATTAAAATAGAAATTAATAATTAAAAGATAGCTGTAAAATCTCAGTAGATTTGGAGACTAAACAATTCTAAATAACACATAGGTCAAAGAATAACTCTCACGAGAAAATGAAAAATATTTTAACTAAATGAAAATGCAAATAAAACCTATCAAAATAGAAGGCTATAGCAAAACCAGTGCAGAGAAAATTTTATAGCATTGAATGCATATATTTAAAAATTATTTAAAATCAATAATGTAAACTTTCACTCCAGGAAACTAGAAAAAGAAGAGCAAATTAAACCCAAAGTAAGCAGAAGAAAAGAAATAACAAAAATCAGAGCAGAAACCATTGAAACTGAAAACAATAAATCAATAGAGAAAATCAATAAAAACAAAAACTGATCTATTCAGGCTAACCAAGAAATAAAAAGAAAAAAGTTACTAATATCCGAAAGAAAAGCCATCACTACAGGTCCCATGAACATTATTAGAATAATAAAAGAATATTTTGAACAATTTTATGCACATAAATTTTTTTAAATATATATATTTTATTGATTTTTTTACAGAGAAGAAGGGAGAGGGATAGAGAGTTAGAAACATCGATGAGAGAGATCGATCAGCTGCCTCCTGCACGCCCCCAGTGGGGATGTGCCGGCAA
>NW_005364101.1:95149-113404 GCF_000412655.1 Myotis brandtii
CGAACCTGGGACCCTTCAGTCCACAGGCTGACGCTCTATCCACTGAGCCAAACCGGTTCTGCTATGCACATAAATTTGATAACTTTGATGAAATGGACCAATTATTTGAAAGAAACTATCTAAACACACACACACAAAAATAGATCATCTGAATAGGCCTACAACTATTAAAGAAATTGAAATAAATAATTAATAATCATGCAAAACAGAAACCACCAGGTCCATATGGTTTCAGTAGTGAATTTCACCAAACAACTAAGAAAAATATGATACTAATTTTCTGCAATTGGTTAAAAAAACAGAAGCAGAGTAAACACTTCCTAACTTATTCTGTGATGCCAGAATTACCTAATACCAAAACAAAGCAAAGACATTATAAGAAAGAAAAGCTACCAATCAATATCTCTCATAGATGCAAGAATCCTCAGCCAAATATTATCAAATAAAATTCAACAATATATAAAAAGTATTATATATCACAACAAAATGTGATTTATTCTAGGTATCCAAGGGTAACGACATCAATGGGTCAAAAAAGAAAAATCATATGATCATAATGACAGAAGCAAAAAAAGTATTTGACAAGATGCAACATGCATTCATGATAATATACTGGTATGCCTCAGTAAATAAGGAATAGAGGGAACTTTCTTCAACTTGATAAAGAACATCTACAAGAAAAATAGCAACTAAAAGTATTCATTTTAAAATTTATTTTTCAATTATAGTTGACATACAATATTATACTACTTTCAGGTGTACAACATAGTGACAAATAACATCATTCTTAATGGTGAGAAACTGGATGTTTTCCCCCTAAGAATTAGAACAAGGCAAGGATGTCCCCTGTCATCACTCATTATTAAAGTTTACCAGCATACCTACCTAATGCAATAGAACAAAACAAGAAAAGAAAAGGAAATGTACACAGATTGGGAAAGAAGGGAATAAAATTGTCTTTGTTTGCAGATGACAGAGTTGTCTATTTAGAGGAAGGGAGGGAGGGAAGAAGGGATGAGACAGGATTTGTATAGATCAGCATTGTCAAACAGAATTTTCTACTTAGATAGAAATGTTCTATTTCTGTGCTTTCCAATATAGGAGCCACATACGACCATTGGACACGTTAAAAGTGAATAGTGCAGTTAAAGCACTGAATTTTTATTGTTATTTAATTTTGATTCATTTAAATTTAAATAGCCACATGTGGCTAATGACTATTGTATATATATATTTCTCACATGAAAAAAAAATCAATGTTTTAGAAAATCCATTGAGTAAGTCATTATTGAGAGTCTACTACATTTAAAATACTAAATTTGAATATTCTGGGTAATAAAAGAAGCAAAATTTGCACTCCTCCCCTTGGAAATATATTTGAAGGAAAAGAAAAATGGATACTGAAAAATAGGAATAGAAGGAAAATATCTCAACATAATAAAGGCCATATATGATAAACCCCCAACTAATATCATACTGACTGGTGAAGAACTGAAAACTTTTCCTCTAAGATCAGGAACAACTCAAGGACTTACACTCTCACCACTCTTATTCCACATAGTGCTGAAGTCCTAGCCAGAGCAATAAGGCAAGAGAAAGAAATTAAAGGCATCCAAATAGGGAAGGAAAAAGTAAAACTGTCACTTTTGCAGACAACATGATTCTATATGTAGAAAACCTAAAGATTCCACCAAAAAAAACCCCACACAAAACACCACTATTAGAAACATCAACAAATACAGTAAAGTTGCAGGATACAAAAATCAATGTACAAAAATCCATTGCATCTATGTATAACAACAAAAATATCAGGAAAAACGAAATGAAAAAACAACTCCTTTTACAATTGCAACCAAAAGAATAAAATACCTAGGAATAATCTTAACAAAGAACATGAAAGACCTATATACTGAAAACAACAAATTATTAGTAAAAGAGATTGAAACAGGAACAACAAAAGAAAAGGAAAAAATATCCCATGTTCAGGGATTGGAAGAATCAACATAGTTAAAATGGCCATATTACTCAAAAGAATATATAGATTGAATGCAATCCCCATCAGAATCTCAATGTCATTTTTTAAAGAAATAGAGTGAGAAATCATCAGAATTGCATGGAACCAGAAATGAGCCTGGATAGCCAAAGCAATCCTGAGAAAAAAGAACAAAACTGGGGATATCATGCTATGTGACTCCAAATTATATTACAGAGCTGTAATAATCAAAACAGTATGCTATTGGCAGAGAAACAGACACACAGATCAATGGAACAGAATAGAGAGCCCAGCTATTAAACCACATGTATATGCACAGATAACTTTCGACAAAGGAGCCAGAAACACACCAGGGAGTAAAGATAGTCTCTTCAATAACTGGTGCTGGGAAAACTGGAAAGCCACATGCAAAAGAATGAAACTGAATTACAGTTTGTCCCCATGTACAAAAATTAATTCAAAATAGATAAAAAACATAAATAAAAGACCCAAAACAATAAAATACATAGAAGAAAATATAAGTACCAAATTTATGGACCTTGGTTGTAGAGAACATTTTATGAACTTGGCCCCAAAGGCAGGGGAAGTAAAAGGCAAAAATAAATAAATGGGACTACATCAAACTAAAAGGCTTCTGCACAGCAAAAGAAACTGACAACAACAACAACAGCAAAAAGAGACAGATGGGAGATGATATTTGCAAACAGTAGCTCCAATAAAGGTTTAATTTTCCAAATATATAAAGAACTCATAAAACTCAACACCAAACAAACAAGCACTCCAATCAAAAAGTGTGTAGAGGACCTGAAAATACACCTCTCCAAAGAAGACATACACACAGCCAATAGATATATGAAAAGATGTTCAACCTCACTGGCAATTAGAAAAATGCAAATCAAAACAACAATGAGATACCACCTCACACCTGTTAGAGTGGCTATTATCAAGACAAGCAATAACAAGTGTTGGAGAGGTGGTGGAAAAAAGGGAACCCTCATTCACTGCTGGTTGGAATGTATACTGGTACAACCACTATGGAAAACGGTCTGGCGATTTCTGAAAAAATTAAGAATAGAGCTACCATATGACCTAGCAATTCCTCTCCTGGTTATATACCTGAAAAACTCAAAATCTTGTATTTGCAAAGATATATGCACCCCGGTGTTCATTGTAGCATTATTCACAGTGGGCAAGACATGGAAACAACCAAAGTATCCTGATAGAGGATTGGATAAAGACGTGGTACATATACTCAGCCATAAGAAAGGATGAAATAGTACCATTTGCAACAACATGGGTGGACCTTGAGAACATTATGTTAAGTGAAATAAGTCAGTTAGATCAAGCTAAGAACCATATGATTTCACTCATATGTGGGATATAAAATTGAAACTGGTGAACACAAACAGCAGTGTGGTGGTTGCCAGAGGGAAGAGCGTGGTGGGGGAAGGGGTCCTAATATAAGGTGATGGGAGAAGATTTGACTTTGGGTGGTGAGCACACTGTGGAATATACAGATCTTGTAACATGGAACCCCACACCTGAAACCTATATGATCATATTAACTAATATCACTCTAATAAATTTAATAAAAAAGGAAATACAACACTGAAGCCTTTTACCAATAATTATTAATAATAAAAAGGATTAAGTTTTTTTAAAAAAGAAAAATGGGTATTGAACAATTAAATAACAACTGGAATGTAACCTATACATATAACCTGTAGATACCACTTTCAACTATAAGGGTACTTTCAATTGCAAGTATAAGGCTATAAAGAAACAATTATAAGTATAGAAATGAAAAGAGGTTAATAAATATATGGAGAACTCTTAAAAAGGAATGGAAAAAAGATTATTATATGTGACCTAAAACCTGTTTTTATCCTTACCTACCAAAAAATTATAAATATTAATAGTTCTTTAGCAAGGTTTCAACTAACATTTTGAGCCATTTTATTTTATTTATCCTGACACAAGTTGGATAGTTTGAGGCCTATATTTTAATAAATGTCCACAGCCAGCTAAAAAATGTTCATTAATGGAAAAAAAAACCTCAACAGTTGAAAATTATCACCGAAAACGTTCATATAAGTCCCAGAAGACCTATGGACTTCCAATTAGTATGTTTAAGTTTAAATGAAAAACTTTTTTTTTTATCTTCTGGGGGAAATCTTAATTTCCCATTGTTTAACACTTCTTAATAGAGTGCTAATGAGAAGTGTGGTAATAGTGTGACTTCAATTTTGACTTCTCAGATTCTAAGACTTCTTTTTTTAAAAAAATCGCCCTAACTGGTTTAGCTCAGTGGATGGAGCGTCAGCGTGGGGACTCAAGGGTCCCAGGTTCGATTCCGGTCAAGGGCATGTACCTTGGTTGCGGGCACATCCCCAGTAAGGAGTGTGCAGGAGGCAGCTGATCAATGTTTCTAACTCTCTATCCCTCTCCCTTCCTCTCTGTAAAAAAATCAATACAATATATTTTTTAAAAAATCTATACTACAAGACCCTCTTGATTTAGGAGTTGCAGTGGGCCTGGAAATCAGTAGTCTCAGTAAACTCCCCAAGTGCTTTTGATTAACAAGTGGAAATGGAACCCACTGCTTTTTAAAAATTTCCTTTTCAATTACAATTTACATTCAATATTTGTATTAGTTTTAGGTGCACAGCATAGTGGATAGACAACATATACTTTAGAAAGTGTCCCCCAATATTTCCAGTACCTACCTTGTACCACACATAATTATTACAATACTAGAGGCCAAGTGCACGAAATTCATGCATGGGTGTGGTCCCTAGACCTGGCTGGCGATTGAAGCACAAGCGTCTGGCATGGAAGGCCAGGTCCCAGCTGACCTCTGGGCCCTGGGCAACACCTGACCCCCCGGGCCTCCACGCACCCCGCTCCACCTGACTCTCGGCGCCCAAGTCCCCATGCGGAGATGCAGTGAGCGTGGCCAGACACCACAGGCCAGGGCACAGCATGGGCCTCTGGGTTGCCCAGATGCGCCACATGGAAGCCAAGTGGGCAGCACACTCTCTCTAGGCTGGCCTCCCAGACTGGCTCCTGCACAAACCCATGGGGAGCCCAACCAGCCCCTGCGGTCCTGGCAGCTACTGCCTGGCTCACCCCCAGAAGATGCCACACAGGTGCAGGGTGGACTCCTCACAGGCACCCCCCCCCCCGTCACCTGAGCACAGTGGGGGGGGGGGGGGGCTTCCCGTGGGGGAGGGGCTTCCCTGGCGTCAGGGAGAGGGTAGCAAGAGGAGTGAGAGAGAACTCTGTGGACACCCCGCCTTCTCACTGCACTTCTGTCCCCGTCACCTCCGCCCCCAGGTAGCTGGCAAGAAGTTGCAGCACATTGCTGACGCCTGCCATGTTCCGCACCACCCACTGGTGGTCAGCACACATCATAGCGAGTGGATGGGGACAATTTGTATATTAGGCTTTTATTGTATAGGATTATTGACTCTATTCCATATGCTGTACTTTATAGCACCATCACTGTTTTGTAACTACCAATCTGTACTCAATCTCTTTATCTTTTTCATCCAGTCCTTCAACCCCCCTCCCCTCTGGCAACCATCATTCTGTTCTTCATGTCTATGAGTCTGTTTGTTTCCTTTGAAAGACACTGCTTTTAAAGAACACACAACTTCTGTTGTCCATGCTTTTCCCCAACTAATGCTGAGAGACTAGAGAGAAGCTACCACTTCCCCAGTGCCCTGTCATTTGGCGCATTTCCAATGTTCCCATTTCCCATCCCACTCCCTCCAGCACACACAAAGCCACTTTTCCTCTACATCATTTGTGGGACTCTCTGCAGTATGATTGTGTACTCCCGGCATGTGAATGGACTCTGAATTTAACAAAGATATCCTTTAATTTAAACAGAGCTTTAATTAAAACAGAGCTCCTTTGCTTTCAATGCATACCTATTTATTAATTTATATCATAATATCTCTTGTACCTTTTGTTGATTGTTTTATATTCTGGATTTTGAATACTTGTTGGTTTTTGTCATTAAAAAAAGATTGTTTTCCTCCCTCTTAGTGTTGACTTCATTTTGTTCTCCAAATAGCTTACCTATGGCTTCATCTTTGGTCAGGAACTGAAAGCCAGGGCCATCTTAGTTCTACAAATTTGGATTTGTATAAACATTTCACACAATCACAATTTAAGATCCCATCTCTCTAGATCACAGACATTTGATCTAGACCTCTAGTTTGTAGTCACAAATGTCACATCAAATCTAACTAAGCAAATAAATAACAAATATAGGCTATTTGGTCATTGTGTACTTAGTGAATATTAAAGTCTGGAAAAAATTACATCCTACATTAGGTGTTCTCTGTGAGTCACTGGCAAAGCCTGACATTCAAATCCTGATGATCGATTTTCCTTGTCTTTTATTCTTACTCCCTGAATATCCTATGCAATATTAAAGCTATTTTCTCCCTGTGGTTCTGTTTTAAGAGAAAAATTATTGTCAACAGCCTAAGCAAAGCCCTACAATAATCAAAGCAGAATAGTCATTAGATGAAGAAAAGGAGGAAGGGATATAACCTAAAGAGCAGCATTTTTCTTGGGACCGAGTTTCTTTACCCACCTGCAAACTGAAAATAACTAACTAGTTGGTAAGATTATGTCATTGTTCACTAGGTGGTTTGTGTATGTCAAGCTGAGATTTTTTTCAGAGACTTCCAAAATTGCCTAATAACTAATTTTAAAAAATTGTTTGATAGCAGCATATGCCTCTGAGTAGTGGAGATTATATTGTGATTGTTGTTGATTTTCTTTGTAATTTTCCTATTTACCTACCTCTTTACAATGATCATTTTAAACATTAAACATTAATATTTTGAATAGGTTTTTATGACATGGAAAAACCACTTAGAAGAAACATGAGAATGATTCTCTAAAACAAAACTGGCACTTTGAAAAGCTGTGTCTCTGCTTCAACATTGACTGAGATGTTTTTATTTTGCTGTGGGTTTCTTTCTCTGTAATGAAAGAATAGTATGTGGTAACACATCATTATAAAACTTGAAGTTGTCTCTTAATATCAATGGCTACTCTAAGGATATGTTTTCAACTGAAAAGATTTTTAGTAAAGTCACAAAGTCCTGCTCCAATTCCCTGATGAATAATTGTACAATATTTTAAAATCATATGTGTATCCAATTATTATAGAGAGAAATAGAAATATTAATACACTGAAATCCAATTGAAGAGGTATTGCTAAAGTAAGTGGTAGAGTCACAGTTTCTAGAAATTATTATATTTAATATCTTTATTAATTATCTAGCTATCACATGACTAAAACAATATATTATTGACATTCATGAGTTTTGTTCCAGTGGAGGATGAAGCTCTAAATATATTACTGATATACTGGATTTTTTTCTCAAGGTCAGCTCTCTGGAGACACCACCCATTTCTCTTTCGTGTGAAAATGCTTTGAAATATAGCATTTAAGTAAGTAACTTAATAAGATTAACACACTTCTAATTGCCTGTATACCTTAAATACAGATCACAAAATAAAGGCTGGGTTTGTGTTACAGATTTCCCTAGGAAATTGCTTTTGTTTTAAAATTTTATTTGAACTGTGAAGAAGAAAATGGGTGTGTGTTCCCCTCTGGACTTCTACAGGCATCTGTCGGTTAATGCTCTGAGCCCCTGTCTCCATTCGCTGCCTTTATCTTTCCAGATAGATTTACTACGTGTAGCCTCTGCAGGGACATGGCTTGCTCCAGTTCCTGAATGAATCACTATAAGAATAGCAGAAAGAATATCAGCCTCAGTCCCAACATCTGATAAGGGGTTAATTTTCAAAATATATAATGAACTCATATGACTTAACAAAAGGGAGACAAATAATCCAATTTAAAAATGGGCAAAGGACCTAAGTAGACACTTCCCCAAAATGGATATAAAGGAGGCCAAGACACATATGAAAAAATGCTCAAAGTCACTAATCATGAGAGAAATGCAAATTAAAACAACAGATATCACCTCACACCTGTCAGAATGGCTATCATCAAAATGTCAACAAATGACAAGCGCTGGGGCAGATGTGGTGAAAAGGGAACCCTCATGCACTGCTGGTCAGAACGCAGACTGGTGCAGCCACTATAGAATACAGTATGGAGTTTCCTCAAAAAATTAAAAATGAGCCCTAGCTGGTTTGGCTCAATGGATAGAGTGTTGGCCTGTGGTCTGAAGTGTTTGATTCCAATCAAGGGCACATGCCTGGGTTATGGGCTCGATCCCCAGTAGGGGGTGTGTAGGAGACAGCTGATCAATGATTCTCTCTCATCATTGATGTTTCTGTCTCTCTCTCCCTCTCCCTTCCTCTCTGAAATCAATAAAAATATGTTTAGAAAATTAAAAATGGAACTGCCATTTGACCCAATGATCCCATTTCTGGGACTATATCCTAAAAACCTAGAAACACCAATCAGAAATAATATATGCACCCCCATATTCATAGCAGCATTATCTACAATAGCTAAGATCTGGAAACAGCCCAAGTGCTCATCAGTAGATGAGTGGATAAAAAATCTGTGGGACATTTACCCCATGGAATACTCTGCAGCTGTAAAAAAGAGGGATCTCTTACCCTTTGGGACAACATGGATGGATCTGGAGACTATTATGCTTAGTGAAATAAGCCAATCTGAGAAAGACAAGTATCACATCATCTGACTTTTTCGTGGAATCTAATGAACGAAATGAATTGACCAACCAACAAAATAAGACCCAAAGCATGGAGGCATGGAACAGACTGCCGTACCTCGATGTGGGGGGGGGGGGAATGAAAAGAGATAAACCAAAGAATATATATACTTATATGTATAGCCCATGGACATGGGTAATAGAGTGGCGAAGACCTGAGGGGTTGGATAAGAGCTTGGAGGAGGCGGGGAGTGAGGGGAAATGGAAGACATCTTTAATACTATCAACAATAAAAATACATTTTGTAATAAAAATAAGAGATGTCCTTGCACTTTAAATATCATCTTTATTGGCACTGAAGCAGACATTTTGCTTTGAAAATGCCCCTGGCTTGTATTCTTGTCCCCTCTAAGGACCACTGCATTTTCACCAAAAACACTCAGAAAAACATAGTTGAGGATCTGCCAGGAACTTCATAAACACCATCTCCAAAATGCAAAATGTTCTGTGTTGAAGTCTTGAGATTCAAAGTGAAAAAAAATGATAGAAGGACACACTTTACATGTTGAAATATGTTAAGAAAACTCATCACACTATATTAACCCTCTTGGAGTTTCTCATTAACCCTCTAGTGGAGGCTCTTGGAACCTTGCAATGAAAATAAAACCAGAAACAAAACCTATTTAACTTTGTTTAACCAGCTTACTCTAAAATAATTTAAAATTGTTGTGGCATCTAATATTATCGCACAGGCCCTATTTTTGGAAATACTGCTATAAACACCATTTCAGCACTGATTAGGAGGTACCTTCGATTCCCTGTGACAAACTGTCTCAGCAATACAGGCAGGCACAGTTTGCTGTTCCACCCTTCATTGCTGCCACTTCCTCCCCAGTAAGTCCCTTGCAGGCTCTCAAAGTTGCATTTCTCTGAGTATCACGATGTCTCAGGGAACCTCCCATATGAACTGAGAATAATATAACTCCAGAAGATGGGGACCTCAAAGTCCCGCTCAACCCCTACTGTGAGACCTGAAAAAATTTCAAGCTGAAGTCCTCGCTTCCCCCGCAGGCAGGTTTGCAGGCATCCAGTATATGTAACAACAGGTCCTGTATCGCTTTGTCCTTTGTTGTTTCCTCCACAGAGGACTCAAAGAGGTGAGGTCCTTAAAGGGGGTGACCCCATTTCAGCAGAGAAAGGAATTCCATACTTTGCTAGGAGTCAAGGTGAGTAATCAGAATGAAGAGTGAGAAGACCACACACCCCAGAGAAGAGTACTCCTAAGCTCAAGGTACTTCTGTCACACAGAGGTGGTCATATGAGCTGCCCCCTGACTTCCTCATAGAAGTCTCAGAGAGGTGAAGGCCGTGGTCTAAAGCAGGGGTGGGGAACCTTTTTCCTGCCAAAGGCCATTTGGATGTTTATAACATCATTCACTTAATATAAATTTATGTTGCTATGAAAAAAAGCTCCCAGATGTATTGAATTTCAAGTCCCACCTGCTGTTGCCTTGGCAGAGCCAGACCAAATGATTTCTCAGGCCTTTTATGGCCGGCAGGCTGGACGTTCCCCAGTCCTGGTCCAAAGAGATATGGCCTCAGGTTAGTAGAGTGAGTGTCTTAAGAGCTGTCCGGAGTCACAGTGAGGACCCTAAGGAAGAACTGAGGGGACCATCCACCTTAATACAGAGATGACCCCACAAAGCGCAATTGTGCCTGCCCTACTGTGAGCCCTGGGAAGTCTCCAACTGAGTTGGCTGGATTTATTGTGAAATGCCTTCTCAGCTCCTCCTTCAAATACTTATGGGACAAGCAGCACAAGAGGCCTGTGAGACCTAGACCACTGCCCTTGGGAAAGGTTTTGTGGAGTTGGCCTTTGTCAGAGCCAACAAAATTGAATTCATCAGATGAAGCCACTCAGATCCTCCTCTTCCTTAGCCTATGGTTCCCTATCACCATGCCTCCTACCCACACTCCTGCCTACTAATATCAACAAGAGTCATCATGCATCAGTGTCTCCCCACTCTTCATTCTGATTACTCACCTTGACTCCTAGCAAAGTATGGCATCAGTACCACACATATAAGCAAAACTTTCAGGCTCATAGGGAGACCCAAAGCCAGGAGTGTCCACACGCACCTCATCAAACATACCAGATGAGGACTCCAGTGGTCACAAAAGGAAGAAACAACCTCTGGACTACAACGTGGCTTTGTTGGTGAATTTCCTTGTGCTTAGTTATCAAATGAAAGAGTCCATCACAAAAACAGACATGGTGAAGAATGTCATAAAAGAAGATAAGAAACACATCCTGCCCCTACCCAGTATGTTCAGTGGTTAGAGAGCCGTGCTGTGCACTGAAGGGTAATGGGTTTGATTCCCGGTCAGGGCACATATCCAGGTTGCAGGTTCGATCCTCGTTCAGAGAGTATAAGTGAGGCAACTGATCGATGTTTCTCTCTCACATCAATGTTTCTCTCTCCCTCTTCCTCCCTTTCTCTCTAAAATAAATAAAAACATATCCTCAGGTGAGGATTTAAAAAAAATTTAAAGGAACACTTCCTGATATGCTCAGGAGAGCCGCTGAGCACAGGGAGCTTGTCTTTGAGTTGACATGAGGGAAGTGAACAATTCCTATATTTTTGTCATAAAACTGGACCTCACCTAAGATAAGAGACTGCATTATGAAAAGGGCATGCACACGACCAGTCCCCAGGTAACTGTCCTGGACCTAATATTCATCAACGGCAACTGTATCACTGTTTGGAGGGCTCAATGCTAGTACTGGGGATAGAAATTAAAAACAAACAAACAACTGAAAAAGCAAGATGGCAGCATAGGTAAACACCGGAGATTGCTGCCTCGCACAACCACTTCAAAAGTACAACTAAAAGACGGAAAGGACATCATCCAGAACCACAGGAAGGCTGGCTGAGTGGAAATTCTACAACTAGAAGGAAAGAGAAAAGCATACCGAGACTCAGAGAAGATGTGGTGTGGAAGTAAAATACAGAGGTACAGAGGTACATGCGGAGAGGGCTGGCGGCTGAGGACATGATTGTCTTTTTCAATCGGGAGGGAGTCTCAAGCTCTGAGCTCCAAATCCAGGCAAGTCTCTGGGGACCCAGACTCATATGGGAGAAACTGGGCTGTCTGGCATTGGTTGGAACTCGAGGGCAGCTTTCTCCCGGAGGTGCTTGCAGTGATTGCCGGGACACTGAGAAGCAGGGCCTCTGAGGGTAGGACTGAGAGCAGCCATAATTGTTCACTCCGCCCTGTTGATCCCCTGGGACCCCACTCCTCCCAAGCCATGAGGCTTTTGCATATGAAAGGCCTGGCCCTTTGCAATCCGATAATTACCTAACAAACTGCAGCTGGCCCAAGGCCCCAGGGCAACTTGCATTGCTTCACAGCTGACTCCTGCTGGATAGCCTCAGGCAGAGGCTAGATTAGCACCTCCTTAGAGATCTAGGAGCCAGTGTGCCTGGTGGTTGGAGTGGGACCATCCAGATTGCAGCTCCTCAGATTCATAAAGGACACACTCGGGGGGGCAGACTCAGTGAGCACCAAAGCCCCATTGAAGCAAGTCTTGCCCCAGAGGGGTGTCTCCAGCACAGAAGTTCTCCCACTGCAGACACAGCTGATTCTCACAGCCAATTGGCCTGGAGGTCAATCCCTCCCAGAGTTACCTACAACAACCAAGGCTTAACTACAACAAGACTGTGCACAAAGCCCACAAGGGGGTGCACCAAGAGTGTCTACCTCAGGTAATTGGGGAGGCTGAGTCACTGGGCCCTATAGGACACCTAGCACAGAAAGCCACTCTATCGACACAGCGAAGCATAAAAAATGCAGAGACGAAGAAACAGGACACAAATGACAGAAATGGAGGAAAGCAAACTACTGGATATAGAGTTCAAAACCACACTTTTAAGGTTTTTCAAGAATTTTCTAGAAACCGCCGATAAACTTAATGAGACCCTCAAGAAATCTAATGAGACCCTCAAGGTTGTGATAAAGGACCAACTAGAAATTAAGCATACACTGACTGAAATAAAGAATATTATACAGACTCCCAACAGCAGACCAGAGGATCGCAAGAATCAAGTCAAAGATTTGAAATACAAAGAAGCAAAAAACACCCAACGGGAAAAGCAAAATGAAAAAAGAATCCAAAAATACGAAGACAGTGTAAGGAGCCTCTGGGACAACTTCAAGCGTACCAACATCAAACTTCCCCCACCTGGTGAAAGAAATGGACTTACAGGTCCAAGAAGCGCAGAGAACCCCAAACAAAAGGAATCCAAAGAGGACCACACCAAGACACATCATAATTAAAATGCCAAGAGCAATAGACAAAGAGAGAATCTTAAAAGCAGCAAGAGAAAACCAGTCAGTTACCTACTAGGGAGTACCCATATGACTGTCAGCTGAGTTCTCAACAGATACTTTTCAGGCCAGAAGGGAGTGGCAAGAAATATTCAAAGTGATGAATACCAAGAACCTATAACCAAGATTACTTTATCCAGCAAAGCTATCATTCAGAATTGAAGGTCAGATAAAGAGCTTCACAGATAAGGAAAAGCTAAAGGAGTTCATCACCACCAAACCAGTATTATACGAAATGCTGAAAGGTATCCTTTAAGAAGAGGAAGAAGAAGAAAAAGGTAAAGATACAAATTATGAACAACAAACATGCATCTATCAACAAGTGAATCTAAGAACCAAGTGAATAAATAATCTGATGTACAGAATGAACTGGTGATTATAATGAATCAGGGACATAGAAAGGGAATGGACTGACTATTCTTAGGAACAACTAATAATCTGAACAATAAAGATTTAATTTAAAAGAAAACACAAATAAACAAAAACACTGAGTCACTACCCATAGAATTTGAGTGGTTAGGGACAACTATATCCTATAAAAAGAAGGTGAGATTATCTCTCAGACAGAAAGGGCAGGCAAAAAAAAAAAGGGGGGGGGGGGGAGGATGAGGGAAAGGAGAGGGTCCAGATTAAAGCTTCAAGTGCAAATGCCCTAAAGCAAAGCAGTGTTGGGTCTTGGGAAACTGCAAGTCCCACGGTGGGAGGGACTTCTAAGTTAGCTTCATGGTGGTTTACTTTGGGTTTGTGGGTAAACCAGAGAGAATTCCCACCTGGGCCAGGGATCAAATGTGTCCAGTGCAGATGAACACAATGTGCAAATTAGATGTTTTATTCACATTGTCTCAGGGAATTTCTGAGAAGTAAGGGTGAGTCTCTTTTGAGGTGAGAAGTTAAGAGGCCACTGGGCACTCTTTGCGCTAAACTCGAGGGTCAAAGTCTGCTCCATCAAAAGGGCATTCAAATTAAATTATCATGTGCATAAGTAAGTCCTAGGGTTTTGGTGCTGGTTACATTAATGTAGATAATGGTGGTTTAAATGAAAGGATGCTGGGGAGGGAGGGAAGTTGTAGATTCTTGACACACACTCTAGGAGCTTTGAATTGCATCTGTCCAGGTAAGTATACCTCATATCCATATTGAATGACTAATCATGTAATAGGAAAATATTACTTAGTTTTTCTGAGTAATCAGCATTTTAGCTGATTGGATTTTCTTAGTTATAGAATGCTACATATTTGCTGATTTCTGCTGTATTAAAACATACAAACAATCCCAGCAGGGTGGGTGGCATCATTGGGATTCAAATGAATCATTGTAATAAATACCATGTTGCAGTCTCAGTAAAGGCCAGGCACTGTGCCAGGCATATGACACATATTAACCACATTCCACTAGTGCAACAAGAGCTCATCAAACAAACCCACTTCACAGATGCAGAGCCTGAAGCTCACAACATTTAGAAATGTGTCCACATACCTCAATTGCAGGCTTCCGGCCCTGGTTGGGGGCATGCGGGAGGCAACCAATCGATGTGTCTCCATCACATTGGTGTATATCTCTGTCTCTCCCTCTCCCTTCCACTCTCTCTAAAAATTAATGGAAAAAAATATCCTCGGGTGAGGTTAAAAAATAAAACCAGAAATGTGCCCAAATTCACACAGCTGTTAAGGGACAAGGTTGAAACTCGACCCCTGGTCTGAATTAGTTTAGAGCTCACACTATTCCAATTATCCCAGCATGAGGCCCACCTTGTGCTTCTGAATTCAATTTTCTTTTTTCTTCTTAATAATGTATCTCAGGTCATAAAAATAAGAATCTATGGTCATACTACTGAGTTGGACTACATTCCCAGAGCAATATGAATACCAAACTAAATGAGAGGCCTGAATAGAAAGCTAATAGTTGGTGACAGCATGATCATGTACATATGCAATGTTAGATAACCTGAAAAGATCAGAATCTCATAAAATTACCATAGACTTCCCTTCCCCTGTAGAATTGCAGGACAGACTTTACATAAGAATCTAAATCTGACTGATGAAGAGAAGGAAAATATCAGCATATTTTTTGCCTGACTGTCCTATCCTGGAACTCCTGACTTGGGCTTCAGCTGCCCCATCTCACGTCACTCTTAAAGCAGGGACCAAGATTTTCAGATGGGAAACTGTTCAGGGTTTGCAGGAATGTGGCATTTTCCAGGAAGCCTTTATTCCAAGAGGCAGGAGCCAAGAGGAGGGCCCCAATATTAGAGGGCTGGATAGACAAATAGCCCAGAATATTGGGGTCACACACAGACGTGCTTCCACCCCTCCCCTCTATGCATGAAAAGGGCCACGCAGAGCTGTCAAGCTGAGCATGTCCACCATTATTCTTTAGGACTTTCAAGTACTTTTTTACTTGGTGTAAAAAAGACAAACTCAGATAGATAGGTAGATAGATAGATAGATAGATAGATAGATAGATAAATAGATAGATATAAAAGTGAGAACCCTGAATGAGGAATGAAGAAAGGACGCAAACAAAACAGTGGGGTTCCATAAGTCTGGCTCAGACCATCAACCCTTGGAGGACTGGAAAAGTCCCAGCAGGATGTGGAACTTTGGAGGACCCCAAAAGGTGAGTACCTTGATTTGATGGGAGCAGCCTCGGGGTAGTGGAGTCCAAAGAATGGTCAGGTGTCAAGGTGTGGACTCTGAATAAGAATTAAAGAACCACCCAGGCCAAGCAGAGTAACCCCACAAATTCCCCTAATGCTGTTGGCCTTGGGATGCTCAGGAAAGAGTTCTGGCAGAACCCTTTTAATCTTCCTGAAGTGATTTTCTACTAATGGAGAAATTCCCAGCAATGAAGAGAGAGAAAACCTAGGCCTTCACAAAAGCTTTGATAAAGACCCTAAATGTTATGGTGGAACCCCCGCTAGCAGAGGGAGTCAAATAGAGCCCCATTTTATTCTTAGCCATGGGGAACTGTAGAAGACATAGCATTATTTTTACTTGTCAGACCTCAGGGAGGGAAAGTCCTCACTTTGAAGGATGCAGCCCCAGTTCTGTAGAAAAAGTGGTTATGGCCTTAATTGAAGTTATGATGAGACCCCTGAGTGATGATCATAGAAACGCTCCCTAAACATGGGGCCTCACAGGAAACTGATCTTGCTGTCAATCTTACGTTATGTGGAAGAGAAATAGGACTAGATGTGTGTCACATAGCAAACTTCCCCTCCAGGAACTCACAAACATGAGGCTTTGTTTAGATAAGGACAGACCTGGGTCACTAAAAAGAGGAACCCCAGGTTAGGAACATGAGTGAAGACCTAGGGATCAAAATTCTTACACAGTAGGGTCCAGCAGTGACCCAACCCCCGCTTCCGGCCTGAGAGGCCCAGGGCCCGCTTCAGAGGCAGGGCACCCTCACTGCCTGACTCCCTGGGTCCCAGGGGAAGGAGGACTTTGTGGGGACCGGGTCGACTCCCGTCTCTAGAGGGAGGAGTCCAAGCTCTACAGACACAAAAGTGGGGAGCCTGAGTAAGAACCTGGGTCCAAGGACCCATTAAGCCTTCAGGCTCCCGGTATTAGGCACGCCCTGGACAGCCCCGCGGGAAAGAGCCCAACGACTTCCGCTTGGGCGTCCAGGAACTAACTGTGAGCTCACATTTTTGACGGTTATCTGGCTGAGGACGGCTTCGAAGGACTGGCCTGGTGTCAAGGTGGGAACCGCGGAAGCCACACACCCCAAAACAAAGGCAGGCCCCCCACCCCTCCCCTGCTGTGAGCCCCGACAGGCCCCAGCACAGCCCTGAGACTGCGTCCTGGAAAGTGTTGGGGGAAGGCCTTGCGAGGGAGTAGGCCCGACCCTACTGACGGAGGACCCCTGGGCCCCAAAGGGATTCAAGATGGAGGCCGGGTGCTTCAGAGCAGCCCTCTCTCGGTGAAAGGGCCGCGCAGGGCAGCAGCCCCTGTACTCAGCTCTAGGGACCGTCCCGCCAAGGTAATAGATAAAGAGCGACCCAGCCTCCTCTCGAGCGGCCACCCCGCCAAACTCAGCCAAGGCTGCCGGGAGCAGAGCGGGCAGGCCGCCGTGACCCTTACTCCTCAGGTGGTGTCTCAGAGAGGCCAGGGCCTTGGGGTAATGGAGGAGGGCACAAAGAGGGCCCCGTCTCTACCAGGGTTCAGGGCTGTTACACTGAGGGAGGCTGTGGGAGTCACCCCTGGGAGGCTAGGGCTCGTCGCCATGTTGAGTTGCACTCACTTCCTCCCAGGCCATCTCGGGGAGGTGACAGATCCGGTCAAAGGGGCAACCGCAGGTCAGTGGAGGGAGGATTTCGTGTTGTGCCAGGTTTCAGGGACAGACCATTGAGGACTGTGGGGATGTGCCACCCTGTGCCAGTGGGGCCACAAGGAATCCTCCCTGCCTTAGCCAGTGGGCCTCCTGGTTAGATGGTCGGCCTGCACCAAAGGCTCCTGGAGCCGGTCATCGGTCATGGGCAGGTACCTAGGTGGAAGGTGGATCCCCACCCAATTGGTGCCCTTGAGGAGGCAACCAGGTGATCTGTTGTTCTCACATCAATGTTTCTCTCCCACTCTATTTCCTTCCCTCTCTCTAAAAACTTCAATGGAAAAACTACCCTCCAGTGAGGATTAACAAAACAAAGAAACAAAAAGAATGCTCCCTATTTTCACACTAGCGCACCTCAAGTATAAATGTCAGGCAGGAGTCCTCACTCAGGGGTTACAGGGAAGTGAGGACATTGGTCTGAAGGGAGCCATCCAGGCAAGCAGATAGAGAAATGATGACCTCAGCATGAGTCAAATTTAGACCTTGGATTGAAATCCTGTGTAGAACAACCTACAATAAGACCCCAAACTGCTAGCAATAGCCCCTACTTTTGGGAGACCACTTTCAATCAGACAAGGTCAACTTCGTTTATGCTTTTTAGAGCTCAGATAACTTGGCTATTACTGTGAGGTGTTTTCCAACAGGAGTCCTATTGAGGAACCTGAGACATGACTCAAGGAACCAACGAACCCTGAATAAAAGTGACATCAAAGGGTCTATGCCAGGGGTGGGCAAACTTTTTGACTCGAGGGCCACAATGGGTTCTTAAACTGGACCGGAGGGCCGAACAAAAGCATGGATGGAGTGTTTGTGTGAACTAATATAAATTCAAAGTAAACATCATTACATAAAAGGGTACGGT
>NW_005364101.1:113429-117411 GCF_000412655.1 Myotis brandtii
TTTATTTCAAGGCCGGATCCAGCCCGTGGGCCGTAGTTTGCCCACGGCTGGTCTATGCCAACTTGTAATATCAGCTCAGGAAATCTCAAGGAAGGGCTGTCGTGTTGAGCATCCCTCCTCGCTTCTTTATATCAGGTCTAAGGGAGGTGAGATCCTTAGTCTGAAGGTCTAGCCACCAGTCAGCAAAAGGGGATGGTGCCAACCCCTATAAGTAGCCAAGGTGAGGAGCTTGACTGACAACTGGGGGAAAAAACGAACTCAGGACACAAAGCACCCCTCACTAAGCTCTCAGCATGGGATGACCCCTGTTAGGGAGGTGGACTGAGGCTCCCCTCCAGTTCCTTCTCTTAGGTCCCAGGGAAAGTTAAAATATCAATGTCAGAGTAGCAGAAGGAAGGGTGCCCAGCTTCTATTCAGAGTTGAAATGATAACACTGAAGATGAACTGAGAGGACCCCACATCCCAAACAAAGGGAGCCACACTGACATCACCCATTGTCACCTGAGTAAACTCAAGGCAGGGCTGGTAGCACGTAGTGGGCTACTCACTCTAAAGATTCTCTGGTTTCTCTGTGGGGCTCATAGGGGACAGAATGATCAGAAGAACAGGAGCCTTGGGGGCTGGTAAAAGAGTGCCTTAAAGGAAGCCTGTATAGGCAACCTTCAACAGACCCCAGGTGGAATCTGCCTGTTGAAGGTGCTCACAGCAAATGTGTCTCCATTCCCTCAGGTGCCCAAAGCAGCTGTCCATTGGCTCACTACTGTCTGCTGTCCTGAACAACAGCCATCATGCCTCGTGGTCATAAGAGCAAGCTCCGTGCTCAGGAGAAACGCCGCCAAAACAGAGCTGAGAAACAAGGTGATAAGAGTGCTCAGGCCCCTGCAGGAGAGGAAGAAGAGGTCGCTTGCTCCTCCTCTTCCGTTTTGGGGGAAGGTCCCTCAACCTCCACTGGTGCTGGCACTCTCCAGGCACCTCAGGGTACCCCAGCCACCACCAGTGCAGCTGCAGGAGCTTCCTGTGAAAGATCTGCTGTAGAAGCCGAAGGCCAAGTTCAGCAAAGTAAAAAATCCCCCCAGGCCTCAACCTCTGCTGAGAGTTCTGGCAAACGTCTACTAAGTAAGAAGGCGACTATGTTGGTAGAGTACCTGCTGTATCAATATAAAAGAAACCAGCCCATTAAAAAGAGAGATATGCTGAAGATCATCCACAAGTGGTTCAGGAAGGACTTCCCTGAGATCCTCGAGAGGGCCTCTGAACGCATGGATCTGTTCTTTGGCTTGGAATTGAAAGAAGTTGAGCCCAACGGTAATACCTACACCCTTGTCATCATTCAAGATGAGAGTCTGAGCAGCGGCTTCAGATTTCCTAACAAAGGGCTTCTGATGCCTGTACTGGGTTTTATCTTGTTGAATGGCAACCGTGTCTCTGAGGCAGACACCTGGGTATTCCTGAATACTTTGGGTATCTTTGATGGAAAGAGTCACTTAATATTTGGGGAGCCCAGGAAGCTTATCACCCAAGATTTGGTGCAGGAAAAATACCTGGTGTACCAGCCAGTGCCCAACAGTGATCCTCCACGCTATGAGTTCCTGTGGGGTCCTAGAGCCCACGCTGAGACCAGCAAGATGAAAGTCCTCGAGTTTTGGGCTGAGCTCAATGATACTGTCCCCACTACCTTTGCGCTGCATTATGAAGAAGCTTTGAAAGATGAGGAAGAGAGAGCCAGAGCCGAAGCTGCACCCACGGATGCCACTTCTCTCGAGGCCACATCTAGCTGCTACCCTCAACCTGAGTGACATTGGGGTGGAGTCTTCACTTTTGGGCTGTAAAGGCCTGTTAAGCAGTTTCCGATATGCAAAATATCTTGATGAGTTATATTTGTGTATTTTTCTTTCATTTTCAAGTGATGTTCTTTTAGAATGTTTCTTTAGATTTAGGATATAAGTTTATGAATGAAATGGATCTCACATTTATTGCTGTTCATCAAGTTAGGGGTAAAAGTGTTGTTTTTGAAATAGAAATTGGAAATCCTTCAATCACTTTTGTGATCTAGGACAAGATAATATAGATTTAGGATAGGAATATATTTTGGGATGTGAAAGAACTTTAAAGTAGTTGGGAACAGCAGATGGATAGATACATAGATGGATAGATAGATAAAATAAAAATTGTCCACTTCTGTTTTATTTTTTTTTTCACTTAACAGTTGTAATACAATGTTATAGTAGTTTCAGGCTTGCAACAGAGTGATTAGACATTTATATGAATTAAAAGTGTTGCCCTAGCCGGTTTGTCTCAGTGGTTAGAGCATTGACCCTCAGATTGAAGAATCAAGGATTTAATTCTGGTCAAGGGCCTGTACCTCAGTTGCAGGTTCAATTCCCAGCCCTGTCAGAGAGTCAGCTGGAGGCAAGGGATCAGTCTCTCTCTCTCTCTCTCTCTCTCTCTTTCTCTCTCTCTCTCTCTCCCCGCCCCCCTTAAAAAATTCCACTGTCTCTAAAAAAAATCCACTCTAAAAAATTCAATGGAAAAATATGCTCGGGTGAGGATTAACAAAAATACAATGTTCTCACCATAAGTCTAGTACACATCTGAACCATACATAGATATTAAAATGTTACTGCCTATATTACCTATCCTGTACCCAGCATTATCTGTTACAGCCAAGACATGAAAGCAAACTGAGTGTCCATCTATCGTTTTTTTTGTTTGGTAAATTTGTAAGATATATACCAGGATTTCCTGATGTTATTCAAGAATGTTTGAGAATATAAGTCCTCTTAATTCATAGCTTTTATGTTACACAACCATTAATTGAGCATCAGCTCTTTGGAAGTCTTCCTGTTCGCATGGGGAATGTTTAGGCAAAGAAGACCATGTACCTGCCCATGCAATTATACATTGTAGGAGAAGCTATAAATATAAAAGAGGGTGATATATTCTCCACTTCTTAAAGAACAAGTGAAAAGGAGTGTAAATAGTGGGTGGAGATAGCGTATTACTTAGTTTCCATTGCTAAGCAGAAGTTAGATACATTGGGAGGTCAATGGGAAATCTGGGGACACATCCAGTAGCTTTTCTCAGCCTGATTGAGGTCTGAGTTGAAATCTCCACATTGTGGTTGGAAATGCTTGTTGACCATTATTCTTGATGTGCAAAAATACTTTGTTGACTTATTTCTTAGGTAATTTTCAAGTAGTATTGTTAAAAAAAAAGAAAGTTTATCTAGATTGAGAATATAAGTGAAGTGATAACTCTACCCCATGTTCTTTGCAACATTATTTACAGTTGCCAGGACATGGAAACAACCAAACTGCACATTGATCTGTGAATGGATACAGGAAAAGCGATACACACGCACTCATACACACATAGAAAAGGATCTATCATTCAGCCATAATAAAGAAAGAAATCCTGCCACTTGCAACAGCATGTGCAGAACTGGAGGGCATTATGCTAAATTAAATAAGTGGTCGTTTTCAAGCAGTGTTCTTTCCACAAAAAGTTTTCAACACAGAGAGAAGAACAAATGCTGTATGGTATCGCTTACATGTGTAATCTTTAAGAGGAAAAAAACACAGAAATTAACACATAGATACACAGAACAGACTGGTGTTTACCAGAAACAAGGAGTGGAAGGTAGGCGAAATGGGTGAAGGTGGCCAAAAGGTACAAATTCAGCTATAAAATAAGGCCCAGGGATGTAATGTACAGAATAAACTTTAATAGTCAATGATAGTATTGGATCAGTAAAAGTAGCCAAGAGAGTATATCCTAATAGATTAATTACAGGAAGGAAAATCTGTGAATAAAAACATTTACACAGCATGGATGGACCTGGAGCGCATTATGCTAAGCAAAATAAGCCAGTCCAAGAAACATAAGTATCACATGATCTCACGCATATGTGGAATCTAATGAACCAAATAAACTGAGAAACAAAAATAGTCCCAGAGATGTAGAAGCATTAATATACTGTTGA
>NW_005364101.1:117463-118567 GCF_000412655.1 Myotis brandtii
GGGTGGGTGGGAAGAGATCAACCAATGAATTTATATGCATATTTGTATAACCTGTGGACACAGACAGTGGAGTGGTGAGGTTCTGGGGTGGGGGACGGGAGCGGGCTAGAAGAGGTTAATGGGGGGAAAGGAAGACTTGTGTAATCATTTCAACAATAAAGATTAAAAATCGTTTCAGTGTGTATATTTGTTTACTTTATAACAAACTACCACAAATTGAACAGCTTCGAACAACAGACACTTAGTATCTATCTCACAGTTCTGTAGGTAGTAGCTGGGCTCCTGGGTCAGAAATCTCAAAGCTGCAAACAATGTATCAGGTAGCTGTATTCTTACATGGAGCTCAGGAGCTCCTTCCAATGCCATGCAGAATGCAGTTAACAGTTACCAGAAACTGAAAGACTGACATGCACATTTTCTAGCTAGCTGTTGGCTAGGGGTCATTCTCAAGTTGCTATTAACTCCTTGGTATGCTATGTGGCTCCCCCCATCTTCAAAGCCAGCAAAGGAGAACCTCCCTCTCACTCTTTGAATTTCTCTCACTAGGAAATGCCCATCCCATTTAAGGATTCACCTGATTAGGCTTGACCCATGGGGGATAATCTCTCTATTTGCAGAACAACTGATTTGTGAACTGAATTACATTTGCAAAACCCCTCATAGCAGCACCTAGATGAGTAGTTGATTAATTGACTGGTGGAAGATGTGTGTACACAGAGTGTCAGAAATCTGGTAGGCCATCTTGGAATCCTGCCAACCAGTGTCCCCATGTGTGTAATTAAACGCTTTACCCTTTAAAGGTACACAATAGGATAACTATTGTTATAGATCAAGCATGTCAAACTCAAAGGCTAACATGGGTCAAATAAAAAAGGTTTAGGTTTATGTGGGCCACAAAAAAACAAAAGCTTCAATTTTCATAGAAATGTAGGTTTATTTCCATAGAGACATGCCAAATACAAAGGGCTGAAATAAATGAGTCATCGTTAACATAAAATAATAAAACATTTTTTAAAAATATATTTTATTGATTTTTTACAGAGGGGAAGGGAGAGGGATAGAGAGTTAGAAACATCGATGAGAGAGAAACATTGATCAGCTGCC
>NW_005364101.1:119226-124433 GCF_000412655.1 Myotis brandtii
CTATCTTTGTTGGGTTAATTTGCATACTCATCCTGATTGGCTGGTGGGCATAGCGGAGTAACACCAATTTGCATGTTTCTCTTTTATTAGTGTAGATTTCTTACATACCATTATATTGGTTGAGCCACAATAATATTCGTGGGTCAATTATAAACTTATGAACAAAAATAGATACAGAGGCAGAGCAGCCTCGAACAGACTGTCAAACTACAGCGGGAAGGCTGGGGAGGGTTGGGGGGCAGGATGGGAGGGTAAGAGATCAACTGAAGGACTTGTATGCATGCATATAAGCCACTGTGGACTGACACGACAGACGTTCCCAGGACAAAGGCAGGCTCCCGCCTGGAGACAGTCCTGACGATGGCTCAGCGATGCAGACGTTGCTTGCAGCCCCTTGGACCACAGAGCCTGGCGTTAGGAGTGTGATGCTCTGTGCTCGCCACGCCCCTGGAGGCAGCAAGAGCGCTGGCTGGGGCGACCCGAGACGGGCTTCCAGCTCAGGTTGCCAGTCGTCACCTGTGACTTTGGGCAAGTCACACACTCCCCAGGGCTCAGGTTTCTTAGCTGCAAGATGAGGAGGGCCCCTTTCCCGCCCACCACTGGGGTTGCCGAGGAGGAAGGTCAGTGAGCATTGGTTGCACCTGTGCCCAGGCGCTGGGGGGCACAGAACCAGTCAGACCCTGGCCTTAGAGGTGCCTGCACTTCCGGGGAGTCAGACCTGCAGTAAATCTTTGCTCTGATGGCAAAAGGACCAGCTTCGATATAAAGTGTCTGGTAAACTCGAAGGCAGTGGTTCTCAACCTTCCTAATGCCTCAGCCCTTTAATACAGTTCCTCATGTTGTGGTGACCCCCAACCATAAACTTATTTTTGTTGCTACTTCATAACTGTAATTTTGCTACTGTTATGAATCGTAATGTAAATATCTGATATGCAGGATGTATTTTCATTGTTACAAATTGAACATAATTAAAGCATAGTGATTAATCACAAAAACAATATGTAATTATATATGTGTTTTCTGATGGTCTTAGGTGACCCCTGTGAAAGGGTCGTTCGACCCCCAAAGGGGTCGCGACCCACAGGTTGAGAACCACTGGCCTAGACTTAAATAAAAGTCTCAGTAAAGTGGCTGCTCACACAGCTCGAGGCCTTAAATTTCCTCACAAAGAGTGCTACGTTTTGGTGAGCATTGAGGGTCAACTGTTTTCTCTGCATGAAGGCCCGGCCTGACCACTTAGAAAGAAGAAGGACCCCCACTCTACAGCTGTCCTCTACTGTCCCACTGTCTGCCAGGAACTATTCTAAGTGATGTATGTAGGTATGATGGTCCCTTTTTACAGATGGGGACACTCAGGCATAGAGAGGCCCATCGTTTGAGGCCATCTGAATAACAGTGGCAGAACCGGGATCTCAGCAAGTCAGCATCAGGTCAGAGTCCTCGTGGTTAGGGGCCATTCTGGCCTCCTGCTGTGCTGTACAAGCAGGAGAGAGCGCCCACAGAACTTGGCACTGTTTTTCAGGCAGGTAACACAAATTGGGTAAAAATGTCTACAGCATGGAGGGCAGTAAAGGGGATTGTCGGGTGCCTCGATGGTAATGATGGGCCTACGGAGGTGTCCCTTTCTCTCTCCAGTGCTCACTGCTTGCAGGATTATTGATTGCAGCATTACAGAAAAGCTACTCTCCACTTCAGGGCCATTGGTACTTGCAGCGCCAGATGGCTGTCCTCAGGGTTCACTGCAGCTGAGCATAAATATGAAACCCCCCCTTTCTAAGGGGGGGCCCCGACGATGCCCAGGTGTGTGGTTCCGGAGTCATTCTGCCTTGAGTAAATCAGTAGGTTCATATTAGAAGACACGTGTTAATTTATTGCAGCAAGATTTTATGTCTTAGTCAGTCATTAGCAAAATTCCGTACCAGAAATTCTTTCCTCTTTAATCTTGGTGGGATTGGTATTACACATAACTCGACTATTAAGACAAGAATATCTTGCAGATGGGGAGGTCGTTAATCTAAAGGGTTTTTGCAGTGTGAAATGCAAATGCTCGGTGACAGGTACGCCGGGATCCCCCAAAGTCTTCTTAATCTGCCATAAAGGGATCTAAGGAAAGGTTTGATTGTTTTGTTAACACAAATAAGAAGCCTTTCTGCAGCTCAACTCTCTGTGCAGCTCCAATTCCTTTACCATTTGTTCAGATAAGCTATTCAGCCTCCAGAGAGTCGGTTCATCAACACCTTCTTTCTCTCTGTGTTTCCCAATGACAGACCTGGGGTTTGGGGTTCACAGCCACAGAAGGTGAAGGTAAAGCAAAGGTGCGCTCTCTCCAGTATCTCCTCTGTGGGCCTCTGTGACTCCTCCTCCCTCTGGGGTAGCACGCCTGGGTGTTTCCCTACACCAGTGATGGCGAACCTATGACATGCGTGTCAGTGGTGACATGCAAACTCATTTTTTTGGTTGATTTTTCTTTGTTAAATGGCATTTAAATATATAAAATAAATATCAAAAATATTTTTAAAAATATTCGTGGGTCACATGTGGTCTGCGGGCCATGAGTTTGACATGCTTGTTATAGATAATTGTCTCAAAATAATCTGGAGGCTGAGGTTGGACACATAGGTGATATAAGATTGGCCATGTGTTGATATGGCTGAAGCTCAGAAATGAGTATCTGGAGCATTACCTTATTCTCTATACTCTTGCAAAACATATCAATTTTGTCACACAAGTCATTCCAGAGCATGGAAAATGCAACAAAACTTCCAAACATTTTTTATGAACCAAATATAACATCGTTAATTACATCAGGTAAAAGTAGCTCAAAATTATTACTTTATTATTATACTAGAGGACTGGTGCATGAAATTTGTGCATGGGGAGGGGGTGGTCCCTCAGCCCGACCTGTACCCTCTCCAATCTGGGAGCCCTCAGGGGATGTCCAGCGATTGGGCCTAAACTGGCAGTTGGACATCCCTCTCACAATCCGGGACCTCTGGCTCCTAACTGCTCACCTGCCTGCCGGCCCTAACCACTCTGCCTGCTGGCCTGATCCCCCTAACTGCTCTCCCCTGCTGGCCTGGTCCCCCTAACTGCCCTCCCCTGCCTGCCCGGTCACCTCTAACTGCCCTCCCCTGCCAACCTGGTCACCCTTAACTTCCTTCCCCTGCTGGCCTGGTCACCCCTAACCTCCCCTTCACACACAATTGTATTTGACTTCCTTATTGGCTTCTCCCTCTCACAAAATTTTTCTCACTCCTTTATGTAACACTTTTTCTTACCAACTCATCATTTATAAACTTTTTTTCCTCCTTATTTCCTACTTCTGTTCCATCATCCTTCTTCCCATCTTTCTTCTACCCTCCCTCCCTCCCCACATTCCTTCTTTCCTTTACCTTTACCCCTGCCCTCCCTCACCTTTTCCTTCCTACCCACCTTAGTTTTTTTTTCCTCCCTGACATCGTCCTGCTCCCATTCCCTACCTGGGACGCCTGGCCCAGCGAGAGTGGCCGAGACCAGTGTGGCCTGGGTGCTGCTGCTGCAAAGCAGGAGCACCTCTTCTCGGAAGGCCTCCTACTGTCCACCCCTCTGTCCGGGGACCCACCAATGGCACACACCGGGGCCACCGCCCTCCTCCCGTGTCTGGGCGGGGCTCCCGGCTCTGTGCAGCCTGCATCCTGCCCCTCGCTGGCTTGTTCCCTTTCTGTATTTCTGTTTCTCCTCTAGGCCTGTCTGCATGCAGGCCTGCCTTCCTCTCCCTCTCCTTTCTTATCCCCTCTTATTGTATCCTATCCTACCCAGGGCCTTGCATCTGCCTGAGCAGAGGGCAGGGATGTAGCCTGCTGATCTGGTTGTGACTTTACAGCATAACAGATCATTAGCATATTCCTCTCATTATATAGGATTTTTTCAGTATATACATAATGTTTGTATCTGAATAGTATGAAGGTTATAATTTTGGTGCTTAATAATTAAGATACTTTTAAAAGCTGTTCCCAGTAAACAACTATACTTGATTTTCATTATAGATCCTACAGTTCACTCATACATCCTCTTTCCTTCTTTAATTCAGTTCTCTACTGACTCCTTTATAAACTTCCCTTCTCCCTCATATTCCCTCCTCCTCCCTCACTCTTTCACTCTTTTTATAGGCTAATTAAAAATTCTATGCTTTTCATTCTTAGTACTGACTGCTTTCCTCTCTGGGACCTGTAGCCACCTCTGTTTGGGCACTTGGGCCCCTCTCGCACTGGCTTTGAAGGGCCGAATGATGATGCAGCTGTGTCTTGCCTACCGTGCTCTGTGTCACCCCCTCCAAGTTGAGGAAGGATCCAGCCAGCCCAGGCCAACGTCCATCGTGGGGAGTGCTGCATTACATGTGTGCACGTGTGCATTTGCTCTCTGTCTACTCCCCTCCGGAATTCGCAGGCGACAGGCATGCTTGTGCAGGCACAGTCAGGGCCTGGCTTGTCCTTGGGGGGTGTTCCACCCAGGATGCGAGCCCCCGTCCGGGTCAGACCAGGCAGGTGAATGGATGGATTGATGCAGAAAGCTGGGCAGCTTCCCTGTGGTGTGAGGGTCGCCTGTGGTCTCCACAGTGGTGTGCCGGGTCCGCGGGGCTGGATTCATGTGGCAGGAGGAGGCTTCGAGGTTGTTCACTTGAGAGGATCGACTGGTGTCCTGGGCATCGGGGGCCACCCTGTGTGTCTGTGGTTGTGGGATCCCCATGTTGTTTACCCGGTGGCCCATCCAGGTCAGGTGCTTTATGTCGATGTCCACTCTCTGTCATTGTGCCTGGGCCCTTCCTTCATGTTGGGTCCACACCCTCTCGATTTGCATGTGTGACCCCTCCCAGGGGTCACCACCAATGTGCACACCCCATGGTTGGCATCTACCGACTGCGCCCCAAGAACTGGCCTTCTGCCAGGGGGTGTTGGTGGCGTCCCGGGGCAGAGTGCTCTCGGATGGGGCGCAGTGTCACAAGGGTGTTTGTCAGGTAGGTGCACCTGGGAGAAAAAGAGGACTCCGGTGTCAGGGGCAGGGAAGCGAGCCTCACGCAAGTCCCACTGCTGCATGCGCAGCCTCCTGCTGGTCTGTCAATATGTAATTGGTTGTTACTGTGACACCATTAGGACCAATTTGCATATTACCTCTTTATTATATATACTAGAGGCCCGGTGCACAAAAATTTGTGCACTGGGGGGGGGGGG
>NW_005364101.1:126132-132936 GCF_000412655.1 Myotis brandtii
GCTTCAGTGCATGGCTGCCGGCCGCCATCTTGGCTGGCAGTTAATTTGCATATCTCCCTGATTAGCCAATGGGAAGGGTAGCGGATGTACGGCTAATTACCATGTTTCTCTTTTATTATATAGGATTACTTGAGAATATTATTTAATGGCAATATTACTTAAGAACATGAGTGCAAAGATTCTCAAAACATTACCTACAGAATTTGACAATATATAACAAAACTAAATATGCATTTACCTGTAACCTTGTAATTCCACTTTTTAAGAGTTACCCTGAAGACACACCCACAGCAATAGGAAGATACATAAATGCTAATCAACATATTGATTGAAAAACAAGGGATATCTACACTGTACTATCTACACTAATAAAAGAGAAACATGCAAATTGGTGTCACTCCGCTAGGCCCACCAGCCAATCAGGATGAGTATGCAAATAAACCCAACAAAGATGAGGGTTAATTTGCATATGCAAGCACAGAACGAAGACTGAAGGCTCCAGCCCCAGCAAAGACTGAAGACTGAAGAAGACTGAAGACTGAAGAAGACTGAAGACTGAAGACGACTGAAGACTGAAGAGGCTTTTCTTCTCCGCTGAGGCCAGAGTGAAGGCCTGGATCCTGGGTGCTGGAGGAGGAAAACCAGTGCTGGCAGCCAGGGGGAGGAAGACCTATTGCACGAATCTCTTCGTGCAATGGGCCTCTAGTCTATATAATAAAGAGGGAATATGCTAATTTGTCTGTGATGGTGTCCCAGTCACGACCAGTCTGTGGGCAGGGCCAGGGGCGGGGACTTCCACCACCAGCGCTAATGTCATGCTGCCTGAGTGCGTCCCCGTTCAGCACTGGTATGATGCTGCAGGGGATGGGGGGCGGGCACTGAACTTGATGGGGGACATAAGGCTGTGCCCCCTACCCCAGTTCTGGGCCAGAAGACGTCAGACTGCAACCCCCCCAGCTCGGGGCCGGGAGACCTCAGACTGAGCCCCCCGCCCCAGTGCCAGGCTGGGAGACCTCAGGCCATGCCCTCCACCTAGCAGGGCTTGACGGTGGACCTCAAGCCATGTCCCCCACCCCAGCTCTGGGCCGGGAGACCTCAGACTGTGCTCCCAGTCCTGGCACTGGGCTGGGAAACCTCAGACTGAGCCAGCCCCACCCCCCCCAGCGCCAGGTCAGGGGACCTCAAGCTGTGCCCCCTGCCCGGTGGGGCCTGACGGGGGAACTCAGGCCATGGCCCCCACCTGGAAGGGCTTGACAGGGGACCCCAGACCCCACCCCACCCCGGAACTGGGCCGGAGGACCTGAGGCTGTGTCCCTGCCCAGCGCCGAGCTGGGGGACCTAAGCTGTGCCCCCACCAGAGGGGATTGACAGGGGTGGGGCCGGCCGGATCTAGGTCTTACCCAATGGGAATGGGGCTGGCCGGGTCTGGGTCTCCAGCGTTTTCGAAGCACATGAGGGTGGTGGGCAGGGACTTGACACTAGGTCCCACGGTGCACCCCAGACTCTGACAGGAGGGTGATTTTATATACATTTGACTAATTTTCTTTCATCTCTGACACTTCTATTATAGAGAAAGGACAAATAGCAACATGAAAATATTCTCAATTCTCTTTTAATGTGCACATATTTCATGCACTGGGCCACTGGTCTATAATAATAAAAGCATAATATGATAATTAGACTGGATGATCTTCCGGACCACCTTCCAGATGAAGCTGGGGCTGCCAGGGAAGCCTGGGTCCCAGGTGTCAGAGAGAAGCCATGCCAGGAGACAGGGAAGGAAGGCCTACTCTTGCATGAATTTCGTGCATCGGACCTCTAGCATAGCTATAAGAAAGAATGAGTATGACCTTTGTACATGGATAAAGGGTGCTTTCCTATGAGTACATATGATGTGAGGGGGTTTGGCTAAGGTCTATGATACCATGGCCAGTGCCTTCCAATTTCATCATCAGGAGGCTTTGCGAGGTAAGAAAGAGAGGGCCTGAGGCAGAGCTGCAGCAGGGCTCCCCTATTGCTGCCCTGGCCAATTTGCAGTCCAGGGCATGTCCTGAAACTCCTCACATACCTAGTGAGATCTGAGGCAGAGTCTTCACTTTCTGCTTAAAGAGAGCAGCCAAACTTGAGGAGCTAAGGTGGGGCTCCTGAGAACACAGTGCATATTAGTAACATGTTTGTGTGCCTGTACAACATGGGGAAATTGGAGATTTAACATTTTCCTTTTTCTATCTTAAAGATTGTTCCATTCACGTAGACTTTTATTTTGCTCCAGAACCTAAGTGCATGAGTGACATGGATCACACATTTATTGGAGTTTATTGGGTAGAAAAATTGGGAATTTTGCTGTTATGGAACAAATTGAAAATCCTTGGGTCATTTCTTGTCATTTGGAACAAGATAGATAGCATGATATTGGAATATGGATTTTTGTGTAAAAGGAAATTACCCCAGAGTAAAGTCTGTGTGATCATGAGATGTGAAAAACAATGGAAAATATAGCCAATTGTTGGTTTTAGTATCTTTGTAAAATTGCAGTGTATGTACCTGGATTGGCTTAGCTTCTTCAAGAATGTAGGAGAAATGAAATCCTAATAAGTTTGGCTTCCTGTACACTGGATCTTTCTATGTCCAAATATTAACTTAGCATCTGCTCTTGGAATGCTCTTGGCTAGTACTGGGGATGCTAAGAAAACTAGACCCTACCTGCGCTGCCCATAGAATTTTAGAGTCTAAGAGCAGCTTTCTTATAATGTAGGTGGTGAGATACTCCTAATGTACACAGACCAGTGAAATTAAGGGGTCAGAAGTGGGGCGGGAGGCTCCAGATGAGGAGTCTAGTGTAGAATCTGTGAGGCGAGGGAGGCAGTTAGAGACTTGGGGAAAGTGAAAGTTGGGCAGTGGGAGAGAATCTTAAGGTCACAGCATGGTGGGCACGGACCACACCCTCAGACTGTGGGTCTCAGAGCTGAGAGACTTGCACCTGGAATGGAAGATCACTGTTACAGTTACTTTGGAATGATGAGTAACCCCGAGAGGATCTCCACCTGGGACAGCGTTGGGATGCATCCCGTGCTCCTGTCCCAGTGCAGGTGAGCAAAGTGCACAGAGTGGGTGTTTGATGCCCATCATCTTCAGGGCGTTTCTGAGGAAAAGAACACAATAATCCATGACTGGAAACTTGGCAACCATTGGGCTGTTGCTCTTTGTGTGGGTTAGGGAGTCAGAACCCATTCTATTAAAATGACATTCAACATCTTTGGTTATTGTTGTTGTTGTAATTTGGCAAGCTCTAAGAGAGATGTAATGATTTAATGGGTTGGAGGGGGATTTAGTTAGAGTTTCTTTGTAAATAGATATTGGCTAGATTTGGAGTTCCATGTCCTAGATGGACACATATTCTCTAATATCTCATGGATATTTTTTTAAAAAGGCTTTAAGGTGAGTGGTATATTGAAGGGTTGAAATCATCCTAATCAGAAACATATCAGACATTGAGAAAAATCTCAATGCATTCCACCCCAATCCACCAGCCCTACAAGACAGGGCTTAGCAAAGCCCCTTCATAAATGCAGAACCGGAGGCTCACAGAGTTCGCTAATGTACCTGAGTTCACACAGCTAGTAAGTGACAGAGCTGGGACCAGAACCCCTGGTCTGGATTTGTCCAAAGCTCACAGGGGCGCGCTCCTTGCAGCTGACCACGAGTCAGCTAAGCCACTTTTGTCTACTGCTCCAAAATGTATCTCAAGTGATCAAAAGAGTTGATTGAGTGACATAACCAGAAAAATGAAAATCAGAAATGAGTAAGACTTGAGTAAAAGCGATGAGATCATAGCGAGCGACAATATGATCATTGACCTGTGTGAAACCAGATGCCCTCAGAAGCCCAGTCAGGACTCACAAACATCTGGCTCTATCCCCCTACATAGAAAGTGAATCCTTTGCAAGTTCCCTAAGTCTGGCTGCTGAAGAGAAAGAATGTATCAGCTTTCTTTCCCCTGACAACCGTTGCCTAGTCTTACATCAGTCACAAAACGGGATCCATTTTCTGCAAGATTTGCAACAGGGAAATTGCTCAAGGGTTTGCAGGGAGGTGACAATTCCCAGGAAGCCTATAACCAAGAGACAGAAGCCAAGACGAGGACTCCCGTGAACGAGGGCTGCGGAACCAATCACGCCACAATATAGGGGCCAAGCAAAAACCCAGGAGGGTGAGCTCCGTGCAGTAGGAGTCCGAGGCGCTGACAGACATGGTGAAGGCTGCCAGTGAGGGGCAGCAGCAGGACTCAGCCAGGACAGTAAGGTCCTGGAGACGCGTCCCTGTTGGCTCTTCCTGGAGGCCCGGAAGGGCCATGATCACGTGGTAAACGCTGACTCCAACCGGGAATTCTCGGCCAGAGGCATTGTGGTGTAAGAGGAGCAGTGTCAGAAAGCGGAGGGCGGAGTGACCGGACGGGCCATCTCTCAAAGTGAGGGCCCTGGTGTGGACTAAGGGTAGCCCCACAGCGTAGAGGAGGTCTCACAAAATCTCTGCTGTCCTCCCAGCAGAGCCCCTGGCGGGCATGTCAGGCTGATTAGAGGCTGGGAGGCCTCAGGGACGTCAGGGCCTCTGACTAACAGGGACGTTTTCCATTTTGCAGAGGGAGGGAATGTGACTTTAAGAAGAACGCAACTATGTGAAGGTCCTGAGTGGTGTGGGGGCACCCCCAAACTTGAAGGGGCCAGAGAGTCCAGCACAGAGCTTAGCCCTGGAAAACACAGAAGAGCAGGAATCCACGCATTCCAGCCGTGTATTCTCGGGGAGGGACCCAAGGCCAGGTGTTCAGAGACAGGAAGCTTGTACATCACACAACAGCCTCACGCGAGAACATGCAGTGCTAAGCGAGAGCATGTCTCTCTCAAAGGGAGGCTCCCGCGAGAACACGCAGTGCTAAGCGAGAGCATGTCTCTCTCAAGGGGAGGCTCCCGCGAGAACACGCAGTTCTAAGCGAGAGCATGTCTCTCTCAAAGGGAGGCTCCCACAGCACCGCCCCCTTCCCGCCTGGGAGACCTAGGCCCCCCCGCTTCAGAGGAAGGGCGTCCTCACTGCCTGCCTCACTGGGTCTCAGGGGAGGGCAGACTTTGTGGGCGCCAGACCCACTTGTGTCAGTAGAGGGAGGCATCCAAGATCTGCAGACATAAAAGTGGGGATCCTGAGTGAGGACCTGGGGCCCACGGACCCAAATCCTTCAGGCATCCGGCATCAGGCGCGCCCTGGACAGCCCCGCGGGAAAGGACCCACCAACTTCTACTTGGGCGTTGAGGACCTTCCAGCCATTACTCCTGCCTAGAGGTTGGCTGAGGACGGCTTCGAAGGACTGGCCTGGTGTCAAGGTGGGAACCGCGGAAGCCACACACCCCAAAACAAAGGCAGGCCCCCCACCCCTCCCCTGCTGTGAGCCCCGACAGGCCCCAGCACAGCCCTGAGACTGCGTCCTGGAAAGTGTTGGGGGAAGGCCTTGCGAGGGAGTAGGCCCGACCCTACTGACGGAGGACCCCTGGGCCCCAAAGGGATTCAAGATGGAGGCCGGGTGCTTCAGAGCAGCCCTCTCTCGGTGAAAGGGCCGCGCAGGGCAGCAGCCCCTGTACTCAGCTCTAGGGACCGTCCCGCCAAGGTAATAGATAAAGAGCGACCCAGCCTCCTCTCGAGCGGCCACCCCGCCAAACTCAGCCAAGGCTGCCGGGAGCAGAGCGGGCAGGCCGCCGTGACCCTTACTCCTCAGGTGGTGTCTCAGAGAGGCCAGGGCCTTGGGGTAATGGAGGAGGGCACAAAGAGGGCCCCGTCTCTACCAGGGTTCAGGGCTGTTACACTGAGGGAGGCTGTGGGAGTCACCCCTGGGAGGCTAGGGCTCGTCGCCATGTTGAGTTGCACTCACTTCCTCCCAGGCCATCTCGGGGAGGTGACAGATCCGGTCAAAGGGGCAACCGCAGGTCAGTGGAGGGAGGATTTCGTGTTGTGCCAGGTTTCAGGGACAGACCATTGAGGACTGTGGGGATGTGCCACCCTGTGCCAGTGGGGCCACAAGGAATCCTCCCTGCCTTAACCAGTGTGCCTCTGGCTTAGATGGTCGGCCAGCCCAGGCGAGGCCTGGAGTCAATTCCAGGTGGAAGGTGGATCCCTTGCCCAGTTTAGTTCATGCAGGAGGCAACCAAACTGTTTTGCTCTTCTCTCTCTGTCGCTCTCTCTTTCCCTCCCTCCTTCCACTCTCTAAAAAATCAATGGAAAAACTATCCTCCAATGAAGATTCACAAAACAAACAACAGCAAAAAAGGGTCCTCTCTATCACACCTCAAGAATAGATGTCAGGCAGGAGTGTCATCAGTCCTCACTCAGGGGTAGCAGGTAAGTGAGGGCCTTGGTTAGATGGGAGCTGTCCCAGGCTAACAGATGGAGACATGATGACCTCAGCATGAGTGCAATTTCCACCTGAGATGGGGATCCTGTGTAGAACCACCTATCCTAGAAGCTCAAATTGTTTTCCACAGCCCCCACTCTTGGGAGAACACTTTTGGTCAGACAAGGTGATCTTTATTTCCTCTTATTGAGACTCTCATAGGTTGGCTGCTACTGGGAGGAGTTCTCTACTTGTAGTCCAATGGAGGAACCTGAGAGGGCTTTCAAGGAACCATGCAAGCCTGATGAAGAGGACATCAATGCAACCATCCCATCCCTTTGCTATCATCCCAAGACATCGCAGGGATGGACTGTCAGTATGCATCCCCCCTCACTTCTTTTTTAAAATATATATTTATTGATTTCAGAGAG
>NW_005364101.1:132968-137207 GCF_000412655.1 Myotis brandtii
GAGAGAGAGAGAGAGAGGAGAGAGAGAGAGATATCAAGGATGAGAGAATTACTGACTGGCTGCCTCCTGCATGCCCCACACTGGGGATTGAGCCCGCTTTCCAGGCCTGTGCCCTGACGGGGATTCGAACAGCATCCTCCTGGTTCATAGGTCGATGTTCAACCACAGAGCCATGCTGGGTGGGCCCCCTCACTTCTTTACATCAGGTCTAAGAAAGGTGTGATCCTTAATCTGAAGGTCCGCCACAAGTCAGCCAATGGGGAGTGGTGTGAAGCCTTACAAGGAGCTTGACTGAAAGCTGGGGATCCAAATGAACTCAGGACACAAAGGACCCCACTAAACTCTCAGCTCTGGGTGTCCCCTGATAGGGAGGTGGACTGAGGCTCCCCTCCAGTTCCTTTTCTCCTGAATCCCAGGGAGCATTGAGATGTCCACATCAGAGTAGCAGAGGGGAGGGCACCCAGGCTCTGCCCAGAGTTGGCATGATAACACTGAAGGTGAACCCAGAGGATTCCACATCCCAGAAGAAAGGGGTCCACACTTAAATCGCCTATTGTCACCTGAGTAAAGGCAAGGCAAGGCTGGGAGGATGTAACGTGAGACTCACTCTCAAGCAGTAGTTCCCAATGTAGGCCATACGCCCCACATGGGGGTAATTTGAATTTTAAGGGGGGAAATTGGAGAATGAGTTATTAACAGTGATTTTGCATTTCTTATGGTTATAGGGGCCTCATATACAGCATTTAAATATATATTGTGACATCTTTATGCATTTCAGTTCTCAATTATATGTTTTGAATCTTTGCTATTTTGTCATATCTCTTCATATTATTATTATTTTTTAACAATTTCTTAGTGATATATTCCTTGGTACTTCACCTGTCCTTTTGTTCTCTTATTTTTCTCTTTCATGGATGCCATGTTCTTTGGAAGCTTGTGTAGACCAAGTTAACAGACTTTTAGGCTTCCTCCATGTAAATAGGAGTCACTTTTTGAATAATAAGAATTATATGTAACAGTGTGGGGGAGGAACAGGATTTTAGAGATGCTTAGGTGGGGCATGGCCAAAATAAGGTTGAGAACCACTGTTCTAAAGGTTCTGTGATTCCACTGTGGTATTCTTTTTAAAATACATATATCTTTATTGTTGAAAGTGTTACAGATGTCCCTCTTTATTTCCCCCATTGACCCTCTCCACCCTGCTCTAACCCATCCCCAAGGCCTTCACCTCACTATTGTCTGTGTCCATATAAGTTCTTTACTTAATCTCTCCCCACTCTCACTGCCTGCATCCTTCCCTCTGGGATTCCTCAAAATGTCCCATGCTTATATGTGTCTATGTCTATTTTGTTCATCAATTTATTTTGTTCATTAGATTCCACATATCAGTGAGATCGTGTGATAGTTTTTCTCTGACTGGCTTACTTCACTTGGCATAATACTCTCCATGTCCTTTCATGCTGTCCCAAAGGGTGAGACATCCTTCTCTCTTCCAGCTGCGTAACATTCCATTATGGAAATGTACCAGAGCTTTGTTATCCACATATCTACTAATGGACACTTGGGTCATTTCCAGAACTTACCTATTGTAAATAGAGCTGCTGTGAACATAGGGGTGAATATATTCCTTCTAATTGGTGTTTCAGGATTTAAACAGATTGACCAAGAGAACAGGAGCCTTGTGGGATCCTACATAGCACCCGGCAGGCTTTGAAAAAGCCAAGGGGAAGCTACCTGTTGAAGGTGCTCACATCATCTCTTTCTCCATCCCTCAGGTGCTCAAAGCAGCTGTCCATTGGCTCACACTACTGTCTGCTGAACTGAACAACAGCCATCATTCCTCGTGGTCATAAGAGCAAGCTCCGTGCTCAGAAGAAACACCACCAAAACAGAGCTGAGAAACAAGGTGATAAGAGTGCTCAGGCCGCTGCAGGAGAGGAAGGAGAAGCCATTTGCTCCTCCTCTTCTGTTTTAGGGGATGCTGGTGCTGGCCCTCTCCAGGCACCTCCGAGTGCCCCAGCCACCACCAGTGCCACTGCAGGTGCCTCCTGTGAAAGATCTGCTGTAAAAGCCAAAGGCCAGGTTCAGAAAAGTAAAAAATCTTCCCAGGCCTCAACTGCCACTGAGAGTTCTGGCCAAGATCTTCTAACTCAGAAGGCAAATTTGTTGGTTCAGTACCTGCTGTATCAACATAAAAAGAACCAGCCCATTAAAAAGGGAGACATGCTGAAGATCATCCACAAGTGGTTCAGGAAGGACTTCCCTGAGATCCTCGGGAGAGCCTCTGAGCGCATGGATCGGTTCTTCGGCCTGCAAGTGAAAGAAGTGAAGCCCAATGGTAATTCCTACACCCTTGTCGACAGTGAAGATGAGAGTCTGAGCAGCGGCTTCAGATTTCCTAACAAAGGGATTCTGATGCCTCTCCTGGGTGTCATCTCCTTGAATGGCAACAGTGCCACTGAGGAGGAGATCTGGAAATTCCTGAATATGATGAGTGTCTATGATGGAAAGAGTCACTTAATATTTGGGGAGCCCAGGAAGCTTATCACCCAAGATTTGGTGCAGGAAAAATACCTGGTGTACCAGCCAGTGCCCAACAGTGATCCTCCACGCTATGAGTTCCTGTGGGGTCCTAGAGCCCACGCTGAGACCAGCAAGATGAAAGTCCTCGAGTTTTTCTCCCTGCTCAATAGTAACATCCGCACAGTCTTGGCACCCCATTTTGAAGAGGCTTTGAAAGAAGAGGATGAGAGAGCCCAAGCCAGAGCCCAAGCTGCACCCAGGGCTGCCCCTCCTCCCAAGGCCAGTGGGCACTCCAGGGCCAAATCCAGCCTCTAACTTCACCTGAGTGAACTCGGGGTGGGGTCTTTCCAACTTTTTGGTTGGAAAGGCCTGTGAAGCAGTTTCTTAATGTGCAAAATATCTTGTTGGCTTATCTTTGTGTGGCTTTCCTATGTTTGTGTTTTCAAATGGTATTCTTTTAGGCAGAATGTTTATTTAGAACCAGAATATAAGCCTATAAGTTTATGTATGACATGCATCACACATTTATTGCTGTTCATTAGGTTAGGAGTAAGAATTTTGTTTTCAATTTACAAATTGGAAATCCTTTGATCTCTTTTGTGATTCAGAACAGGATAACATGGCTTTAGAATAGGAATTTCTTTTGAGATATGAAAGAACTTTGCACCAAAATAGTAGGGAACAGTAGATAGATAGAAGATAGATAGATAGATAGATAGATGATAGATAGATAGATAGATAGATAGATAGATGATAGATAGATAGATTATTGACAGATAGAGTAAAACGTGTCTGCTTCTGTTTTAAAATATTTTCAGTTGCAGTTAGCACACAATATTATATTAGTTTCAGGTGTACAACATAGTGATTAGACATTTATATAACATACTATATACTCATCCCCAGAAGTCTAGTACTCATCTGAGCCATATGTAATTACTACATTGTTCTTGACTACATTACTTATGCTGTACCCAGCATTTCCTGTCACAGCCAAGACATGGAAGTATAGGTGAATGGATGAAAAAGATGTGGGACATATATAAACTGGTCACTTCCTGCTTGCCTTACCACATTTAGTCTTTTGTTTTGTAAATTTTAAAAACATATATGGATTTGCTTATGTTTTTTAATAAGGTTTGAGAATATAAACCCTAGTGCATCAGACCTCTTGTTTCATGGCTTTTATTTGACCCGATACGATCATTAATTAAGCATCAGCTCCTTGGAAGTCTTCATGGTTGCATTGGGAATGTTTAGGCAAAGAAGGCCCTGCCCCTGCCCCTGCCCATGCCCATGCAATTATAGATTGTAGGAGAAGCTATCATTACCAAAGAGGGTGAGGTACTCTCCACTTCATAAGGAATAAATGAAAAGGAGAGTAAAGAGGGGGCGGACATAGCATAGTAGGTAGTTTTCATTGATAAACAAAATCTAGTCCCATTGGAGAGTCAGTGGTCCATCCAGGGCCACATCCAGTCACTTCTCTCAACTCCAGTGAGGTCTGAAGTGGGTTCTTCACATTGTGGTTGGAAATGCCTGTTGACCAGTATTCCTGATGAACACAAATACCTTGTTAACTTATTTTTTTTAATTGTTTTATTGCTTAAATGCAGGGGTCCTCAAACTTTTTAAACAGGGGGCCAGTTCACTGTCCCTCAGACCATTGGAGGGCCGGACTATAGTTTAAAAAAAAAACTGTGAACAAATTCCTAT
>NW_005364101.1:137298-148362 GCF_000412655.1 Myotis brandtii
TCCATTGGTTATGCTTATATGGATGCATACAAGTCCTTCGGTTGATCTCTTACTCCCCTCCCTTCTGCCCCCCAACCCTCTCTGGCCTTCCCACTGCAGTTTGACAATCAGTTTGAGGCAGCTCTGCCTCTGTATCTATTATTGTTCAAAAGTTTGTAATGGTCTTTATTATCCATGAATGAGTGAGATCATGTGGTATTTTTCCTTCATTGACTGGCTTGTTTCACTTAGCATAATGCTCTCCAGCTCCATCCATGCCGTTGCAAATTGTAAGAGTTCCTTCTTTTTTACAGCAGCATAGTATTCCATCGTGTAGATGTACCACAGTTTTCTAATCCATTCATCTACTGATGGGCACTTAGGCTGTTTCCAGATCTTAGCTATGGTGAATTGTGCTGCTATGAACATATGGGTGCATATATCCTTTCTGATTGGTGTTTTTGGTTTCTTGGGATATATTCCTAGAAGTGGGATCACAGGGTCAAATGGGAGTTCCATGTTTTGTTTTTTGAGGAAACTCCATACTGTCTTCCATAGTGGCTGCACCAGTCTGCATTCCCACCAGCAGTGCACGAGTGTTCCTTTTTCTCCACATCCTCTCCATTAACTTATTTTTTGAAGTAATTTTTAATTAGTGGTGTTTCAACAGAAAGTTTATTTAGATTCAGAATATAAGTGTATGAATGACATGGATCACACATTGTTGTGTGCCAGGTTCAGGAATGAGAGCTTTGTTTCAAGAAATAATGTACACTTTGAAAATCTTTAGATCACTTTTGTGATCCTGAACATGACCACATGGCATTAGAAGGAGGATATCCTTGCTAATGGGAAAAGAAAGAGCCATGCTAAAATAGATGTTATCGCAACATAGAGAGGGAGAAAAAAGTAAAAGTTATTAAATTATGGGTTTTCCTTCATTCTGACTTTCTTGTCCTAAATTTGAAAGTTATGTAACTGGATGTGCTTAGATTATTCCAGAATGGGTGAGTTTAGGGGAATGGGAATTTGTGTGGTCAATGTGAAGACCTTATAGAGATACCTAAAAAACAAATTAAAATAACATCACCATATTATCCAGCAATCCCACTACTGGCTATTTATCTAAAGAAAATGAAGCCACTAACATGAAGGAATAACTGTGTCCCCATGTTCACTGTAACATTATTTACAGTAGTGAAGACATGGAAAAAAAAAAAACAACCCTAGGTGTCCTTTGATGAATGAGTTGAAAGAGAAATGGAATACACACACACACACACACACACACACACACGGATATATCATTCAGCCATAAAATATAAAGACATCCTGCCATTTGTAACAGCAGGTGAAGAACTGTATGGCATTATGCTAAATAAAATAAATGGTCATTTAGCGGCGTTCTTTTAAAGAACGTTTGTAACCCCTGGAAAACCCCTGACACAGATGTCAGACTGATTAGAACCTGGGAAGTCTCAGGGAGGTCAGGGCCTCAGTCTAATGTGGGTGATCTCCATTTTGCACAGAGAGGGACTGGGTCTTTAACAAGAATCAATCCAATGTGAAGTCGTGAAGATCCAGAGTTTCACGAGGAAAGCCAAGGGGGCCAGGTAGAGTCCAGTACTATATTTAGCCCTGAGAAACCACTGAGGAGCCCAGGCATCGCACCCTTGTGGTCTCAGGGAAGGATCCAAGGCCAGGTGGCTTGCACATCACAAACCGCCTCACCCGAGGACACTCAGCATGTCTCACACAAAGGGAGGCTCCCGCAGCACCGCCCCCTTCCGGCCTGAGAGGCCCAGGGCCTGCTTCAGAGGCAGGGCACCCTCACTGCCTGCCTCCTTGGGTCTCAGGGGAGGGCAGACTTTGTGGGGGCAGGCCCACTCGCTTCTCTAGAGGGAGGCGTCCAAGCTCTGCAGACACAAAAGTGGGGAGCCTGAGTGAGGACTTGGGTCCAAGGACCCAATAAACGCTCCGGCTCCCGGCATCAGGCGCGCCCTGGACAGCCCCGTGGGAAAGGGCCCACCAATATCCCATTATGAGGCAAGGACCTTTCCAACAGTGTACATGTGTGGCGGTTGTCTGGCTGAGGGCGGCTTCGCAGTAGTGGCTTTGAGTCAAGGTGAGGACCCACCTGCTACCCGCGGAAGCCACACCCCCATAACGAAAATGAGCCCTCCCACCCTCCCCTGCAGTGAGCCCCAACAGGCCCCAGCACAGCCCTGAGACTGCGGCCTGGAAAGTGTTGGGGGAAGGCCTTGCGAGGGAGTAGGCCCGACCCTACTGACGGAGGACCCCTGGGCCCCAAAGGGATTCAAGATGGAGGCCGGGTGCTTCAGAGCAGCCCTCTCTCGGTGAAAGGGCCGCGCAGGGCAGCAGCCCCTGTACTCAGCTCTAGGGACCGTCCCGCCAAGGTAATAGATAAAGAGCGACCCAGCCTCCTCTCGAGCGGCCACCCCGCCAAACTCAGCCAAGGCTGCCGGGAGCAGAGCGGGCAGGCCGCCGTGACCCTTACTCCTCAGGTGGTGTCTCAGAGAGGCCAGGGCCTTGGGGTAATGGAGGAGGGCACAAAGAGGGCCCCGTCTCTACCAGGGTTCAGGGCTGTTACACTGAGGGAGGCTGTGGGAGTCACCCCTGGGAGGCTAGGGCTCGTCGCCATGTTGAGTTGCACTCACTTCCTCCCAGGCCATCTCGGGGAGGTGACAGATCCGGTCAAAGGGGCAACCGCAGGTCAGTGGAGGGAGGATTTCGTGTTGTGCCAGGTTTCAGGGACAGACCATTGAGGACTGTGGGGATGTGCCACCCTGTGCCAGTGGGGCCACAAGGAATCCTCCCTGCCTTAGCCAATGGGCCTCCTGGTTAGATGGTCGGCCTGCACCAAAGGGTCCTGGAGCCAGTCATCGGTCATGGGCAGGTACCTAGGTGGAAGATGGATCCCTTGCCCGGTTTGGTTCATGAGGGAGCAACCAATTGATGTGTTGCTCCCACATCAATATTTCCTCTCTCTCCCTCCCCCCCTCTCTATCTCCCTCCCCCTCACCTTTCCCTTCTCTAAAAAAATCAACAGAAAAACTGTCCTCCTGTGAGGATTAACAACACCAATTAACCAATCAAGAATCCTGTTTATTTTCAGCAATACATTATCACACCTCAAGGATAGATGTCAGGCAGGGGAGCCCATCAGCCCTCACTCAGGGTGACCAGGGAAGTTAGTGCCTTGGTCTGAGGGGAGTGGTACCAGGCCAGCAGAAGGAGAAATCATGACGTCAGCATGAGTCCATTTGAGACCTCAGAATTGGATCCTGTGTGGAACCACTTACCATAGGATCTCAAGCTGCTTGCCACAGCCTCCATACTTGAGAGACCATGTTCAGTCACATAAGGTCCACTTCATTTCCTTTTATTGGAGCTCAGGTAGTTTGGCTCTTACTATGAGGTGAAACCAAGCAATGGAGAAGCCAACCAAACATAAACAAAGGAGCCATCATAGTATTCACTTAAACCCTTTGCTATCAGCTCAGGGAATCTCAGGGAAAGGCTGTCAGCTTGAGCATCCCTCCTCACTTCTTTATATTAAGTTTAAGGGAAGTGAGATGCTCAGTCTGAAGTTCCATTCAGTTGTCAACCAAAGGGGAGCAGTGTCAAGCCTTACAAGGAGCCAGGGTGAGGAGCTTGAGTGACAACTGGGGATGCAAAGGACCCTACTAAGCTCTCAGCACTGGGTGGCTCCTGATAGGGAGGAGGACTCCCCTCCAGTTCCTTTTCAAGGGTCCCAGGGAGTGGCAGGAGGGAGGATTCCCAGGCTCTGCCCAGAGTGGACATGATAATACTGAAAATAAACCAAGAGGACCCACACATTCCAGATCCAAGGGTGTCACACTGGCATTACCTACTGTCACCTGAGTAATTTCCATGTAGGGCTGGTATGATGTAGCATGCAACTCACTCTAAAGTCTCTCTGGTGGTTCTGTAGGATTCTTAAGGCACAAGAGAACAGGAGCCTAGTTGGATCCTAGAGTAGTGCCTTTAAGGAAGCCTGCAGAGGCAGCCTTCAATAAAACCAAGGGGGAAGCTACCTGTTGAAGGTGCTCACATCATCTCTTTCTCCATCCCTCAGGTGCTCAAAGGAGCTGTCCATTGGCTCACTACTGTCTGCTGTCCTGAACAACAGCCATCATGCCTCGTGGTCATAAGAGCAAGCTCCGTGCTCAGGAGAAACGCCGCCAAAACAAAACTGAGAAACAAGATGTTAAGAATGCTCAGGCCCCTGCAGGAGAGGAAGGAGAGGCCGCTTGCTCCTCCTCTTCCATTTTGGGGGAAGGTCCCTCAACCTCCACTGGTGCTGGCACTCTCCAGGCACCTCAGGGTGCCCCAGCCACCACCAGTGCCGCTGCAGGTGCTTCCTGTGAAAGATCTGCTATAAAAGCTAAATGCCATGTTAGGAAAAGTAAAAATTCCTCCCAGATCTCAACTTCCACTGAGATCTGTGGCCTAGATCTTATAAGTAAGAAGGCGACTCTGTTGGTAGAGTACCTGCTGTATCAATATAAAGCGAATGAGCCCATTAAAAAGGGAGACATGCTGAAGATCATCCACAAATGGTACAGAAAGGACTTCCCTGAGATCCTCAAGAAAGTCTCTGAGCACATGGATATGGTCCATGGCCTAGAATTGAAAGAAGTCAAGCCCAACGGTAACTACTATACTCTTGTGGATAGTCAAGATGACACCAGCAACGGGAATCTGGGCAGCGGCTTCAGATTTCCTAACAAAGGGATCCTGATGCCTCTCCTGGCTGTGATCTTCTTGAATGGCAACCGCACCCCTGAGGAGGAGATCTGGGAATTCCTGAATATGATGAGTGTCTATGATGGAAAGAGTCACTTAATATTTGGGGAGCCCAGGAAGCTTATCACCCAAGATTTGGTGCAGGAAAAATACCTAGTGTACCAGCCAGTGCCCAACAGTCATCCTCCACGCTATGAGTTTCTATGGGGTCCAAGAGCCTATGCTGAAACCACCAAGATGAAAGTCCTCGAGTTTTTGGCCAAGCTTAATGATACCATGCCCAGTGCCTTCATAACCCAATATGAAGAAGCTTTGAAAGATGAGGAAGAGAGGGCCCATGCTGCACTCAAGGCTGCTGCTCCTTCCAAAGCCAGTAGGTGCTCCAGGGACATGTCCAAGCGCTACCCACAGCCCGAGTGAACTCTAAGTGGGGTCTTCAGTTTTTGGATGGAAAGGCCTGTTAAACAGTTTCCTAATGTGCAAAATATATTGTTGGCTTACCTTTGTGTTTGTTGTTTTTATTTTTGCATTTTCAAGTGGTGTTCTTTTAGACAGAATGTTTATTTAGATCCAGAATATTAGTATATAAGTCTATGAATAACATAGATTGCAAATTTATTACCATTTTACAGGTTAGTAGTAAGAGTTTTGTTTTTGAAATAGAAATTGAAAATCCTTCAAGCCTTTTTGTGATCCAGAACAGGATAACATGGCTTTAGGATAGGAATATATTTTGATATGTGCAAGAACTTTACACCAAAGTAGGTGGGAACAATAGATAGATAGATAGATGATAGATAGATAGATGATAGATAGATAGAAGTATAAAATGAAAATTGGACACTTCTGTTTTAATTTTTTGTTCAATTATACTTGACAACAATATTATATTAGTGTCAGATGTTACAACATAGTGATTAGACATTTATATAACTTACCATGTGCCCACTCCCATAAGTCGAATACCCATCTGAACCATAAGTAGTTATTACAATGTAATTGACTATGTTTCCTATCCTGTATTCAGCATTACCTGTTTCAGCCAAGACATGGAAGCAAACTAAGTGTCCATCTGTCAACCAAGGAATAAAGAAAATGTGGTTTATTTATGAAACAAGTCACTTCTTATTTTCCTTACTACATTTAGTGCTGTGTTTTGTAAATGTCTACGATATATAACCTGGATTTGCTTGTGTTTTTCAAGAAGGTTTGAGAATATAAATCTTAGTGAATCAGACCTCTTCATTCATGGCTTTTATTTTACACAATCATTGAGCATCAGCTCTTTGGAAGTCTTCATGCTCACATGGGGGGATGTTTAGGCAAAGAAGACCCTGCCCCTGCCCATGCAATTATAGATTGTAGGAGAAGCTATCACTATAAAAGAGGGTGAGATACTCGCCAGTTCATAAGGAACAACTTAATAGGAGGGTAAAGAACAGGTGGAGGTAGCATATTACATAAATTTCATTGCTAAGCAGAATTTAGTCCTGCGGCCCCACCCCCAGCAGGCCCGGCCCCCAATCGCCCCCCTCCACTCCTATCAGGGGCAGGGCTGGCCAACCTCCCACATCCCCTCACCCCTGCCACCCGGCTTGATGGGCTCCCATTGGGGCAGGTTGACAGAACCCCACCCATGCATGAATTGGTGCACAAGGTCTCAAGTATTAGATAAATTTAATTGCTAAGCAGAATTTAATCCCATTGGACAGTTAGTGGGTGATCCAAGGCCACATCTGGTTTCTTCTCTCAACCCAAGTGAGGTCTGAGATGGATGCTTCACATTGTGGTAGGAAATGCCTGTTGACCAGTATTCCTGATATATACACATAACCTGACCTATTTTTGAGGTAATTTTCAAGTGGTGGTATTTCAACATAAAGTTTATTTAGATTCAGAATATAAGTGTATGAATGGCATGGATCACACACTTAATTGTTGTTTATCAGGTTCAGGAATAAGTATTTTGTTTCTTGAAATACACATTGAAAATTCTTAAATCACTTTTGTGATGCTCAACAAGACTGCATGTCATTAGAATGGGTATACATTTGGTAATGGGAAAAGAAAACCCATACTAAAATAGGTGGGATCAGAACATAGAGGGGAGGAAAAAGTTATGGGTTTGCCTTATTCCATTCGGTCTCTCTTTTCCTAAATTTAAAAGTTATACACCTGATTGTCCTTAGATTTTTTCAACAGTGGATGAGTTTTAGAGAATATAAATTAGTGCAGCCACTATGGAGGACAGTATAAAATTTCAAAATATTAAAAATAAAATGACAGTATTATTAGCAATTCCACTACTGGGTAATTATCTAAAGAAAATAAAACCACTAACCTGAAGAAGGGCATTATGCTAAATTAAGTAAATGGCCATTTTCAAGCAGTGGTCTTGCCACAGAAAGTTTTCAACACATGGAGAAAGATAAATGCTGTATGGTATCACATGTGGAAGCTTTAAAAGAAAAAAAAACATACAAAAATGAATGCATACATAGACAGAATAGACTGCTGTTTACCAGAGGCAAGGTGTGCGAAATGGGTGAAGGTGGCCAAAAGGTACAAACTTTCAGTTATAAAATAAGTAAACCCTGGGAATGTAATGTACCGAATGAACATGAATAGTTGATAATACTGTATTAGCTAAATGAAAGTATCCAAGAGAGTAGGTCTTAAATGACTAATTACAGGAACAAAACAACAAAAAGACAGAATCTGCGGATAAAAACTTTTCAGTGTGTATATACAACAGACACTTAGTATCTATCTCACAGTTCTGTAGGTAGTAGCTGGGCTCCTGGGTCAGAAATCTCAAAGCTGCAAACAATGTATCAGGTAGCTGTATTCTTACATGGAGCTCAGGAGCTCCTTCCAGTGCCATGCAGAATGCAGTTAACAGTTACCAGAAACTGAAAGACTGACATGCACATTTTCTTGCTAGCTGTTGGCTAGGGGTCATTCTCAAGTTGCTATTAACTCCTTGGTATGCTATGTGGCTCCCCCCATCTTCAAAACCAGCAAAGGAGAACCTCCCTCTCACTCTTTGAATTTCTCTCACTAGGAAATGCCCATCCCATTTAAGGATTCACCTGATTAGGCTTGACCCATGGGGGATAATCTCTCTATTTGCAGAACAACTGATTTGTGAACTGAATTACATTTGCAAAATTCCTCATAGCAGGACCTAAATAAATATTTGATTTATTAACCGGTGGAAGATGTGTGTACACAGGGAGTCAGAAATCTGGTAGGTCATCTTGGAATTCTGCCAACCAGTGTCCCTGGGGTATGGTGATTATGTCTGTAATTAAGACCTTTGCCCTTTAAAGTTACACAATAAGGTAACTATTGTTATAGATGATTGTCTCAAAATACTCTGGGGGGAGATTTAAAATAGCGGTAGAGTGAGTGGATCCTGCATGGACACGCTCCCAGGAACAAACTTGGATTACAACTAAAATACAGGAAAACTTCCTGAATAATCAATGGAAGACTCATTTGAGAGAACCTTGATATCCGAGGACTGAAAGTGGAAGCCACACAGAAACTGGTAGAAGGGGTGGAAGCAGGAAAGGGCTGGCTGGGCACCCACAGACAGCAACTTAAGTTCCAGAGAGATATCTCAGCTGTGGGGGGTTGCCACTGAGAACTCTGTGGTCTAATCCCCAAGCTGCCCCCCCCATCAGAGACTACCAAACTGAGAAGGGGACCCACATAACATCTGGCTGTGAAAAGCAGTGGGGTTGCTGCCTGCCAGAGAATGATGGCTGGAAATTCAGGCACCTTCTTAAAGGGCCAATGCACAAAATTCCCTGTGGAACCACCCACCTTGTGCTTTGGCAGAGGGAGGGCAGAGTGGACTGAAGCTGCTGTGTGAGAAGCCAGGATTGGGGACTCAGGGGCTAGAGCTCAGAAGGTAGACACCTCAGTTTCCTGTGCTGAGTCATTCCCTCATGAAGAGTAGGACATCTTTCCCACACAGATATTTGCCTTCCCCTGGGGGAAGACAGTTGACCCACCCTAATGGAAAACCCTGAGGCCACTTAAAAGACTAAAAATAACAGCCTCCAGGCAGAAGAAACTGCTCCACCCTGCTGAAAAAAACTCTACCCAAACCTGAGGATGATTACCTAGGGGCAATTCAAGAGGAATCCTATCAGTCTTTAGGCAGAGGCCATCTCTGGAGGCTTTGAGTCCTTCTCTGATCTAATTAGAAACAGCATTTGACACGGTCCTGCACTATAGATTGAGAGGCATAGAGGATCTACCTAATACATAGTCACAAACCCAAATAGGCAGCCAAAATGAGAAGAAAAAGAAACAACCTCCAAATGAAAGAATAAGAGAATTCTCCAGGAGAAGAGATAAATGAAGCTAAGATAAGAAATTTATCTGGAACAGAGTTCAGATATGAGAAAAGATATAGTACTTATGAAAACAGAAATAAAAAATGACATAGCACAAATAAAGAACACATTGGAAGGAATACACAGCAGGTTAGGGGAAGCTGAGGATTGAATCCGTGAATTAGAAGACAGGGTTGAAAAAGTCACTCAATCAGAGAACCAAAAAGAAAAAAATAATTAAAAAAACAGGAGGAGAGCTGAAGGGAGCTGTGGGACAACATGAAACATAATATTAGAATAGTAGGCCTTCCAGAAGAGGCAGAAAGGAAGAAGGGAATAGAGAACATATTTGAAGAAATAATGGCAGAAAACTTCCCTAACCTGGTAAAGGAAAAAGTCACACAAGTTCAGGAGGTACAGAGAACCCCAAGCAAGAAGAATCCAAAAAGGTCCACACCCAGACACATCATAATTAAAATGCCAAAAAATTAAAGACAAAGAGAGAATCTTAAAGTCAGCAAGAGAAAAGAAAACTGTTACCTACAAAGGAGCTCTGACAAGGCTGACACCTGATTTTCTCATCAGAAACTCTACAGGCCAGAAGGGAATGGCATGAAGTGTTCAAGGTAATGGAAAGCAAGGATCTGAGACCAAGATTACTATATCCAGCAAGGCTATCATTCAAAATAGATGGTCAAATAAAGAGCTTCCCAGACAAAAAAAAAAAGTCTAAAAGAGTACATCACCACCAAGCTAGCATTACAAGAAATCCTAAAGGGACTGCTATAATGAGAAGAAGACACACAGAGAGAAACCTAGGCATACAAAATCAAAATGGCAATAAATTAATACCTATCAATAATAACCCTAAATGTAAATGGATTAAATGCTCCAATCAAAAGGCATAGGGTAGCTGAATGAATACAAAAACATGACCCAACTATATGCTGTATACAAGACACCCACCTCAGAACAAAAGAGACACACAGGATGAGAGTGAAGGAATGGGAGAAAATTTTCCATGCAAATGGAGAAAAAGGCTAGAGTAGCAATACTCATATTTCACAAAATAGACTTCAAAATGAAGGCCATCACAAGAGACAATAGAGGTCACTACATAATACTAAAAGGACTAATCTAGCAAGAGGATATAACCCCGGTAAACATATATGCACACAATATGGGAATATAACTTCTAGAGGACATTAACAGAGAAATAAAAAACAATACAGTCATGGTAGGGGACATTAACACCCCACCGACTTCACTGCATAGATCTTCCCAAGAAAAATCAACAAGGAAACAGTGACTCTAAGTGACACACTGTATCAGATGGATTTAGTTGACATTTATAGAACATTTCACCCAAAGCAGCAGACTATACATTCTTCTCAAATGCACATGGGTCATTCTCAAAGATAGGCCACATGTTAGGACACAAAACAAGTCTCTACATGTTCAAGAATATTGAAATCATCTTCTCAGATCACAGTGGAATGAAATTAGAAATCAACTACAGTAAAAACACCCCAAAACTTTAAAACACATGGAGTCTAAATCGCATGTTATTAAACAATGAATGTGTTACCAACAAGATCAAGAAAGAAATCAAAAACTTCCTGGAAACAAATGAAAATGAGCACACAGCACCCAAAATCTCTGGGAAACAGCAAAAGCAGTCCTGAGAGGGAAGTTCATAGCACTACAAAAAATAAAACAAAACAAAAAACAATAAGCTGGTGGAGAAACCAAGATGGCGGCATAGGTAAACACCTGAAATTGCTGCCTTGCACAACCCTTTCAAAAATACAACTAAAAGACAAAACGGACATCATCCAGAACCACAGGAAGGCTGGCTGAGTGGAAATTCTACAACTAGAAGGAAAGAGAAAAGCACACTGAGACTCAGAGGAGGTGCAGAAGTAAAGTGCAGAGGTACGGAGGC
>NW_005364101.1:150462-152845 GCF_000412655.1 Myotis brandtii
GAACAACAAATACACATCTATCAACAAGTGAATCTAAAAATCAAGTGAATAAGTAATCTGATGAACAGAATAAACTGGTGAATATAATAGAATCAGGGGCATAGAAAGGGAGTGGACTGACTATTCTGGGGGGGAAGGGTGTGGAGGTGTGGGAAGAGACTGAACAAAAATTGTACGCCTATGGATGAGGACAGTGGGGCGGGGGGAGGTGAAGGGCTGAGGGTGGGGTGGGAACTGGGTGAAGGGGAGCTATGGGGGGATAAAAGAGGAACAACTGTAATAATCTGAACAAGAAAGATTTAATTTAAAAAAAATAAGCTATTTAACCCAACAACTTAAAGAGCTAGAAAGAGAACAACAAGAAAATACCAGAGTAAGTAGAAGGAAGGAAATAATAAAGATTAGAGTAGAAATAAATAACACAAAGCCTAAAAAAAAATTAATGAAACCAAGCGCTCATTCTTTTGAAAGGATAAACAAAATTGATTAATCATTAGCCAGATTCATCAAGAAACAAAGAGAGAGGATGCAAGTAAATAAAATCAGAAATGAAAGTGGAGAAGTAACCACTGACGCCACAGAAATATAAAGGATTGCAAGAAAATGCTATGAACAACTATATGCCAACAAGCCAGACAATGTAGATGAAATGAACAAATTCCTAGAAAAATACAATTTTCTAAAACTGACTCAGGATGAATCAGAAAACATGAATAGGCCAATAACAACTGATGAAATAGAAGCAGTAATAATAATTATTAAAAAATAAAAACTCCTAGCAAACAAAAGCCCGGGTCTGGACAGCTTCAGAGGGGAGTTTTACCAAACATACAAAGAAGAACTAACACCTATACTCCTCAAACTATTTTTAAAAATCCAAGAGGAAGGAACACTTCCAAACTCTATGAGGCCAGCATTATCCTAATTCCAAAACCAGATAAAGACACTACAGAGAAAGAGAATTATAAGCCAATATTCCTGATGAACATAGATGTTAAAATCCTCAACAAAATATTATCAAATTGGATCCAGCAATATATTAAAAAGATCATACACCACAACCAAGTGGGATTTTTTCCAGGGATGTAAGACTGGTACAATACTCGCAAATCAATAAACATGATCACATAAACAAATTGAAAGACAAAAATCACAGGACCATATCAGTAGACATAGAAAAATCATTCAACAAATTCTGACACCCATTTTTGATAAAAAAAATCAGCAAAGTGAGAATAGAGGGAGCATATCTCAATATGATAAAGACCATGTATGACAAACCTACAGCAAACATCATACTCAATGGGCAAAAACTAAAAATATTTCCCCTACGAACAGCAACAAGACAAGGATGTCCACTTTCACCACTCTTATTCAACAGAGTACTGGGAGTCTTAGCCACAGTGATCAGACATGAAGAAGAAATAAAAGGCATGCAAACTGGAAAGGAGGACATAAAACTCCCATTATTTGCAGATGACATTATATTGTACCTAGAAAACTCTAAAGACTCTTCAAAAAAACTACTAGAATCAATAATTGAATTTGACAATGTAGCAGGATACAAAATCAACACCCAAAAATTGATGGCTTTTTTATACACCAATAATGAATTCTCAGAGAGAGAAACTAAGTAAACAATCCCATTTATCATTGCAACAAAAAAAAAATTAAGCTACTTAGTAATAAACTTAACCAAGGAGGCAAAAGATCTGTATTCCAAAAACTACAGAATGTTGAAAAAAGAGAAAGAAGAAGATAAAAACAAGTAGAAGAATATACTGTGCTCAGTGATTGGTAGAATGAACATCATTAAAATATCTACCAGGTGTACCGGTTAATAATGTGGATTTTTTCAATAGATGGAGTTACACATATGTTGATATGTATGTGATTTGAGATATACGCTATTTTGTTGTATTGACAACAAGTTTCAAAGCTTCATATGTCAAATTTGCTGAAGGTGTTAACATCATAAATATTTTTACATTTAAAAATGTCAAATTTCGTGCCAAAAAAAAGAGCATTTGCTGGAAGTTTTAATTTATTACTTTATTTTGAAGAAAAGTGCTGCTGAATACTTTGGGAAGCTTATGGTGAACATGTTCCATCTCAAGATATTTGTGAGCACTGGTTTAAACGCTTTAAAAGTGATGATTTTGATGTGAAGGACAAAGAATGTCTAGGTCAACTGAAAAAGTTTGAAGACCAACAATTACAAGCATTATTGGATGAAGTTGCGTGTCAAACTCAAAAACAACTTGCAGAAAGATTAAACGTTGCTCAGCAAGCAATTTCCAATCATTTACAAGAAATGGGAAAGATTTTAAATGAAGGAAAATGGGTTGCCACATCAACTGAACGAAAGACAAACGGAAAACCG
>NW_005364102.1:0-533 GCF_000412655.1 Myotis brandtii
GGGTCCTATAAAGATCTGTATTGTGGTGTTTTGAGAGCAAGCATCATTCTTTGTCTTCTTCTTCCTCTCAAAGTCTCCCATCTTCCAACTGCTACAGCTCCCAGGATTCACTACAAATGTCCTCCTCAAGGTCACAGAGCACATTTATTTCTCTTTATCTGAGAGGCCTATTATGACCATCCACTATTTAAATTCAGCCCCCATGCTCCCTATCTCAGTTCCTGCTTGTTTTCTCCTGAGCACTTGCCATCATCTAATATACTATGCATGCTGCTTATTTGCTTTCTGTATTGTCTGTCTCCTCCCAGTAGAATAGAGCTCCATGAGGCAGGAATTGGTATCCATTTTGGTTACCGCTGCTTACTGAGCACATAGACCAGTGCCCAGCACATGGTAGGTACTCAGAGAATGTATGAGGCTAATGAGAAACCAAATCACACTGGAACTCCATGTATCTTCTCTGGTCACTTCTCATCTCCCGCATATCCCAATTGGATGTGGGGGATAATGGCTATCATACAGGTATGCACTAA
>NW_005364103.1:0-764 GCF_000412655.1 Myotis brandtii
CCTCAAAAGATAATAGGATGACTGAAGTTAAAATTAGAAAGCTAACTATCATTATATAGTACTCTTCCTTATCACAGTTTTACTTTCTGAGATTTCAGTTACATGTAGTCAACCATAGTCTGAAAATATTCAATGAAAAATTCCAGAAGCAAACCATTCTTCAGTTTTAAGTTGTGCATTCTGAGTAGTGTGATGAAATCTCATGAGGTCCTGCTCTGCCCCTCCCAGGAGCATGAATCATCCCTTCGTCCAGGTCTCCAAGCCACACAGCCACAGATGGACGGTGGCATGTGGCAGTGCTTGTATTCAAGTTACCTTTATTATTCTTAACTAGAGGCCTGATGCACAAAATTTGAGCAGCCGCAGTGTCTTGCCTCAGCCCTTGCAGCCCTGGCTTTGTCCGGAAGGTCTTCTGGAAGGATGTCCGGATGTTTGGCTGTCTGGTCTAATTAGCATATTACACTTTTATTATTATAGATAATGTCTCATTCACTTCACTTCATGTCATCACATAGGCATTTTATCATCATACATCACCACAAGTAAAAAGGTGACTGCTGTACATTATTTCAAGAGACCACATTCACAGAACTTTATTACAGTACATTTTTATAATTGTTCTTTGTTATTAGTTATTGTTCATCTTTTACTGTGCCTAACTTATATATTAAACTTTATTACAGGTCTGTATGTACAGGAAAGAACATGATATATATAGGGGTTGGTGCCACCTTGGATAAAGGAGAACTACTGTATTCATCTTT
>NW_005364104.1:0-637 GCF_000412655.1 Myotis brandtii
TTACTTTAACTTTGAAGACAATGAAGTGCAGAGGAAAAAAATGAATGAACATGTTCTAAATAGTTCTTATCACATTATTATTTGTAAACACAGTTAAGTAATAAAAGCCACTATTTCAACAGACTCACTAGGTCTTTATAAAATACTAGGGGCCGAGTGCACAAATTCCTGCACCTTAAAAGGAACTTTGGGCCATGAGGCTGCGGTGGGCACAGGTGTGGGTCTCAGCTCATTCTCTGTGCCCCCGCCCGGTCCCTCTAACCACAGTCCCTGGTCCCCTGTCTGCCGGCAGCCCCACTCCCGCTGCTGCTCCCACACACTGACAGCACCAACCCTGTTCGCATCTGCTTATGGTGTGGAGCAATTGGGGCCAGCGCCAGCATCAGGTGCAAGCAGGTCCGGTGCCATCAGTGGGTTCAAGCAGCGGCTGCTGCCCCAATAACTCCTCAGAAGCCCTCGGGGGCTATTGGGGCCAGCAGTTGCCGCTCGCACCCACTGACAGTGGAGAGTGATGGGACTGGCACCGGGCGCCAGGAGCGGGTGTGAGCGGGGCTGGCACCGGCAGCAGGTGCGAGTGCCAGGCTGGACTGTGGCACGCGAGAGCAAAAAATTTTCAGTAACCACTAGAGGCTTGCCC
>NW_005364105.1:0-1967 GCF_000412655.1 Myotis brandtii
CTAAGTGACCTTTGACAGGTGATTGGACAAAGAATATATGGTACATATATACACTAGAATACTACTCAGCCATAATTTTTTTTAAAAAAAATCAAATGACATTTGCAACAGCATTATTGGATATTAAGAGATCATGCTAAGTGAAATCAGTCAGATGGAAAAAGACAAGATTCATATGATTACTCTAATATGTGGGATATAAAACAAAAAGCAACAAATAAGTAAACAAAACAAACAAACTCATAGATACAAACAACAGGATGATATTACAAGAGGGGGAAGTGGTTGGGGGAAGGGGTAAATATATGGTGATAGAAGACTCGACTTTGGGTGGTGAGCACATAATGGAGTATACAGGTGTTGTATTATAAACTTGTACACCTAAAATTTATAAAATGTTACCCCAATTTATTTGATTAAAAAATTAATTTACAACTACTCATTGCTAGCATAAAGAAATATAATTGCTAGCAAAGGGAATACTTGTCCCCTGTTATTTAGTAAATTATTTTTTAAATTCTTGTAGCTTATTTGTAGATATTTTTCAAAACTGTATTCTTCTTATTTATTTATTTTTTTGTTTCTTTTTTATTGGCTAGGATATTCTGTACGAGGTTTAATAGAAATGGTGAGTATACTTGTATTCCTGATTGACTTAGGAGGATAGCATGCATTTTCATTATTAAGGATGACATTAGCTGTAGGTTTTCTGTCAATGCTCTTTACCAGGTTGAGGAAGTTCTCTACCATTCCTACTTTGAAGAAAGTGTTTCTCATGAATGGATATTGAATTTGTCAATTTTTTTCTGAATGTATATTGAGATCTGTATTGATCATGTTTTATTTTCCTTTTTCAGTTAATATAATAACTTGCATGATTTATTGTTTCAAGTAAAGCCGACCTCTGATGATAGAGATAAACTCCACTTGATCATGGTATGCTATTTCTTTATATATTGCTGTATTTACTTGGTTAATATTTTGTTAAAGAGTCTTACTACTATTCTCATTATGATAAATAATGGCCTATAGTTTTGATAATTTTATCTGGTTTCAGAATAATGCTATAGTAATAAAATAACTTGGGTTTTTTCCTTCCTTGTCTATTTGTTAAAGAGTCTGTGTTCAAGTAGCATTATTTCTTACTTCTTTGGTAGAAATAATTAGTAAAGCTAGAGAACCCATAGTTAACTTTATGGAAAGACTTTTAACTATATATGCAATTTCTTCAATAGATAAAAAGTTATTCAAGTTTTTAATTGTCTAGATTAGGTATTAGGAGTTTATACCTTTCAAGGACTTTTTTTACTTCAGCTAAATTTTACAATTTATGGCATAATGCTATTTTCATATTCCTCATTACATTTTTAAAAATCTACAATCTGGTAAGGATATGCCTATTTTTATTTCTGATACTCAGAATATGCGTCTGCCCTCTAATTTTCCTCAGTCTGCCTAGAGGTCTATCAATTTTATTGATCTAGTTTAAAAACCACCTTTTAGCTTTATTGAGTCTTAATTCTTTTATGATATTACTTCATTGATTTATGCTTTTATTTTTGTAGTTTCTTGCATGTTGGTTAATTTGATTTCAATTTCATTTTCTATTTAAAATAGATGCTTAGGTCATTGATTTAAACTTTATTTTTTTCATGTTAACATGTAATTCTTTAAAGTTTCGTGAAAGAGCTACCTTGTCTTTATTCCACACATTTTGATGTTTTTATTTTCATTTAGTTAAAATATTTGTTATCCCCTTTTTATTTTTCAATGTTACTTACAAATGTGTAGTTTAATTTAAAAATTGTGTTAATTTTCTAGATAGTTTCCTAGTTTAAAAGAATTAATTTCTTGGTAGCCAGAGAACATACTTTACATGATTTCAAACTTTTAAAATTTATTGAGACTTATTTAGGGGCCTCTCCCATGATTTAAGTTGATATATTGTTCAATGTACACTTGAAAAA
>NW_005364106.1:0-780 GCF_000412655.1 Myotis brandtii
TGCTCCGTGGGACAAATTCCCGGTGTTTGCACAATTGTTCCCAGCCCAGGGCTCCGATGCCGGCAGTGCGAGTAGGATCAGTTCCCTCCAGGTGTTCGTGCGAGCTTTGCTCCCAGCCCAGGACTGCTGAACCCAGCCCTAAGCCAGATCAATTCCAAGGTGCTCGCGCACTTCCAGGCTAAAGTTCCTGTGGCACTGCTGAGGCCCTGGCAAGGGGTGGGTCTATCAGTTACTATGGCGCTGCCTGCGAGCCTGCGGGAAGGGTGGATGGGCTCTGTTACTCACAGATCTGCCTCGGGTATTTCTGAACTTTTGGTGTCTGCAGGTCTGAAGCTGTGGTCACAGGTCTCTGTCCCCAGTTGCTGCAGGGTCCTGGTATGCCTCTGAGATCAGACTGGGTGGTGCTGAGGCCAGGATCCTAGTCTCAAGCAGCTCTGTTTCCCAAAATGGAGTGGTCGCTGTGCCCGTGCAGGCTGCCCAGGTGTGTCCGCGCAGGGAGCGGGGTTCTGCCACCTAAGACTGCCTGGTTTAGCAGCCCCTTTGAAGACCTGCAGAATCTAACTGTCCCTAGCTCATACACACACACACCACACACGTCCACACACTCCTCTATCACTTCCTTGCGCTCTCACATTCTGTCCCTCCCTACCTTCCTGCTGGTCGCCATTTTCCAGCCTCCATTGTCATTTCTTTCCAGGATGTTTTTTATTTCTTCTTTGATTTCTCTGGTAACCAAATCATTGTTTATTTATTTATTTTTTTAATATATTTTATTGATTT
>NW_005364107.1:0-468 GCF_000412655.1 Myotis brandtii
AGGTGGTTTGGTAGGAAGACACAGAAGGAAACACTGGGTCTAGCCAATGCTCTACGTCTGGCTCATGGTATGATCTCCAGTGAGTCGTGTTTGGTTTTGTTTTGGTTTTGTTTTTTTGGTCTTTTTATTAAAAATATGTTTTTATTGATTTCAGAGAGAGGAAAGGAGAGGGAGAGAAAGATAGAAACATCAATGATGAGAGAGAATCATTAATTGGCTGCCTTCTGCATTCTCCAGCCTGGGGATCTAGCCCACAACCCGGGCATGTGACTAGAAATCGAACTGTGACCTTCTGGTTCATAGGTTAACGCTCAACCACTGACCACACCGGCTGGGCCAGTGAGTCGTTTTTTAAAGAACTTTAAATTTTATTTTTCAAATACAGTTTACATGCAACAACATTAGTTTGTAGCATAGTGGTTAGACGATTGCAAAGTGGTCCCCTCTATATTTCAAGTACTTACCTGG
>NW_005364108.1:0-805 GCF_000412655.1 Myotis brandtii
ACACTTTAACTTTGCACTGCAGGTTGCAAGATTCTGAACAGACTCTCCCAAAGGCATAAGCGGCCTCGATTGTGAAGTTGTGCATTGAACTTCTCTGAGGATTAGTCCTATTCCTCCTGCAGTATATTTCTCCCACTTTCTTCTGAGAGTTGTCACAGCCAAATGTAGCCACCAAGGAAGCTACTTCCAAAATGTCCAGGATGATGACTTCCATTCTCAGTTTTACTTTTTCCAAAGAAACTAGATGCCAGGGTTATTTTGAAGGAGCATGCGCATCCAGGTTAAAGACCATTTACGGAAAAGTTCATTGTGCTTAATTGATCCTCCTGATGGCTGCCTCTGGCCTCTGCACGTTCCTTTGGATCTGCCAGTGGATACATGAATAGGCATAAAGGACTAGAAATATCCATAAAAGGTAGGGATAAAGGCAGAGAAAAAGATGAAGGCAGTTCATATCTTAAATATTAACAGTAAGTGTTGCTGATGGAGGAGATGGCAAATTACGAAACCCAAGAAGAACATAAAATTATATAATAAACATTGGCAAAGCATTGGTTCTGTTGCTGGAGGTGGACGGGTCTGGAAACAGGTTCTTGTGATGTTGTAGGAAAAAGCATGTTAGGGACAGTCGCAAAGGAGGATCTGAGCCACACTGGCAAGATTTATGAGAGTGCAAAAGTATGGCCAGAGAGAAGAAAGGGCAGGCAGGGCACAGATGTCCTTGAAAATACTGCCACACTTGATGAGGCTCTTTCCCAGAGGGTCTAGCGCAGCCGTGGGCAAACTACGGCCTGCGGGCCGGATC
>NW_005364109.1:0-1387 GCF_000412655.1 Myotis brandtii
GTGGAGGCAAAGTTAGAAAAACATAGGCTGATTCTCAAGAACATTGATGTAAAGACTCTAAATAAGTTGTTAGCAAAACAAATCCAGCCACATTTTCTTAATAATAATTTTTAGCCTGTTAGTATTTGCTCTGGGAATACTATAATTATAGTTGAATAACAGAAATATTTATGCTTGCATTACTCAAATTAAGAGATTAAAGAAAAAAACTATATTTTAGGAAGTTTAGGAAAGCATTTAATAATATTCATAATTCAGTAGTGATTTAAAGTGAAACCTTAGATAAATGGGAAGAAAAGCAATTCCTGAATTAACAGCATGTACCTAAGAAAAGCTTAATAGTAAAATTAGAATAGAGAAAAAACAATATGAGAGAATACAGGGTGTCCCTCCAAAATATATATTAACACCTGATAGCTGAATTTTGAAAATGAAATGTATTTTAATAAAAATTGCCTTTATAATTATTCAAAGTATGTGTACACATTTTTTGGGGAAAAAAAATATATATCCTTATTGTCATAATAATAAAAGGCCAAGAGGCATCACAACTGAAATGACCAAACAACCGGTCACCATGACGGGACCCCCGCCATGATCAGGGGCTTATCCAGCCTGCAAACCCAACAGCGGACCCTTGCCAAGGCCAGCCCAGTGATCCAGAGGGGTTCCCTGCCACAATCGGGAGCGCACCGGTCTGCAAACCACAGGCAGCCCCTCGCCCAGGCCAACATCGCACCAGCAGGGACCACTGCCATTATCAGGGGTGTGGGTGGCCTTCATTCCGTTGGGGGACCCTCGCCCAGGCCAAGGCAGCGCTGGGAGCCGGGTGTATCCTGTGAAAATCTTTTAAAAATAAAGACCTGCTGGTGTTCCAAGCTGCCTCCTGGCACTGGCTGTCCCGCCCCCACACCCACCCCACACAGAGCCCCAGGTGGGGCCCCAGGCAGAGCGGTTCGGGTGGGTGTGGGTCCTGTGGCTCCAGGTCCCAGGCCCCGTGGGGTGGAGAGGTTCGAACCACAGTCGGTGTAGTGAGGCTGGATAACTCTGCTGGGTAAACCGGCGGCCCCGTGTGTTTGGGAGCAGCCTGTTTATGCCAGGACCTAGGTGTGCGGCCGCACACACGCCAGGGGCAAGTGCTGGCAGCCTGGAGCAGGCATCATATGGACATTTGTGTGTGAAAAGGTGTGCTGTGCACACACCTTTGTGTGCATAAATACCTCTGTTTCTCAGAAGCGTACCTGGAAAGGTGCTTTATCTGGAATAGGCAGTTTTCAAAATGCAATTCAGAGCAAGGGATCTGTAGCGAAAACACGCACACAAGAAAAGGTTTTTGATACTAAACACAAAGCTGTAATTGAAGTGTTTATGCCCAAATGTACTGTGA
>NW_005364109.1:2442-3913 GCF_000412655.1 Myotis brandtii
GGCCAGCCTACCTCCCATGGTCTTTCACCCTGTTCCTCTCCCCAGCTGGCAGGCCCGGATCAGCCCAGCCCCAATCTGATCTGGGCAAGAGGGCCCATATTGACCCTGATCTCCAAAGAAGCCTAGGGACCCCACCCATGCACTAATTCATGCATTGAACCTCGAGTCTTTAAATAAATGTAAAAAATAACTGTATTAAATGTTGCATTAGACTTCCAAAAAATAAAATTAAAAGTAAAATAAAAATTTCTGGAGCACAAGCAATCATTTACTCTATTGTTGAATCCCAGTATCTTTATATGTCCTTCCATTATTCCTGGAAAACATGATTGGATTCATTGAAATATCTCACTTAAAATTTTTTAAAAATAATTTTTCAATATAGTTGGCATACAATATTATGTTGGCTTCAGGTGTACACTTCAGTGATTAGACATTCTATAACTTACCAACTGATAATCCCAATAAATATCACTCCCATCTGACACCATGAATAATTATTAGAATATCATTGAGCCTGACCTGTATTGCTCAGTGTTTTGAGCATTGGCCTGAGCACCAAATGGTCACAGGCTCAATTCTGGTCAAGGTCACATACCTAGGTTGCAGGTTCATCCCTGGCCCTGGTCAGGGAGTATGTGGGAAGCAAGCAACCAATGGGTCTCTCTTATATTGATGTTTCTCTCTCTCTTTCTCTTTTATTCTCTCCTTCCCCCTCTTTTACTCTCTCTGAAAGCAATGAAATAAAAAAAATCCTCAGGTGAGGATTTAAATTTTTTTAATATAATACTATTAAGTATAACCCCTGTGCTGTACTTGACATCCCCATGACTATTCTGTAACAAACAGTTTGTACTTCCTAATCACTTCACCCTTTTCACCCATCCTCAAAACCCCCTCCCATCTAGAAACCATCAAAATGTTCTCTATATCTATGAGTCTGTTTCTGTTCTGCTTGGTCATTTGTTCTGTTATTTTAAATTCAATTGTTCATAAATATGTGTTTATTATCATTTTATTGTTCAGGTATTTTTATCTTTTTTTCTTCTTCTAAAAGAAGACCCTTTAATATTTTGCTTAATACTGGTTTGGTGGTGGTGAACTCCTTTAGTTTTTTCTTATGTGAGAAGCACTTTATATGTCCTTCTATTCTAAATGATAGTTTTTCTGGATAGAGTAATCTTAGTTATAGTCTTTGATTTTCATCACTTTGAATATTTCCTGTCCATCCACTCTAGCCTGTAAAGTTTCTATTGAGAAATCATTGGACAGTCTTATGGGAGCTTCCTTGTAGGAGATGGATTGCTTTTCTCTTGCTGCTTTTAAGATTTTGTTTTAAACCTTTTTCATTTTAATTTTTTTTAAATATATTTTATTGATTTTTTACAGAGAGGAAGGTAGAGGAATACAGAGTTAGAAACATCGATGAGAGAGAAACATCAATCAGCTGCCTCTTGCACACCCCCTACTG
>NW_005364109.1:3931-14531 GCF_000412655.1 Myotis brandtii
GACAGTCTTATGGGAGCTTCCTTGTAGGCGATGGATTGCTTTTCTCTTGCTGCTTTTAAGATTTTGTCTTTATCTTAAACCTTTTTCATTTTAATTTTGATGTGTCTTGGTGGGTTCATCTTGTTTTGGACTCTCTGCACTTCTGGGACTTGTATGTCAATTTATTTCATCAGGTTAGTAATTTTTCTGTCATTATATTTTCAAATAGGTTTTCAATTCTTGCTCTCTCTCTTCTCCTTCCTGAACCCCTATGATGTGAATGTTGGTACACTTGAAGTTGTCCTGGATGCTCCCCATATTTTATTATTTATTTATTTTCCTTTTGCTATTCTGATTGGGTGTTTTTTCCTTTTCATATTCCAAATTGCTGATTTGATTCTCGGCTTCATCTATTCTACTGTTGATTCCCTGTAAATGATTTGTCATTTCAGTTGGTGTGTCATTAATTTCTGCTTAATTTTTGTATTTTTTTTAGGGTTTCTATGTGGGGTTTTTTTTCCTGCTGTTGAATTTCTTATTAAGTTCCTTGTACTCACTAAGTTTCTACAGCATTGCTTTGAATTCTGTATCTGATAGTTTGCTTGCCTCCATTTATTTAGTTCTTTTTCTGGATATTTCTCCTGTACTTTTACTTGTGACCTGTTCCTTTGTCTCCCCATGTTGGCTGCTTCTCTAGGTTTGTTTTTATGTTTTATGTAGAGCTGAACTTAGTAGAATGGCCTTGTATAGTAGGTGTCATATAGGGCCCAGTGGCACTGCCTCCACAGTAACCCAAGCTAGGTGCTCCAGGTACACCCCTGTTCAGTTATAGTTGAGCCTTGATTACTGTTGGTTGCCCCTTTGAGGACCAGCTGCCACTAGAACAGAGGAGCTTCTGTGCAGGAGTGGAACCTACAGAATAGGACTTGCTTCAGTGAGGTTTTGGTGCCCACTGAGTCTGCTGGTGATTGTGTCCCTTATGGAGTTACAGGGCTGTAATCCAGTGTAGTCTGAAGTTGTTCGCTGGGTACACTGGCTCTAGGGTCTCCCAGGAGCTGTAAAGTCAGTGACTGTCTCTGCCCTACCTTGGGCCACCCAGCAAATGATACAGAACTATCTGCAAATGGATGTTACTTGTGCTGGGCTTGAAGGTGCTCAAGAAAGGGGACATGTGAACCAAGGCCAGCTACTGCTAGTGCTGGGCCTGGGGCCACATAGAAAGTGGTACAGTGTGTGCAGAGGCCTGATGCTGTTTATTTGAGATTTTTTAGGAGTGTCTGAAGCATGAGGCAAGAGAGGACACATTTATGAAAAAGCCACTGGAAATGACATGGGAGAGGTGGGGCTTACAAGTTGAATGCAGTGAGGAAAAGAGAATCCCCAGGGCAGGGCAGACAGTGTGAGACAGGTTGATGGAGATTCAGGAATGGTGCCTGCAGGCTCTCTGGAAGGGGTCTCAGAAAAGGAACAATGTCCTCTGCCAGCACTTCTTCTGGCAGAAAGCTGCCTGCCACCTCTCACTCTGATGCCAGACAATTCATTTCCTTCCTGTAGGTCCCTAGTGATTTTCAAACTGTTGTCCCAGTGCTGGAATTCAGAACCAATGAGTCCAAGTAGGGTTACTCACAGTCCCTTTGTAAAGAACTGCTTGGGACTCCAGAAGCCCTCCATCTCATTCAGCCACAATCTCCACTGGTCTTCATAGCCAGAAGTAATGGGAACTTCTCCTCTTGCCACTGGAATCCTGGGCTGCAGGTCTTAGTATGTGGATGGGACCCCTTGCTTCTCAGCGGGAACCTCTGCAGAACAGATATCCTTCCCGATTTATATCTGCTGAATGTGGGAATGCGACCAGCTCGTTCTGTGTCTCTCCTCCTCCTCCCAGTCTTGATGTGGCTTCTTCTTTAAATCCCTAGTTGTAGGATTTTCATTCAGCTAGGTTTCAGGTGGCTCTGAATGATGCTTGTTCTGTAGTTTAGTTGGAATTTTGATCTGGTTGTGGGAGGATTTGAGTTCCACATTTACTTATCCTGCCATCTTGATCAGAGTTTCTTATTGAAACCTCACAGAATTAATAATAAATTCCCAACATTTGCAAGAATTTTGATAAATATATAACATTAATGCCATTTTCTATTCAAAACACATATAAGTAGAAATTATTTTGCTTTTTAAGCTTCTATTTGCAAGAGCAACAAATCTTACAAGGTACTTAAAGAAAATTATAAACAAATAGTTACAAGGTATATATGGGAAACTACTTTAAGAAATTATTGAGGATATAGATGAAAATTTAATTAGCATGAGGGATATGCCACATAATTAATAAGAAGACAAATAAATTCAAGGTTTTTAATTTTCTACCCAACTTAATCTATAAACACAACAGAATACCAAAGAAAACCTAAACAGCTATTTTTTTTGAACCTGTAAAGTTATTTTTACTCTTTGTTTAGAAGGTCAAGTAGTGAGACTATCTAAGAAAAAATAATTAAAAAGTGGTTGGGAGATTGCCCACTGGGGGGGAGGGGCCAGCTGGGGTGAGGAGCATTGAGGGGTTTTAAGGATGGCCACACCCCCAATTGGGATGGGGCTCTCCACTGGGGGGCATGGCCAAGATGAGGGATTTTCAGGCCAGCCACATTCCTAATTGGGGTGGGGGTCCCCACTGCAGGGTGGGGCCGGCTGGGGCTGAAATACTACCTCAGCATGTTTCTACTCATTGGTGTATGGCCCTGGCTTGTAGAGAACCCTCATGTGAAATCCTTAAGGCATTTCAGAAATATATGAATAAATATAAATATATACAGGAAGCAATATACATGCAATTTCTGCTTTCTTCCCTAAAACAAGCCTTCCTGCACCAAGGGTCACAAGATTGTGCTGCATACTGGATTGTGTAAGTAGCAACGTAAAAATAAAAACACACTGAGAAAAGTCTTAGATTAAAATCTATACAGTGGATTTTATTCTAATGAAAAAATAAATTTAACAAGTAGCCTACATCACACCAAGAAACTGGTGGTCCATGTGTTAAAATGTAAGTTTGCTTTTAATAGTAAAACAGTAGTATTACAGCTAATAATATTTAATTTAGATATTTCCTGCATGTATGCATGCTCACACACACACACTGAATGTTTTAGTAACTCTGTGTTAATATTCTCTTAAGAAACCAAGGTAATATTCCCACCAGTATTTTTAGTAAATAAATTGATAACTTTGAAAGACTAATAGGCATTTTGTTATTAGTCTATCTTCCTTCAATCATATCTTCAAAATAAATTGTTTATGATAAGTTTATTTTGGGATGAGCAATTAAACACGTGCATACAAAGAGCAGTGACTTCTTTAGGCCTTCCTGTGCTCCTATGTCTTTAATTTTAACATCCTCCATATTTCATCAATCGCTTTCTTAATTAATTTCTCCTTAGCACTTACCACACTCTCACACTATCCCAGTCACATATTGGTTTCATGTTTGTCTTCTCGCCTTGAATGTGAAGCCATGAGGAAAGGGTCCATTGGCTGTGTTGACTGAACCCCTGGTGCCTAGAGCTGTGTCTAACATGGAGTAGGTCACCCAGATTTATTTGCTAAGTGACTGAATGAATGAGATGCAGGAGGATTCTCACAAGAGAGAAATTTAACTTGAAAACCTGCAAATAACTATCCTTGGCTATTTAATTTAGAAATATTTAAATTAAAAACAATATTAATAACAAATAATAACATTGTGGCTCACGATGTGCTATGCAATTTCCACATTTACATTCATTTAATGTTCAAAGGTGTGGAAGTATGTACTGTTACTTGTTTTACCAATAGAGGAACCAAAAGCATGGGGAAATTCAATACCTTGCTCAAGAAAGGGAGGTTAAAATGCTATCAGACATCTGAGTCCAGAATCTGAGTCATTAGTCTCTACAGTATCCCACAAAACAGAATCATCTGAAAAGAAAGTGTTAGATAAGAAAATATTTGATTCTGGTGAAAAATGTTTTCACTCCTAATAGCAGAGCTGCTTCTCAGAAACACATAGCTCCTAGGACATAGCAGATATGCAGGATGGGGACATGGATCACAATGGTTCAACTTCTCCAAATGCTATACATTGAATGTATGTGTCCCTCGAATACTCAGATGTTGAAAACCCAAGGTATACGGTGACAATATCAGGATTTGAGGTATTTAGCAGTTGAATTGATCATGAGGGCAAAAGCCTCATGAATGGATTTATGCCCTTAAAACAGATTCCAAAGAGCTAGCTCACCCTCTATGCCCCGTGAGGTCATAGTGAGAAGTCAGCAGTCTGCAACTGAGAAAGGAGCTTTACCCTCAAACCAACCATGCTGGCACCTTGTCTTGTGCTTCCAGATGCAGAACTGGGAGAAATAAAGTCCTCTTGTTGATAAGCCACCCAGTCTGTGGCATGTTGTTACAGTAGCGTGAATGGGCTAAGACACCAAAGGATGAGTTGCTTTCCTGATCACACTCCCTAATGAATGAGAGATTCATTAGTGTGTGAGTTGAAGTGAATGCATACTTTCTCTTCACTTTCTTATCCTCTGGGCTGCACTCCCTTCCTACCCCAGCCTCATCCAGTGCTGGTGAAGGAAATTTTCCAAGGATATACACGCTGAGACACTCTGAAGTTAAGCAATAAGATTATTACTTTGGAGAAAAAATAAAGACATGCATATGAATGAGCAATAGGTATTTCGTAATATGTGTACACGCCCTGCTGAAAACGAGGTGGAACATGCTTTCAGTTTCAAATTGCGCGCCAAAGCTAGGAGAGAGAAGCCATGATCAGTGAGTTATTTTTTTTTAATTGTTCTTCTTAAGTTTTACTTGTTTGTTTACATTGTAAAAGGATAGGTCTTGGGAAAAATTTTTGAAAGTGGATGGCTTTCAGGGAAGCCAAATTAGGTTCTGTGAATGTTTAGGTGAACAGAAATGAGCGAGAGGGAAAAAAGAGGAGGGAGGAGGAAGGGAAGGAGAGAAGGGGCCTTAAAGGCTTAACTGAATTATCTGACAAAGGGTGCAGGATCCCCATGAGATGGGTACCAGCAGCTGCTGTCCCCAAGGGAAATGGGCTATCACTGTTTCCTTCTTTTATTATGCAGAGTTGAATAAACAGGAGGCACTGATATTAAATCTCTGACTTCAGGCTCTCAGTGAGCACACTGGGTAACACTGAGGGGAGAGTGAGGGCTGTGGGTAGCTCAGGATGACTGAACTGCATGGGGAGGGACATTTTATGGATTAAATGTAAAGGAGGCTGTTGCTGACTTGAGAGGAAAATGAGGCTGTTTAGTAACTTGAGAAATCCTTGTGCTTCAAACAGACAGAGTGTTGACAGAGATTATAATCCAATCAATTACCTGGGGCCCTATAGCCTGGTGGAAAGACCGAAAGTGGAAAGACCGATTAGAGCAAAGAGTGTATCAGGAGGAGATGGAGAAATTACACGAAGAAATTGCTGAAGCATTCAAATATTTTCAAAGATTCTTTGAAATCTCCCACCTTGCAGAGAAGAGGGGGCTGTCCTCAGGTAAGGTTTAGAGCTCAGACTAAAGTCCACCCAGGCTCCCTGTCTTTGCACCCACATAGGATTTCTTCATTTGTCATGTTAGTTTGCCAACAACTTTTCCTCTGGTTTCAGGGCCCCATTTCTAAGTCAGTGGCACTATTGTATATCCCCTGTCTTATTACTCTTTATTCTTATTCCTTTAGCCTCAGAGTCCTTCTAATAATTAAAACTCACTTCCCATCCTGAGTATATGGTAGCTCAGTTGTTGAAGTTTATGAGACCAGTCTGGTAAACTTTATACCACATTCTCTAGTCCCCCTGGCAAGGCAGTTTACTTATTTATTTATTTAGTTAGTTAGTCAGCTGGTTACTTAAGTCTAAGAATGCCTAGAAACTTTTATAGTTATCTGACATGAAGATTTAAGTTCTGTCATTGAATAGTTTTATAATTTCTCTCCAAAAGTTTGCTCTCCAGGTGGAATAAAATATTTCAATGTTGGTGAAGCACTCAGAGAATAAACTCAATCCTGACAGAAAAGCTAGGATTTTCAATGTGGACTCTTTCATTTAATTGCCCTCTTGCATTTTCTTTGAGTGATGTTGTCCACTAGCATGGAACTAGGCTGTAGACCATTGTGTAAGGCCCGACCTCTACCTCACATGCTCCTGAGGCCCTGATACAAGACAGACAGGCATCTAACCTGCTCCTTCTTTCCACAGTCCCTAAGTCCCCCACGCAGCCGCGATGGGAGCTCTGGAGGACTCTCAACCCCTGGTCTCTTTTATGCTCCCCAAATGCAATCGGAGGGAAAAGTTTTTCTTTGAAAGCAAGATGTCTTTTTCTCCGGGACTAGGGGAAGCCTATGCCTGGCTTACTGACATAGCAAAGTTCATCTCTGGGTAACTTCCTGTGTTTTTTTTAATAACTTTTTTTCCATTTAACACTCCCCCATATTAAAGACAATCAATACTAACAATAGGGTTCAGAATAATTGTATAGAAGCCAACGTTTCTTCTTATTTGCCCAGTTTCTTCTTCTTCCTTTCAGTTCATAGTCCTTGAGTCCTAGAGGCACTTGGACAAACCACTCTAATAAAGCCAACACCTGGAGTTACCTGGCTGCTTGCCAGCTGATGCCTCCTCAGTCAGGCTGTCATGCCTTTGTCTCTCCCTCATCTACTTGGCAATTGTTTTCTAGGCCACAGAATATGGTAATTCGATGACTTATTTGAATGACTCTAATGGGAGAGATCTTTCTAAAAAAAAGTTCTTGACATGTACACTCCTGCCACCACAAGGTTTCCTCCAGAAAACATCCTTGAACTTATTGACGGTTAAGTTAGTTCAGTAGTCTGGATGGGAAGGACAGGATGAGCTGCAGTCTGTAGCCTTGGGCTCAGCAGTTTGAGAGATAGCCTATGGCTTCCCCCTCATGCAGAGCAGGGAACTGGACCATATTTCATCTATGGAAATCTTGTCTTCAATAGTAACTATGGGATGAAAACTCAGGGTATTTCGCATGTGTTAGCTCATGCCAATTCTTAGAATTTCTGGATTAAACTTTTAAGGTGTGTATTGTTGTATTGAGATCCTTATAAAAACTTAAAAACCTTACATTTAATTCCTGTCCATGAAGTTGACAAGCATAATGAATCATGACCTCAGAGGATGCATTTAAGGCTTGAGTTGTTTTATACAACCAAATACTGTAGCAGGCTTCTCAGTGTTCCTTTATTTGTTTGACCTAGACTGAATTACGAATGCTACTATAGACTACATGTCCTCAGACCCAAGTTCAACAGTGAAGGACTCTGCTTGCTGCAGAGTTTAAAATAAAATCCCAAACCTGTATACTAGTGATAGAGTTTTGCACTGGAACCCAGGTTGTTTGTCCGCTGGAATTGAAGAATGAATCCACGGACAGAAAGTGGTATAGTAAAGGTGGATATTTATTGATGAACAAGTACAGACTCCCACATGGGTAGAGGGAAAGGGTCCCACAGAGTTCCTTTCCCTGTGGCTTATAATGGCTGCAGATCTTGGTGATTTGATATCCTCTGTGACAGGTCACTAGTCCCTTAGACTGGTTACTATAGTAACTCCTGGGCTCAAGGATGAACCTCACATGGGACTTGAGAGGTTCTTCCCTCTCCTTCCCTATTGCTTTCCTATTCCCTTTGAGCTTTCTTCTTCTCCCTCTGAATGAAGGGCTTCCTTCTCTTTATTTTGTAAATATAGACCTTTTGCTATTCCCAGCTCCCTCATTTTATGGAAATGTACCTGTTACAGCTTTTCAGCTTCCCTATTCTATCGAAATAAACCTTCTGCTGCTCTGCAACCCTGCGCTTCCTCCATGGCTCCCTTAACTTCCAAAATTTCTAATATTTCCTAAACCTGTCCCCTTTCCCCCCTAAAATTCCGGTTTCACTGTTTCACTAGAGTTCATCAGTAATAATAAAAAAGTGATGCACAAAAGGCTACATACATTATAGAGCCCTCACAATTACACATAAGCTTTTGTTTCCTTTTTCTTTTCTCTTTTTAAATGTCTCTTTATTACTGAAAGCATTACATGTCCGTTTTTCCCACTCCACCCCCCAGGCCTTCACCACACTAGTGTCTGTGACCATGGGTTATGCATATCTGTGTATGAGCTTTTGAAAGAAGCCCTTCTCTAGGTGGAAGAGACATTCCCCCCAGCAGGAAGGACACGCTTGTCTGATAGATGTCCAAGATTGTGGCCTGAGCAGTGTTCTCACTAACATTCACGCTGCTCCTTGTTCAGGTTTATTATTTTCATCTGGGATGGGGTAGGAATAATTGGACTTTTTTTTTTCAAACAAAAAGCATTTGCAACTAGAAATCACATTTAAAAAATAGAAATTCTAAAATAATTTTAGCAACCCCAGGAATCACCATAAGCATTAAACCAAGCTGAGATAAACTACTGCATCAGCAGAGACAGAGAGTGGCAGGCAGGAGGCAGGGGTAGATCCTATCATGATGTGTTCTGTGGTTCCCTGGGCTCTTTCTGCACATGGAGCCTCCAGGGTGATCCTAGAACAACTAAGGTCCACAAGCCTAGCAGGCCGGGAAGCTGGGTGAGATGAGCTGTTAGAAGAAGTAAGGTCCTGGCCAGGCCTTTTGGACATACCATAGATATAAATCTGAGGTTCCCTAGTATAATATTGAGGGAATGGTGTGGGGAATAGAAAGAATACAAGGTATTTGATTGATTATTTTATTTAACAAACTCATATATAGACACATACGATGTACCAAGTATTGCTATTTTGTCAGAGAGATTAAGTACTCAAAATGCTACCCATCAAGGGATATGGTTTTGTCTCAACTAATACCAGTCCCTTTCTTTTTATGGCATTTGAAGGGGTTTCCTGAATGTGTCCTTAGGTAACAGGTAAACTGAGCTTTTTCAAGTTTATCTAAACTCCTATTTCTCGCATTTCTTTCAGCTCCATTCCCAGACTGCCAGAAACTCCTTTAGGGCAGCAGGCTGTACTATAATATCTATTATATTGTAATGAGAGGATTTGTTTTCATGCTAATTCATACTATTAGATGTAACATAGAAATATAATTCCCAATCTTAACTGCAAACACTATAATTATATATAGACACACAATGGTCATTAAAAGATGATGTTTCTTAGCTTAGGAGTGTTAAACAAACTTGCAAATAACCTGGAAATAGGGGAGGTGTTTTTTTAAATATATTTTATTGATTTTTCACAGAGAGGATGGGAGAGGGATAGAGAGTTAGAAACATCAATGAGAAAGAAACATCGATCAGCTGCCTCCTGCACACCTCCTACTGGGGATGTGCCCGAAACCAAGATACATGCCCTTAGCTGGAATCAAACCTGGGACCTTTCAGTCCGCAGGCTGACGCTCTATCCACTGAGCCAAACTGGTTAGGGCGAGGAGGTTTTTTTTACTGAGAAACATCCCCTCTAATGAGAGAATATCCCAGGATCCGGGGAGTCTTTACATTGCCAGAATCTTCTGGAATGAAAAAGGAGAACATGCCTCTGTTTAATCTATAAAAATGTTCAGAAAGTTTGGTTTCCTTAGAATCTAACAATTTGCTGCTTCTTTAGACATTCAGTGTTTAGCATATGTTTTAGAGAGATGTTTATTAAAAAATATTATGAAAAAACTAATGGAAATAAATGAGTAAAATAGAAAAAAATATAAAAAAATATAAACTAAAACATTTATACAGGATAATATTGCTTTTTTCTTTTAAATAAAAGAAAATCAGGGAGTGCCTTGATTGGTTCATGTAACTAACCATCAAGGTTTCTTTCTGGACAAAAACCTTGTTAATTAGATCTTAGCAAACCTCTCTTCTATTATTTATGAATTCTTACTCCTTCCTCAGAAAAGAGGCGTGCTGGACTTTTTCCAGTCTCTTGCAAAATTTGTCAAGTGATGCCAAACTGTGACGGATATAGTTAAGTCTCTATAAGGACTGAGTCAGGATGAGTCAGAAACAAACTTCTTCAAAAGGGAGGAGTTATTCCCTCATATTTTAAAACATGGGTTGAAAATTTAGTGCCGGTTCATCAGAACTTTGGAGGCAAGGACATCCAGTGTATGTTAGAATCTCCAAGCAAAATGTTGTCCCCCTGACCCTGGAATCTGTACTCTGGTGGCTAGTAGCATTTCTCCTGGACATAGCTAACTCCACAGCTTTTCAAGGAATTCTAGAAGCCTATCTCCTCTGGACAAGTTGAGAATTCAGGCTGAGGTTCCTGAAGAAATAATGCGTGGATGGTACAGGATTGAGGATTCTTTCAGGTGCTTAGTGTGTGTCTGTGTCTGTGTTGTGTATAAATTAGGAGCAGACTTGGGATGTTCTACCATCTACACTAATAAAAGAGAAACATAGTAATTAGCGTACGACCGCTACCCTTCCCATTGGCTAATCAGCATATCCTTATGCAAATTAACTGTCAGCCAAGATGGCGGCCGGCAGCCAGGCAGCTGGAAGCGAACATGAGGCTTGCTTGCTCCAGTGACTGCAGACTCCAACGTTCCCCACCTGACTTGCCGGCCTCTGAG
>NW_005364109.1:16222-21001 GCF_000412655.1 Myotis brandtii
AATGTTCTTCAATTGGGAGTTCCACCAGGGGGCGGGTCAGGCCCGACAACTGCCCAAGGCTCCTCCCCCCTGGCTGGCCTTTCTAATTGGCCTTGATCAGGGCAGACCCCACCTGTGCACATATTTGTGTACTGGGCCTCTAGTCCAATATGATAGCTGTTAGGTCGGAGAGATCCCAGGATCGGATACATGCAGACGTGTGTATGAGACAATGGAACCTCTCTGGCATTTCTAACAGATCAGCATGCCAGCACAGATACTGGCTTCTCCCTGAATCAACACGACCCCCACACAGATACTGACACCTTCCTGAATACCTCTGCTGACCCCCTGCAGCGGAAACTTCCTCAGCTGAATACCTCAGCCTATGTCCCCGCCCCTCACCCAACAGCAGTATAAAAAAGTGCCCCCCTCCCTGTTGGCGAGAATCCACGTGCCCTGACTTTGGGGTACGTGGGTCTCCCGGGGACGCAATAAACCTTTCCTTTCCTTTTCTTTTCTGATTCACTCAGCTCTTTATTTCTTACGCAGCCTCCTGAGCCATCTAACCTAACAATTGCTACCAGCCACATTGTGAGTATAAAGTGCTTGAATTGTGGCTAGTAACACATGTAAAATGATAATAGTTTGAATATATTATATTAAATGAAATATTATTAAAATTAATTTAATCTGTTTTTCCTTTTTTAATGTGAACATTAGAAAAAATTCAATTGCACATGTGACTTAATTATGTTTCTAATGAATAGCACTCTAATAAATATTTATTCAATATACTCTTGCTCAGTGGCAAGATTGTACACTTAGATGATGGAGTGCTCTACAGTAAAAAATAGCAAGACTCAAGCTGTTTTAGCTAAATATAAAAAGGCCAAATTTGACCCAAGTCACCAAGGAAGGTATTTTCCTCTTAATAATCATAATCTAGTATCACATTTTTTGGGTGGATCTGCTACCGAGAATTTCCCCCTTCTTTCCCAGTCACAATATACTTCTCCATATTAGAGGTTAGATTCAAGGAAAATTCCTGCATTTAAAAGTGTTTAACAAACTTCTCATGATTTACCTTTTCTGTCAGTATATCTTAGGTGATCATGGGTAACAGATGCAGATATTAAAATTTACATCATGTGATATATCCTGCAGAAGTGACTGGGCCAGCTGAGTCAGCAGAAACTACAGATAACCTCAAGCTTTGTCCTCCTGAAGAGTTCCTGAAAGTGTGCAAAGAAAGAGCAGGAGAGGTACTGTGTTCTATCCATAAAATAGAGAAAGAGAGAGAAACAGTTGCTTTCACTAAATACCCAATTTCTTAAAGCACTAATTGCAGAGTGGTAGGGTGGGGACAGTGGTAATCTTTTTCATAGATGCTTTGAGCAAGGAGGAACTCATATAACCTCACACAAATTTCAATTTTCTTTCAACCCCATCCCATCTAATAAAAGAGTGATATGCAAATTGACCATCACTCCAAAGCATATGATGGAACCCCCCATGTGGACACAAGATGCCCGGCAGGGGAGGGCAGTTAGGGGAGACCAGGCCAGCAGGGGAGGGCAGCTGGGGGTACCAGGCCTGTAGGGGAGGGCAGTTGGGAGGTACTAGGCCTGCAGGGGAGGGAAGTTGTGGAGGACCAGGCCAGCAGGGGAGGGCAATAGGATAGCAGGGGTAGGGCAGTTGGGGGAAATCAGGCCAGCAGGGGAGGGCAGTTGGGGGGGACCAAGCCTTCAGGGGAGGGCAGTTGGGGGGGACCAGGTCTGCAGGGGGAGGGCAGTTGGGAGGGACCAGGCCTGTAGAGGAGGACAGTTTTGGGGGCCAGGCCAGCAGAGGAGGGCAGTTGGGGGCAATTGGGCCAGCAGGGGAGCAGTTAGGTGTCGATCAGGCTGGCAGGGGAGTGGTTATGGGCTGATCAGAATGGCAGGCAGAAGAGGTTAAGAGCATTCAGGCAGGCAGGCAGGTGAGTGGTTGGGAGCCAACAGTCCTGAATTGTGAGAGGGATGTCCAACTGCCCTTTTAGGCCCAATCCCACACCGGGCAGGCAGATATCCCTTGAAGGGTCCCAGATTGGAGAGGGTGCAGGCTGGGCTGAGGGACACCCCTCCCAATGCATGAATTTCATGCACCGGGCCTCTAGTCTATACTAATGAAAGGGTAATATGCTAATTAGACTGGGAGACCGGACATCTTCCGACTGTCTGACTTCCTTCTAAACCAGGGGTGGGCAAACTTTTTGACTCGAGGGCCACAATGGGTTCTTAAACTGGACCGGAGGGCCGGAACAAAAGCATGGATGGAGTGTTTGTGTGAACTAATATAAATTCAAAGTAAACATCATTACATAAAAGGGTACGGTCTTTTTTTTTTTAGTTTTATTCATTTCAAACAGGACGGATCCGGCCCGCGGGCCGTAGTTTGCCCACGGCTGACCTAGGGCCAGGGGGAAGGGAACAATGGGGACATTATTGTTTAATAGGTATGGAATTTGAGTTTGAGATGATGAAACATTCTGGAGAATGGACAGTGTTCATGGTTGCACAGCAGTGTGAATGTATTTGATGCTGCTGAACTATACGCTTAAAAATGGTTAATAGGGAAAATTTTATGCTAGGTATATTTTACCAGGATTTAAAAAAGTAAAGTAAACCAGTGAGATGCACCTATGAAAAAACAGTGGTACAATCTGGATGTACAAGGCAGGATGATGTCTTTTTGCTGTTATTTTCTTTTCATTTTTACCTATTTATTTACTAGCTACTTATTTAAAATTTACTAGATAAATTGTATCTAATATAGTCATTCTTAAGTCTTAGAGTTATTTCTTAGAGTTACTGTAGATATTTATATGTTATAGATTACTACCATAGGCCAATTTGGAACAGAAGATTCTAAGTACACTTCCCTGTAGATTCTGTCTTAAGGAGGGGCATTCTTTATTAATTAATGTTTTTGGCCTTTTGTCTTACTTTAACCTTTGACATCTCCAATTCGTGCAGCAAATATTTATTGTGTGCCTACTATAATGTTGGGGGCATTGGGACTGTAGCAGTGAACAAAACACAAATAATCCTGTCTTAATGGAGCTTACATTCTAATGTTCTTCATTTCCTTATTGTAAAGAAGTTTTTGTTTCATGAAAATCATTTGAGAATTTTTCAGCAACTTTGATTAAACCATAGGCATGTAGTACCACACTCCCTAAATCAGGAGCTGATGTCCATACTCCGGCGCAAAACATCTTTGATGTATTTATTTTTATCTGGAGCCAATAGAAAATTCTCCTGGTTTTTATGAAATTTGATCTGAACCTTGAAAACTGAGAATGGTTTGTCAGGGTAGAGAAGAGAGAGTAGAAAGTTATGGTAGGAATTGTCCTAGTCTTTTAAGATTATTGAGTAAGCATCCAAAATATGTTCTATCACTGGTTCTCAACCACCCTAATGCTGTGACCCTTTAATACAGTTCCTCATGTTGTGGTGACCCCCAACCATAAAATTATTTTCGTTGCTACTTAATAACTGTAATTTTGCTACTGTTATGAATCTTAATGTAAATGTCTGATATGCAGGATGTATTTTCATTGTTTGCGATTCACAGGTTGAGAACCGTTGTTTCTAGGTCCACTTCTGGGCTCTTGGAAAATAAATTACATTCTTTTATTTTTCAGTCTATTTTTATTTTTATATAATCTGAAAGTTCTAAATCACTTTCAATTCTCACTTATTTATTTGTCAGTTCAATCCATTACAAAGCAAATGACAGGGTCTCTGGTACAGAAGAGGAGAGAGAGCAGATCCATGATCCTGTAACAATGCAACAGATAGTAGTATATGAAGGTTTAAAAGAGATTTAGGTAAGTCAAACTCACTGCATACCCATTTCCTGCAGATCTATCCAATAAAGAAGAGAAAAGACCGCACTCGCCTGGCTCTCATCATATGCAATAGAGAGTTTGATCACCTTCAGCCCAGACAGGGGGCTGAACTTGACATCACAGGGATGAAAGAGTTACTTGTGGGCCTTGGCTACCGTGTGATTGTGGAAGAGAATCTCACAGCCAAGGTAAGGGCTCCTCACGCACTGTATACAACCTCCTACTAACAAACTAACTTTATAATGATAGGCAAATGCTTTAACAACCTTAGGCCACATATCTCTCTGTGTGTGCACCTGCACGTGAGTATGTGTGTTTGTAAAATGAAATTATTAGAAAGATGACATCTCTGTCTCTTTGGGCTCCAAAGATCCTCAATTCCATAAAACTAGACAGAAAGTGACTGGCATGTATACCCACATAATTCTCGGTTCCAAAGTGAGGTGAATGAGATTCAGACCCAACAGTCCCAGAAAGTTCTAAAGTAATGAATGTTTAAAAGGCATGTAGTCACCATATAAATACTGAGTACTGACTTGGTCCCAGGGCCTGTTTTCGGCACTGGGGGTAGGTCTGTGAATGAGCAGGACATTCGAAGTTTGAATTGATTTAGGTTTACTGGTGGGGGGCAATCATATGAAAAGAAAAACAGAAAATTTCAGAGATTTGATGTGTCTCGTGACTCTCTGTAAGAGTGAAAATAAAGTTAAAAGTATTTTAAAAAAGAAAAAGAGAACATAAGAGCGAATTGGGGAGTGGGGAGTAATTGCTTTGATGGAACGGTCAGGAGAAGCCTTGACAGGAGACAGTGTAGGTCCTGACAGATGACGACCACTAACAAGACAGGTCTGGGAATATGTGAATGGAATCCATTCCAAGAGGGATGACTACAATGAAAAGTCTGAACT